>NC_056728.1:314662175-315003425 GCF_019279795.1 Protopterus annectens
TAACTAGACATTACTCCCACTTTGCCCCTGAAAAGGGACTATGTGCCCAGTAGGTGCCTACCTAGTTAAAAGATGTATATTATTATTATTATTATTATTATTATTATTATTATTATTATTATTATCATCATTAGTTACAGAGGATATATTGTGTAAGCCAAATGAACAATAAATGAATGAAAGAGCTCTTGCTAAGGAACAGGGAAGTGTTTTCAGAGATATCTGGCAGAACAAACTTAATTCAATACACCATATTCACTGCATTCCCCAAAAAAAAAGGTTGATCTGAAACCACAGAGAGTACACTAGACACAAAGGAAGGCAATACAAGAGCACGGATGCAACATGCTTAATATGGAAGTAATAGAAGAATTAAACAGCAAGTAGAACATACCTATAGTACAAACTCTAACCTGAAGGACACATCAAGATCCGGGGTTGTATAATGACTTTAGGAAGCTAGACATCATCTTAATATTAAATAGTTAGACAATGTCTATGGTAGAGGAATTTACAGAAAGGTTCAGGAAAACTGGGTTACACAATAGTCTAGACCTTTCCAATAAGTGCTGGAAAATCCTTCTACAAATGAAAAAAAAACAGCTTTTTCAACACATGAGAGATTACTCCTAGTATGCCATAAGCCATCCTCCTATTTGGGTTGTATGGTACACCTCTAACCTTTCAGCAAGTAATGGATTAAGTCTTAATGCCCCATGGCTAGTATATTACTTTCTATTTGGATTATGTAATTATACTCTCTGTGGACTGGGGCCCCAATTTGGCAAAGATACAAGCTGTATTAGATGCCTTAAAACAAAATGGATTAATGTGAATGCTTCTAAAAACAAATTAGGTATGAGAGAACTGAAGTATTTTGGATATGTGATAGACAGGAGAGTAATCAGGACCCCCCCCCAAAAAAAAAAACAGAAATTAAATGCAGTGAGGAAGTAGGGTATACCAAGCACAAAAAGGGCATATTTGGATTTAGATGGGTATTACTGCAAGTTTGTACCCCACTTGTTTGTTGAAAGAGGAAATGCCACCAAAAGAAAAAACAGGCAATGGGAACAGATAATGCTTTTAAGCATTTAAATGATGCACTATGCTCACAGCCTGTGCTAGTGTCCCCAGATTTTAGTAAATCATCTTTAGCACATACAGCTGCTTTTGAGGTGGGTCTGGGGGATGTGTCTCACAGCCCTGGATGGTGAAGAGCAGCCTGCAAGTTAAGTAAAACAGAAACAAAACATTCTACAAAAGAGAGGGTGTGCTTACTGATAAAACTGGCATTGTTTTCCCTAAAATATTATCTACTGGACAGAAAATTAATATTAATAACTGATTGCCCCCCCCCCCTTGTGTGGCTTCACAAACAACAAAATTGTTAACAACCACTGTCAGTTTGCCCTTTCGCTTAACCATGCATGTTCAATTCAAAATACCAGTCTGTCTCTACTGACCTCAAAGCATGTGCTTGTGTGCATATAAAGTGAAATGTGTAGGGATCTGATTTATATGGGCACTTGGGTACTGTTTATATGGGGGTCTCTGCAGTTCTTTTTTTTTGTTTGTGTGTGTGTGTGTGTGTGTGTGTGTGTGTGTGTGTGTGTGTGTGTGTGTAAGAGAGAGAGAACAGTGAATGTTTTTTCTCTCTTTTTTGATGAATAAGCACAGAGTGGTGATAAAAAAATACACACACACACACACACACAAGTAAACACACAGGGCAGTACATTCACAGCAGTCTGATCAAGCTTCACCTAGTATACAGTTCTGCCAGATATAGCATACAATATTAAATTTATTTGGGGGTGGTAATGAGACAGTAAGAAAATCTATTACTTCAATAGCAGTAAGAGAACAAAAGTTTCACATGGTTAAGTAGAGGGACCTCATTAGCTACAACTTGTCAGGAAGCAGAGACCATCAGGATGCATTAAAATTTTAAAATACATCAAGGAAGTTAATTAAGGTTGAGCAAGACACAATAATGTAAAGAACACCTCGTGCAGCTAGACAACCGGAAACTGGAACAGTACTTAAAATGCATTCTTTTTTTAGAGAAAGACATCTTGCAATTTTTGAAAGAGGAAGTGTTTTTATTTAGGAATACGAGTAAACTGGAGTTATGAAAGATGAACAGAAGGGAGAAAAGATGAACAGAAAATGAAGTACAAAAGGAATGTCTAGAGGAAAAATAGGAATCTGCATAAAAGTGAATGTGCTGCAAATTCAGAAAGGTGTTTACTGGCATTATTGTTCATTTCTCCATTGTAGGTTTATGTACATCTATCACACGTTAAATGTTGCAGTAATAGTTACTGAAGACACAATACGGTTTACAGCAAATAAATCGCATATAATACACACTTTCCAACATATACTGAAAGTTTTATTTTTTTTTAATATAAATGATGTTACTGGGTCAGGTCTGGTGTGATATGAAATCCTTGCCCAGCTCACATTACACTTATACAGCTCTAGTACAGCTGCTGATAACTTGATAGTAATAAGAGAGTAAAGGGACATTAGCATCTTTCTCCATTATATACAAATCCTCCAGTTGCCTGCTGTTGTGAGAGGACAAGGTCTCCATCTGGTGGTTTACAAAAAATCTCTATATGTATTAAAAGGTGTATTCTTTCTCACAGTTATTGAAAATAAATCTAATTAAGTATATAGGTACACAGTTTGCCAATAAATCTCTGCTATGATAACTGAATGATATAACCACTGTATACCTTCAGACTCAGTGCCAGAATTTTGAGGGAATTATTTTACAGAGCAAATGGCTTTGTTCTGTTCAGTCTGGATGAGCTGATCTACTATTTACAAAAAGACTAAATGATGCTGCCTAAATTGTTATGCTGTGATTATAAAAAGAAATCCACATATAAATTATATAAAATACAAGCTGGAAGACAAGGGAACCTGTGGCAGGCAAATTCTGAGTTAAGTCCTCAACAGAAATATATAGCTAACAAAACAGTAGAAAATCAGGAACCACAAACATAGCTTTAATTAAAAAGTTCTTGCTCTTTAAAATCAGTGTTATACTAATCTATTCATTTAACCCTCTCCCTCTGTCATATACTATACAGTATATTCATAAAAGTAAATTTAAAATGATGTCCCTCATTTTCCTGTATATGCTTACAAATGGCATTAGTGCTTACTCACCTCCTTATAACTGACAAATGGCTACTAATTCTTTCCTTTAATTTTTTGTCTTTTCTACCTAAAGGTTATATGGGTTGGGAGTTAGCATAACAGTTGCTGTGTTTACCTTACAAATACAAGGTACGGGGTTTGATTATCCCCTCTAGGAAATTAGCTAGGCTTAAAATGGGGTCTACTTTAGAATGATGAAAATGCAAAATGTCAAGTGCTCATATGAGTGAAAAATCAGGATTTCGATACTGATTTTTTGGGATCTCAGTACAGTAAATATTGGAATATTTGTCCTTTCCTCACTGTAGTGCGATCTCAGAGTAGGAATATATATTTAGCGGGGGATGTGGAGGGTGCAGCCCCCCACAATAGTGATTTCGAATTCCTGATTATTCACTCATGTGAGCATTTGATAGTTTGATTTTTCGTTGTTCTGACATAGACCCTTAAAATGACCTCCAAGCCTAGTGTCTGTCTATGAGTGTGCATTGGTCATAGCATATAATAATTAGTGGTCCATCCATTTATGAAAATGTTTTTGTTGGGAGTTAGCATAATGGTTAAGGTGGTTACCTTACAAACATAAAGCACGGGGTTTGATTCTAACCTTTGAAAAATTAGCTAGACTTAAAATGGCCTGCAAGGGCCATTAGCCTAGTACTTACCTATGAACCTAAGAAAGGGAAATACATTTCTCACAGGTTGCTATATGTACTAGGTTACAGCTGTCACAATCTGTATATGCTTTCAAACAAACTTCCTTCTGCATAACTAAATGAAAAATTGCCTTAATTTTATTTACATACTTACAAAAGCTACATTTACAGCAGGGATGTGTATCAGTCCTGTTATTAATGTTCTTGTACAACAGAGTAAGAGGGGGAGATATAAAACTTGAGAATGTCAATAGGGAATATCAATGGATTAATTTGTTAACAGCAAACGAACCACCAGGGTTAAATGGACAGATTAACATAAAGATGATTTTAAAGAGCAGGCACTTTAGATAAAATTTTTATTATGTTTTAATAAGCACTTGAGTTGTATGTCTATTTAGTATCAGGCTTATAGATTATTACTAGGCTAATTGCCTTTGCAGACCATTTTAAGTCTAGCCAATTACTCCCTTTGAAAGTCAAACTCTGCATTTTGTGGTTGTAAGGTAAGCACCCTAACCATTATGCCAGCCTCCCACGTATTTGTAGGTTTGACTTTGTATTTGTTCTATAACAATCTGATGAAACATTTGCAAAGGCTTGTGAAGCTTATTGTATTGTATTGTGTGCTCTACTGAGGAAACAAAGTTATGTTAGTGGTTTCTGAGTTTCTACTGTCATGTTGAAATGATATAAAATAAAGCATAAATGATCACAAGGTGCAGACCTTGCAACTGACATATTCCTGAAGAATGAGGTTCTTCCTTACAGCCCAACATGGCTTAAGTAAAGCATTCTTACTATAAATGCATATATAAAATAATGTCTCCCCTTTGCCAGACCATCCAGTTAACAGAGGTCACTTTTCATTGCATACGTGATGCAAAATAATTTCCATGTATTTTCCACACAGATCAGTATAAAAACTATGAAGTTGTACATGCATCTGGTATGCCTAGGTGGTTCTTATAGTAAATAAAAGCTATAATTTTATAATTTGATGCAAGCACGCTCAAGTGGAATGCTAGTTAATTAAACAAGATCCAGGAATTCTAGACAAGCTTTTAATTAAACGTGTTTGGTGCACATGAATCTAGTATGCCATCTATAAGGTCCTAGTTCTGGCCTTGTGCCAGGTGTAGTACCCTGGATGAAGAAAGTACAGCTGTATAAGTAGACTTACCATAACAGTAGATGTTCAAATAGTTCACTGTTGCAGTAGCCTAAGCTACATGGGATGTATCATGCCAAGGACCAGACATACGGACAATGTACAAAGATTTGTGGTCCCTTCCACATGTCCATATGATCATTAGAGTCTGACGGTAAGCTGGTACAAAAGCAGATGTACAGCCATCAGAACTCAGAGATTTCGTGCCTCAGATCAAGGGAGGCTAGGGCCCTGACAGAACAATGTATTCTAGAAGAGTAGGGAAAAATAAGGACCCACACTCTGATATACATAAATGAAAGAAAAAATAAAACAAGCGAAAAGGAGGGAGAGATTGTGCTTGTACTGCAACAGTGATCTCTCTGAACATCTAATGTTATGGTAAGTTTATTTACACAGCTGTTTTATGTTTATCATTAGATCACTATTGCAATAATCTAAGCTATATGGGATGAATACCAAAACATAGAAATAAAGGGAGGAGGAAGAAGGATCAGAGTCAAGGAGCACTTGGAACATGTTTCTAGCAAACCTCTTTCTAACTCAAGATAGTCAGTTTTGTAGTGCTTGGTAAATGTATATAGGGTCCACCCTTTTCCAAAAAGCCATAGAAGTAGCCAGAGACCTGGAATAATGAGGTCTGACCATGATAGAAGTGTCTTATTATAGTAAGAATAACAAAACTGAATTGAATGAGGCAACTGTTTGGAAATTGTCTGTTGACACAAATTGCCTCCATTTTGCCATCATAGGAAAAAAAACAATTGATTAGATTCCTGAAGCTTTTTGGTTAGTCATTGTAGTATCTGAGTTGTCTGTGGACATTCAGTGCATGTAGAATCATTTCTCCCTTATTTTTTGGTTGTAGAAAGAAAACAGGGAGATAAATTGTCTGGCCCAATATAACTTTTGAAAACAATTTGGAAATAAATGGACTGGTTCTCCAAGTGATCCTGTTTTGTGAAAGATTAAGTGCTTGCAAATCAGACACTCTTCTAGCAGATATCACAGCAATGAGTTGCACTGTTTTCCATGAAAGGAACTTTAAATCAGCTTTGCGATTTGGTTGAAAAAAAAGTATGTTTCTCCACAACAAAGTTAAGATCCCTTACAAGTGCCAATTGTTTCATAGGTGGATAAATATGCAACACCCCTTTCAGGAACTGTTTCACTTGAGATAAGGAATAAAGGGAGAATCCACTAGCAGACAAGTACAGATGGTCAAAAGGTGAAATCTTAAGACAAGACTAAGAGAGGACAGAAGAAAATACCTCACATAAATAATGTAGAACCAGGGGAGTCTGAGCCATAAAAGGATCTTGTTTCTTGGTTTGGCACCAACTAGAAAACCTTTTACATTTAGCCACACATCATTTTCTAGTAGCAAGTTTCTTAGCCTCCTTTAATACCCACTGTAGATTAAAATGTGTCTAACAGTTATCCAAATTCTATTATCCAGGCAATCAGCTGAAGAAGTTGAAGTTGGGGTGAATCAGAGAAGCCCTGTCTTATGTGAGTAAGATCATCCTCTGAGGAAGTTTGGAGTAACTGCCCTTAGTCATTTTCAATAGAAGGGAGAGCTACTGCTGCCTAGGCCAAAAGGTAGATACCAAAATCATCACTGGAGAGTCCCTTTACATTTTTAGTATGACTCTGGTTATTAGAGGAAAGGTGGAAAGCCATAAAAGAACATTCCCATTCAAGAAAATGCAAAGACATCTGTTCTATAGTCTGTCTCTTGTGAAAGGAGGCAAACAGGTCTACTTGAGGAGTAACCCACAGCTGGATCAATTCCTGTAAGACTCCAGGGTGAAACTTCAATTCATGGGGAGGGATGTCCTGGGCCTGTTCAACTTGACTGCCACAACATTCTCTGCTGATGGGATCTAAATAGCAGATAGGGATAAACTGAACTAAGTTGATAATTCCCAAGCTATCACTGCTATAATGCAAAGGGGACAGGATCTGGCTCCTCCTTGTTTATGTGCCACATAACTGTGGTGTTGTCTGTGATTACAAGTAGAGGGCATAGGATCTACAGATTGTTCAAAGATCCAAGTGTATATATCAATGCCATCATTACATCCACATGTATGTGCCTTAGTTTGGCTTGCTGATTCAATGCAGCCTGGACCTTCACCCCTTTGAAAACTGCTCCCCATGCAAAGTCTGATGCATCTAAGGTTACAGACTTGGTAGGGGCTGGGAATATGAAAGAGAAACCTGAGTTAAGGGTCAATTGATTCAACCACCAATGGATGTCCCTCTTGAAAATATTCAGCACTGATATCAGAAAGGATTCTGGGTGCTGGTGTTGGGTCTACATAGATTTAAAGAACCATTGAGTTTTCCTCATGTGTAGTCTTGCCAGAGGAATCATGAGAATAGCAGTGGCCATAAAACCTAGAATCTTGAGATAGTCCCTGGCTGTTAAGAGATACTAATTGGAGAATATCAGAAACTGTTCCTTGTAAAATTCCACTTTGTCTTATGCCATCATGGTGGATGTATCAGTAGATACCCTAGAAACAGTATCTTCTGAGAGAACACGCGAGAAGATTTTTCTAGCTTCATTTGAAAGTCTAGACTCTGAAACAGTTTTTCTTAAAGAGAAAAACTTTTTGACAGCTTACAGAAGAGTCTACAAAAACAAGGTAGTCATCTAAATATGGAAAAAATGTGAAAGCCCTGTAGTCTGCAAAGGGATCTGGATACTGTTAGAAAAATATGTATTAGTAATATGCATGCTTAGTGCATTTGAGGTTTAAAAAGGGTTAACACATTTATTCTGTTCACACTGCATGAATCTGCACTAGCTACTAGAGACATTCCATCCTGTTATGTCATAAAAATATGTGCGGCTATGATCTGCTTATGCTCTGGAAATTAACAGGAAAGCATTTGATTTCTGCTAATGTCATGAAAATAATAATAGATGTTACTAATGTCATGAGACTTAAACAAAGAGTTATTGATTTTCTGCTTATGCTATGAGAAAATACACAGCTGCAGAAGCTATTGATAATGAAAACAAAGGCTGTTTGAAAATACAAAATGTAGTTAGCATTTACTTGTACCTAAGCTAGAAATGTACCTTGAAATGTAGCACATATATATTAGAACTGCACAACTGAAGAATAGAAAGTTTGTGGTAGGCTAAAAATAAGCCCCCAAGGTCAGGTTGTTTTTCTCAAATGTTTTTCATAAATCCAGTCATGTCAGCAGGAAATCCAAGTAACATTTTCTATGTAACACATAGTGAGTTTTAAATCTGAACATGTCAGCAGGAAATCTAGGTAACATTTTCTATAGAACAATACAGAAAGCTGTGTCTAACTACGTCAACCATAGAAAAGTAACATTTCATAGAACTGTATAAAAGAAGCATACTGCCTACTAGTAATTTAGACAAAATCCTGTATCTGCATGTTTTGTCTCCTTGCTGCAAGTAATAAAAGGTGCCATACCTGAACCTTATGTGAATTTGTCTTTGAAGTTTTTTCCTTTGACAGATACCATGCCCTTACTTATAAGCTGTGCAACACAGAATGATTTTCACACCACAGTCAAGACTTGATGGTCAAAGGTCAGGTTACTGCCAACATGCATTCCCAGATCTCTTACTACTGGGTCTACTTTTAGGGGTGTATTATCAATATGGCAATTTCCAGGGGTTGCCATCTTTCTAAGTGTACAGTTATGCATTTTTTCACATTGTCTGTCATTCCCTGGGTCTGTAGAAGGCCCCACCCCTTATATTTAGGAATAACCATTGCAGTTCCCAATTCATTAGGCACAAAGCCTGTCCGGAGGCTATGGTTAAATAAAGATTCTAGTAGGCCTGATGGTCTCTTCAGCAGTCAAAGGTCAAGTTACTGTCAACATGCATTCCCAGATCCCTGACTGCTGGGAATACGTTTAGGGTTGTATTATCAATGTTGCAATTTCTGTGAGTGGCTATCTTTCCAAAGAGTACAATTAGCATACGGACCCATAAAACCCATACGTCTGACCAGTCTCACATGCAAGGCAATGAAATAATTATCATGGAGCTGATAAACAGTGACAAAGGAAACCTGCAGACACAAGACCCTACCCAATTTGGTTTTGTCAAAGTCAAATCACGCCTATTTAACCTCAGACTTCTTCAAGAAAATCACAACATCTATGGATGAGGGGACAACAGTGCACACTGCCACCCTTGACCTGACCAAGGCTTTTGACACAATCCCTCACTCGGGCATTGGAGAAAAACTTAGAAAAGTAGGCATACACCCATATGTCACCCAATGGATGGCCAGATGGCTCAATGATAGGAAATCCACTAGAGTATTGTTGACATACTCTCAGAACTAAGCATAACTCCCAGCCTAACACACTAGACTGCTGGCTGGTGAGACTACCTCAACCAGGAGCCTAGTCACCAATGAAGTACCCCAGGACTCCTTGTTGGGTCTACTCTTGCTTGGCATCTACTTCTTGGAAGTCAAGGCTAATGGCAAAGACCTCTGGCTCTCCAAGTTCACAGGTGACTCTAAATTGGGAACTATCATAGATTTACCCACAACACTAACATCCTAAAAGAGGGTCTAACACAAACAAATAGCTGGTGTCAAAGCCAGGGATTAAAACTCAATGCAAAGAAATGCACTTTAGGAAACCATCCACCCAAGCTAATTACTCCATCGATAAAACACACATTTGAGTTGACCCAATAGTTAGAGATCTGAGTATATTTATGGGCCTCAATCTGGCCTTCGACCAACATGCAGCCAAGACAGTAAGAAAATCATTCTATGTTGCTCAACTCATAAGCAAGGGTATGGCATCTGGGTCCAAGGAAGTTATAGTACCACTCTACTCAGCCCTTATCAGACCCATCATTGAGTACATTGCCCCCTTTGGCATGTACCTATCCATGCACTTACACCAGTTGGAAGGCTCTCAAAGGTTCCTCACCAGGAGAATCCATTATATGAATACCTTGTCCTACACAGATTGCCTTAAGGCCCTGTCTCTGTACTCGGTCTGCTACAGGTTACTGATAGGAGATCTATGCGTAGCATATAAGGCTTCCTGAGATGCAGCTCTGATTGATGTCTTGGACATCTGCAAAACACACAGCACCAAAAACACTAGATTCAAAGACCTGCACTTTCTTTGTGACATAAATAGAACTTGCTGGATAGACTGATATGTATCTCAAAGGAGCCCCTTGCTATGGGAAAAGCTCCTCATCTATGTGAAGCAGAGTTCATCCCTGACCCTTTTTATAAAAAACCTTCATCATTGGATGGAAAATCTCAAATTCACTTCCAGTCTGGCCCCCATGTCCCTGATGGACAGAAGTCAAGAGTAAGTAAATGAATCCACAACATAGCCTCGATATAATCCTTAGCTAACTCTTTACTAATGTACCCCATCATATAGGCAACCAAGGAACTTGGGGACAAAACTGTGTTGGGTTGCATGGCTAGGCTTCTAAAAACCCTGTGGTTGTTATCCTAGTATAAATCTATGAACCTATGAACTTTATGCTATGTGTTATTCAGGTGGTATTATGGGATATTATCAGGACCCATGAAAGCAGTATCCTTGGCCTTAGATAACACAGTGAGGACTTCTTGCCTAGTGATACTTGGTGGAGAAATAGTAGAGAGTATTTCCTGGGGGGAGACTGGGGTTGATGTGGGTGTAAAATTGGAGCTAAACATATTATCCAGCAGATTTGCTATATCCTCTGGCTCTGTATAGGTGGTTCCATTCACCATTAGTGTGGCAGATTATTGGGTGTTGCCTTCAATGCTGTAGACATAACTGAAAAAAGCCTTATGATTGTCCTTAGCTTGGGAGGCCAGTTTATCTCAAATTTGCCTTTGGTGTCTTAATTAGTCCCTGAGATGTTTATTCAGATTGAGGAGGGAATTCTTATCCTGCTGAGCAATCCCTTTCTTATTTTTGGACATGATTTTCTTTATTTTGTCATACAACCAATGTATACTGTGATTCTACCAGTGTGGCTTGTTCTTGGAGGTTGTCCTATGTTTATTTCAGGATGGTACAGCTGTCTCTATGCAGCTGTTTACATGATTGTACAGGATTTCTGCGAGCAATTCTGCAGAGGCAGTTGTGATATCAGGGTTTGGAAGAGACTTGGAATTTTGCTAGACTGCCACTTAGTAGGAGGTAGTTAGCCTAGAAATCATTGTTCCAGGATTATCTGGGGTCCCAGCCTTAATATTTATATCAAAGGAAATAGCTTTGTGGTCTGACCTGACCAATAAAGACTTTACACTAGGAAGGAGTGTATCATTCCACCATATTTCTGAGGACCAAGCCAATGCTATTTGCTCACCTGGTAGCTGTTCAAGGGTGTTTATTAACAGGGTCCAGGAATCTCTCTGCTTACATGTTTGAGGTTATGTATGATTGCAGGTTAATGTTGTAGTTAAGGTCTCACATGAATGTTGTATTAGGTTGAAATGGAATATCTGTAGTACATTCAAGTATGTTGTATGGGCTTCCTGGGTCATGCTGGGGTACCTCTAGCTTGCAAAAATATGGTATGGAACTCTATTTATGTTAAGTTGTACCTAGAAAAGCTCAAGTGTATCATATTGTTTGATCAGCCTTGAAGTGTGTTCATATTTGATGTAAATTAAGACTCCTCCACCTTTAGCCTCTGCTTCTGTAGTAGCTGGTATAAATGTGTGGAAGGCAGGCATTATAGCCTTCCACTGCCAGGGTGACCAATGCAGCTTTAAACCAAGTCTCAGTAACTGAACAGATGTCTATATTCTCCAGGATAAAGAGAGCTTGAGGGAGTGGAGTTTCCTGTTTAAACTCCTGGCATTGAGTAGTAACACCTTTAGCTTAGTCTGAGTTGGTTTAACTATGTAGATAGGTTCATCAGGATAGCACTGCCTAAAAAGGTACTAAGAGGGTGGACAAAGTTTTAGCTAATGTACAAATACCTAGGAAGGACAAGTGCAGACAATCCCTAGCAAAGCAGCATGGTTTGACAAACATATTCTCCTAGGCAAATAAATAGTCTACACCCTTTGAGTGACACCAAAAACTAAGTCAATTATTAAAGTCAATTATCTTCTGTTGGTACTATGGAATATTCCTTGGACAATGTAGAATGCTGCTGAATGTTAGGCTCATACTGGCCTGGGATGCATAGTCTGAAAGCGCTATCATTTCTGTCTTTATACAGTCCAAGGAGGCATATTTCAGGTCATTTCACCCACATGGACTAGGACAGAGACATGTTAGTACTTGCAGTGCAATGACTTTAGTACATTCATGATCTGGTAGATTTTGGATCCTGACAAGCAGCGGACCTTGACTCCCTCTTTGCTCAGCCTGGTAAGTGGTACATCTGTGTGTCTCACAATAGAATCTTTTATGATTTAAATATTGTGTTGTTTTGTGTGGAAGTTTGCCTTATTGGCTTAGAGGTTAAACACCTTGTGATGACGCTGTACATGTCTTAATGCATGTTGTCTTAGCAGAGTATTCTAGATGTTGCTGAGGATTCTTGTTTTGTGTATGTTGATTGGGAAGCCTTTGAGGATTTGGAAGATTATATTTAAGACCCACAACTCTTACTATATGTAGTGTGTCTCACTGACAACCTGTTTGGTGTTGTTTGTGTTGGTAAGTGAGAGCCTTGCCTCCACTGACATTGTGTAACCATATCTCTCACATGCTGTATCAGTTTGCTTTGGAATTATGTGGTTGTCAATAAGCATAAAACAATTGCTACATTGCTTCAGGACACCAAAATCCACAACGCTTGCTGCAGATATTGTAGGAAAGTGCATATCCATGGTCTTAGATGCTTAATTCATGTTTGTTTGGTTTTTTTTTTTGTTCTTTTTTTTTTTACTACTGGATGATACAAGAGGAGTTAACGTCTGGTTGCTAGGTTGTTACTGTGCTCTTCAACATGAAAGCCAAATGCTCTTTGTTCAAATTGGTACTGGGAAGATTTCTGAAGTAGTGTATTATAGGGAAACTTTAATTCAAACTGCTTGTGACCATAAAGGATAGTGTGAGGCACCACCTCACAATAAGCAGCAAAGTGTAAACATGCTGACTTTATAGCAGCACAGAATACTACTATAATAAACAAAATGGCCCTCTGGCCAATCACTATATCACACTAAAAGATGACAAAAGTGATTTCCAGCTTGGAGACAGACCAGGCTACTTCCCACTGTCTTTGGAGTGTAAAACTAACCCTCTTAATGTAAAATTCCTTTAGCAGGGCCAAAAGTTCAGGAATGCAACAATTATATACCAACTACAAATACAAAGTAGCAAATTACACAAATTACACAGTGATACTGCCTGGAAGGATTCTGAAAAGTGCAGGTTTCTGCAATCAACAAACAGTACAATATAAGGGGACTTTAAAGGATGCCAGACCAATGGCAGCACTGTGAAACTCAGCCAGAGACAATTTGTGGTAATGGAAGTTAACCCAAGAGCAATACTAATTTCCTGGATAGGCACTCGGTATTATGGATCTAAGAAAACAATGGTTGGGAATAGTACTTAAAAAACTTACATAACTGACAACAGCAATGAAATAAGGGGGGCTTTGGTAGTTTGATTACCATGGGGGGGTAGAAGCCAGAGACACTGTTTTTTTAAAACCACAACATTGAAAGAGTGTGAGGTTTAACGAAAAATTCAATTCCAACAAAATGCTTTAGAAAAAAAATGAACTGCATATGTTACTTGCTTTTCTGGTGTAGGGATGATTTTTAAGAATACCAAGAAGACTTTCAAGATGGCTTCACACTGCCTCCATTGACATTGTGCAACTATACCTCAATGTTACAAAGGAAAATGCTTGAGAGACAGAAAAAAGAAAACACATAAGCAGACCGATCAACAGCTTAATTTCACCTCTCCTAGTGTGAAACAGAAACTGAGGAATAATAGACAGTGAAATTGTTGTTTTGAGAAAACGTTACTGGCTAGTAAGTACACTGCCTGGTTGCCATCAAGAAAACATTTGGAAAACCTGAAAGAAAATCAGCCAGAACAGGTGAAGAGAAAACAGTGGCTGGGAAGAATAATACAGTTGTTCAGCATAAAGGAATTCTAGCTTCAACTTTGGTACAAGAGATGGCTTCCAGTAATTTAAAGGGAAACATAAATCAAATGTACTCACAGGTGATTAAAATAAATGAAAATTTGAAGAAATATATCAACTCAAATAACAAAGACTGTAAACAATAGAAGAAGCTTTAGTAGCTATTCAGATGAACTGATAAAACTGCAAAAACAGTGGTTGAAATGAAATGAAGAAAAATTAGTATGAGGCTTCTCAAAAGACCTGTTTTAAAAAAAACTTTTGATTTAGAAGGCAAAGTGCATACAGAAAACCTGAGATTTTTTGCTGTACCATAGAAACTGCAAGGAACAGACTATATTAATTTTATGAAAGCACAAATAAGCAACTGGACTGGCAATCCACAGCAGGATTTGTAAATTTAAAGGACACATCAAGTGTGTTCTCCAAACCTGGCCACAACAAAGCAGCCAAGACCTACTGTATATTAGTAAAGGTGCAATCATACCAGCAGAAAGAGTTGATACTGACAAGACTGTGGCAGAAGAGAAAAAGTATTAAAAACTGGAGACAGCAGTGTGTTTGTGGAAAATGATTATTCACAATACATCATTTTGAAGAGAAGGAAATTTATCCCAGTAATCAGGGAATGTCAAGAAGCAGATGAGATTCAAGCTGCTGTATCAGCTATCTTCAGAATATTTTCCTAGAGGGTCAAATACATTTTTGGATGCAGAACAGGCTAATAAAGAAATAAAAAGTTTATTCAACAAAAAGTAAGTCAGTAAACAGAAGGGGGCTATGCTTCTCATTCTTCTGACAATAAAGCTAATAGAGAAACTTTACCACTGAAACACTTCCCAATGTTCCAAAGGAGAATGATTGAGAGACAGAAAGAAGAAAACATATGAGTACACTGGAAGAATCAGGATTACTTTGGACTTACACCAGAGTCTAGTGTTTGGAGATTAAGATGAACAGGATGAAGACCAGCAACATTGAAATCATAGAATAAATGTGAGACTATAAAGCATCAGTCACATTTGTGAAATATGTCTTTGAAAGAAAAAGTAGATGAGAAAGACTAGACTTTGGCTGACTTTGCTAAACTTGTGTATAGAATGTAAAGCATATAACCAGGTGTATATCAAAAGTTCAAACACTGATAAGTTTGAATGCCAAAACCTTGAACTTGAAAGTCCAAAGACTGAAAATAATGAAGCCACGGAACATCAAATTCTTTCCCAGGGGAAAGAATTTGGTGAGCCATTTTCACGGCTTCCCTATTTCCTCCACTGTGATGCGATCTCGCAGTTGGTATATTTAAGTAAGGGGGTGTGGGGGGCACAGCCTCCCATGTTGGGGGGTGTGGGGGGGGCAAAGCCCACCACATTAGAAATAGTTTGTAGTGTTTGTGTGTTTCGCGTTTTGTACTGGTACAGGGATTTTTTTCCCTGGGAAAAAAATCGCTGTTCTCGGTCTTCGGAGAATTCAGCTTTCGTTTTTGGGTTCGATGTTTTCACATTTGAAGTTTTGACACTTCGATTATGTGATATAGACCCCATATAACCTACTTTGTCATCAATGTTTAGAAGGACACTAAAAGGGAAAAAGTAACTGTAAGAAAAACAATTATTTCTCTTACTAGTATTTGTATAAAACATTTCATGGTATAAACTGCATGTCGTATATAGCAAAGCAGTTTTGTGTAGTGTGTAGTCAGGAATATTTAAATGTGTGTAGGGTCTTTTCAGTGACTGTTGTATGTGTTAAAAATATTAAAGCAAATAAGTACTTTTTTAGTTATAATAAATGTATGCTTTACAATATAACTGAGAAAAGTACTGACAAAAACATGTTTAATGTTAATACATTGTGATCTTGGGCTGTTGGTGTGGAGGTGGGGTAAACAAGTACACTGATTATATTA
Source organism: Protopterus annectens (assembly GCF_019279795.1). NCBI lineage: Eukaryota > Metazoa > Chordata > Ceratodontiformes > Protopteridae > Protopterus > Protopterus annectens. Next base: position 314,678,201 of record NC_056728.1, read on the forward strand.
TATGTAGAATTAAATTATTTTCTCTTATTTTTACAAGGGTGAATGTCTAGATTGATGTTATTGTCTTAAGCTATAAACAAGTGTTTTTGTAAGCAACTTGGATGGAAAATAAGATAAAATGATGAAAGCCATAAAAATGCTAAGTTTCTTACAACAGCAAAGATGTTAGCTTGTATTTTTCATTGGCAAATGTTTAGCAGGAGCCAGGAAGCTTGCATCTGAAGGCAGTTGTACATTCTGTTCTGAGTGAAATATACAAAGATTCGTTGCTGACTTTTACTTGGAGGCACTCTGTCTACAGGTTCAAGCAATTAATCTTGAGAGTTCTGAGCATTCTTTGCTGAGGAAATTCAAAATTTAAAGTTACCATGGCAAGCAGTTCAGTGAAAAATAAAGTTTGAAATAGGAACTGAATAAGTGATAGCAGCCTCCCTAGCAGCCTTAATACTTTAATGCATTTAATACAACAGTGTGCAATTTAGTTTTATTTAAAGATAGCCAGTGAACTTTTTCCTTAGGTCTAAAGATTAATGGTTTCTGAAAACATACAAGCTGTTTTTCATATATGGGAGGGGAACAAAGACACAAAAAGAACAGACAGCAATTGGTGTAAGTGGGAAAACAGGCTCCTGCATGCCCTTTAGCATGGGTAACCTTAATATTATGTTAGGTAATGCCTGTGGGTGCAGCTGTCAATTTGGGGAAATTGTTCCTATCTGAAGAGGGGGGGGGGGTTAAACTTCATTTCTGAAGATGTATGTAGTTTTCTGTGTCTGCTCTAAGTAAATAGGGAATGGAGTTGTTCTGAATTGTTTTGAGGATTTTCATTAAAACAGAAAGTCATGAAAAATGTTACTTAAGTTCAAATGGAGATTAGAAGAAACAACTGTATTAAAGATCAGCATGCCAGACATTAGTGTATGCATGTAACACAAATGTTGTAACTATACATTTAAAAAAATGTTATGTATAATAGGTGGGAGCAATAGCTTTTTACCATTATGGCTATGCTATTCATATTATCCTGGAAAGTAAATGGTCTTGCAGGTATACACAAAAACTAGTGTTGAAATATATTAAGAAATACAGAGTAGAAATAGCAATGCTGCAGGAGACACATTTGGAAAGAAATGAGCAGGAGAATTTGAAAAAGAAAGGATTTTAGGGTGGATATTCTGCAGGATATCAGGAACAAGGGAAAACGGGGGTAATTATATTAATTGTTAGAGGGGGTCCAACAGTGAAAGAACAGAGAAAAAGATAATAATGGTAGGTTTGTGGTAGCAAGACATAGAAGGTAAAATATAATGAAAGAGGGTATATTTTTGAAGACATTTATGAAAAATATTTGGTATGGAAGATGTGAATTCAGTAGCAGGATTATTCCTTAAGGTACAATAACTGGACTACACTAGATAGAAATTATATTTCAGGAAAACGTGCATTTAATTGAAAGCTTCAACTCACATCCAATAACTATTTCCTGATCATGCACCAATAAAAAGATAAAAATCCAGGGTAATGAAGTAAAAATGAGACACTGATGCTTTCCCACCTACCTGTTAAAAAGAGGGGAATGAAAATGGAAATTGTTTGAGTGTTATTAGGGAAGACAGAAATATTTTCAGAAACAAAAAAAGCACAGAGGCCCTTTGGCAGATGCAACTGGACTTTATTATTAAGCACTTTCATCGGTGTTGAACCTTCAGACTTCTTCAGAATGAATACAAAACATGAACCACTTCCTTATATACATAAAATCCTATCACATGATTACAAATACTCAATGGATTATATTTTTTGAAAACCAACTATTTAGGCAGAGAACAGGTGTAGCAATGGGGGCAGCTTGTGCCCCCCCTGTTTACCAACATGGTATTGGCTCAATGGGAGACTACCATAGTATTCAAATCAGAATTGTTCAAGTTTTGTAAGTTCTATGGGCATTTCCTTGATGACATACACATATTTTTGGAAGGGACCCATGAGCAGTTGTGTTTATTTTTCACCTTTCTAAACACAAGTACACAATTTTTACAATTCACAATGAGTACCAGCTTTGACACCATAAGTTTTTTTGATATTTCTATCTATAAGGACAGAGAGAACCAAACCTTCACCTCTGGATTGTACAGGAAACCCACTTACTCTAATGCCTTGTTGCATTTTGAAAGTTGCCACCCTGGACATCAAAAAAGATCCTTAGTGAAGGGTCAGGCTGTCAGGTTGGCAAGGATGGTAAGTGATTATAGGATGTTACTGAAAGAGATAAATACACTGAAAGATATGCTAAAAAAGAGAGGATACCCTAGTGATTTCATTGACCTAATATTAGATGAAGTCATAAAAAAAGAAATATGAAGGACACTTCTATCCCCTATTAATTGCAGCACCCGTGGAAAGGAGGGAAACTATAGAAAGGGTAGAACAGAATGGAGAGGTTGTCAAGCCATTTACAAATGCCATGGTGCTATCTTGCAACTCTTTATTTGATAACATCAAGGAAGTGATTATTATTAATTGGGCACTTTTTGAGAGTGAGGGGGAGCATATAAGAAAAATAGATGAGAAGCCACTGATAGTCTACAAAAAAGATCTTAGTATTAAAAATATATTAGAAAAGAGTGGTTCAAGGATAGAAAAAGGGCATATGATGAAATGTCGACACTGTGCATAATGCCCTTATTTCATGGAAAATAATGCTGTTTACATCAAAGGTTATGGCAAGGTGGTCCTATAGCAGCGTTTTAATTGCTTAAGCAAATGTTTGGTATATATAGGTATTTACCAACAATGTGAACATTTTTACATAGGTAAGACTATCAATCGCTTTAACAAAGGTATTTATCAACATTTGTATGATATACGTAAAGGTAATATGAATAATGCACTCACCAAACACATCCATGAATTCCCTAACCACAACTTCAAATTTAGAACAATAGAACAAGTGGATAATCAGGGTAAGGGGGGAACCAATTTCATTGTTCTTTGCATATAGGAAACTGGTGTGGCAGTTGAGGTGTGATGCCACACACCCACCAGGGCTCAATGATATGATATCTGTTTCCAGTTTTCTTAAATTAAAGGCTGAATTTCATATTTGAGATATGATAAAAAAAAGAGGGTGTCATGTGTTGCTTTAGTGACAAATGTGTTAATATGTTTTATGGCTTCAAAGTTGGAGACTTGTAATTTATTTATTTATTTATGTATATTGCTTTGGGGCATGGTTAGGTTCATTAGTGCTGTCATTGTTCTTTTTATCACTATTTCATTAATTTTGGATTTTAATGAAGTGATGAAGGGTTAACATCCAATCCGTTGAGTATTTGTGATCATGGGATAGGATTTTATGTATATAAGGAAGTGGTTCATGTTTTGTATTCATTCTGAAGAAGTCTGAAGGTTCAACACTGACAAAAGCGCTTAATAATAAAGTGTAGTTGTGTCTGCCAGTGGGCCTCCGTGATTTTTAAATATTTTCAGAAGTTTATAGCTAGTGAGTGGGATAAAATGAAAATGAGTTCAAAAACAGGATAGAAATAAAAAAGAAAGAGCTATGGTTAAGAATTAATAGGAATTACTTAGGGAGACTGACAAAGTTTAAAGTTTGCAGAATAAGGGGAATCTCACAGAACAAGAAGAGGTGCAAATGCAGAATGCTAAACAGAAAATAAGGGAGTATCTGTATCGTATTCAAAAGTCTAGAAAGACTGCTTTTAAGCAACATTTTTTGATAATAAGAGCACAAAAACTTTTAGCATGTCGAAGAAAAAATAGTAAAGGTTGCAGTCAAACTTAGGGAGCCTATAACAAGAAAAATAATCAGAGATCCTGTAGTGGTACTAGAAATATTTCTGAAATTTTATGAAAATTTGTATAAAGTGGAAAAATCAAGAAGATGCACAAATGGAAATATTATGGAAGACTTAATTATGCCAAGGTGAGAGGTAGATGAGGCTTAACAACTAATAGTTAAGCTAGGAGGAGATGAGATATCAACAGTGATGTATAATCAATCTTCAGAAAAGTCTCCAGGAACAGATAGTATACCTGTGGAAGTCTGGACATTAGGAGGGAAGAAGTGATAAAAACCTGGAATGTTTTTGTTTAATGGTATTTTAAAAGGAGGGAAAGCACCAACATTTTGGAAAAAAGCTGTGGAGGATGTATTACCTAACAATGGTAAAGACCCTTCAGACCCAGCTTGATACTGACCCATTTTAATTTTAAACCAAGATTACCCCTTTGGGAAAAATGAAGTCCCTACTAAGTATCGCCTTAATAACAATGTACTAAACATGCAATAAGTTGTGAGGGACTTGGGCACCCAGGTTGATAGCAACCTGACTTTTGGCCACCATGTTGCCTCAGTTGTACGGAAGGCTTTCTACATGACCCACCTCATAAGTGAAGGTATTTCATGCAGGAACAAGGAGGTCATAACATCCCTGTACTCCTCCCTTATCAGACCCATTATCAAGTGCAATGTCCCCTTCAGCATGTACCTTGCCAAGCACATGCAGTAGCTGGAGAGACCACAGAGTTTCCTGATCAGGAAAATACAGGGGCTCAAACACCTATCCTATACAGATTGGCTAAAAGCCTTGTCCCTCTACTCAGTCTCGTACAGACTGCTCAGAGGTGACCTGTGTATGGCATACAATGCCATCTCACACCCAGCCTTGATGGAGTTGCTGCATAAATGTAAGTTAAACTCCACTCGTGCAACCCACACACAAGGCCTCAACCTGGTCTCTGACATTAATAGAACTTGGTAGGATAGATTTGTGTCCCAAAGACTCCCCTATCTATGTACTAGACTACCTCTACATGTCAAGCAGAGTATCTATCTAGCCCTCTTTAAGAGGAACCTAAAGAACTGGATGAGATACAGAAAATACACCCCTGGGATCCCACCTTTGTCCCTGCTGGACAGGGGAAACAGGTGCTGACTTTGTGGGAACATGGTTAGAATTCTTGGCTAGGCTTATAAGGGCATCCTGGCCAATAGCCTAGTATCATCCTATGAACCTATGAACCTATAAAGTTTTTATTTCTATCTAACTGAAATAATGGAAAATGTGTTGCCAAATTGAAAGATATGGATCAATGTGGTTTTGTGGAGGGGAGGCAAACATTTGATAACATTAACAGAACAATGATGATGCAGATAAAAGCAAAATGTAAGAAAATACTGCTGCTTTTAATGGGTCTTGATGCAGGAAAAGCATTCAACAGAGTAAGCTGGGATTGTCTGAGTAGGGCACTGGAAGCATATACATTCCTTTATACAATAATAAGATTAATTAGGAAGATAAATGAAGGATAATATGCAAGAATTAAAGTGGGAGCGTTCCTCTCTGACAATTGTATTTGAACAGAGGAACTAGGTGAGGTATCCACTCTCTCCTTAGTTATTTGCTTTATATCTAGAGCCATTGGCAAAGAGAATAAGGGACTCAGAAATACAAGGATATAATTGGTATGGTAATCAAGAAAAGTTGGCTCTATATGCAGATAATATTACTTTGTACCTGATAAATCCAAAAAAGGACAACTCAGTGTTGTGGAACATTTAGACACAGTTTTGCCTTTTCAGGATTAAAATTAATGAAGATAAAACAAAGGCTATAGATGTCAGTTATGCACCCAGAAATGAATTGGTTCAGCAATGCCCATATTTATGCCGGCACAACAAGATGAAGTATTAAGAGGTATGGATTAAAAAGGTTTCTGTTATGGCAGCTAAGTATATATTCGAAGAAACTAAACAAAACATAACACAAAAACTGAGAAAATGGAAGCTTTTGTTTAAAGATATGGATAGCAAGATACAAACAGTGAAAATATTTTTAGTCCCTTTAGTTTTATATATGAGTCAGGTATAGTTTTATCAATCAGAGCAGTTGTGGACAGTAATTAATAAAGAGTTGAAGAAATGTATCTGGGAGGGTAGGAGGACAAGAGTTAAATAAGATAAGTTGATCCTTCCAATAGATCAAGATGGTTTAAATCACTTGATTTGGAGGGAGGGACATTTTAGATCTACAGAGTTAAGGCTCATATGCATAACACAAACAGAAGTTTATAATTCAGAATGGGATGATGATTAAGTGGGGGGGGGGGTTCAAGAAGTAAAGACAGAATGTGATTTTTGGATGCAGATCCTTAAGAAGAATAACAACCATACAGAATATTATATTCAAAAAGTAGCAGAAAGTATTCTAAAAACTAAGCCAACATGAGAATAGTGAAAGGAGATTTTACTAATAGGAATAGCTGTAAGTAAGGATACTAAAAATAGGCAAGAGGGGACTGGAATTTACAGGAGAATACTGGCAAAGGAACCAAGGGAATAGAGCAAATAACTAGAGAGGGCCAGGCAATAGAGTGAGATGAGGCCAAGAAGAGGTTTGGACTGCAAGCTAAAGACTGTCTTCCCCTACCATGGATTATCAGAATATAGATAGACAAAGAGAAGGGGATAAGGGAACCTTAAGTGAAAGACCTGTCTGGTAGAATTTCTAGTTGAATCTAGAACAGAAGCTGTTGTTTAAAAGGGATGATTATTAGGGCATATTAACTATTGCAAGATAACTATAAGAATCAGAGGAGGTTAGAAAGGTTTGAGAAGAAAGACTGGAAAACCAATTTACAAGAGAACAATGGGAGGACATATGCATGGCTCCTAAGTATGCAACAAAGTAAAGAAGGTTTAGGATCTTTGCTTGGAACTATCTGCATAGGTATTTGTATGGGTCTACTTTGTTTCATTGAATCTCATTTCACTGAATTTCATTTCATCCCAACCACATCATTGAAAACACAAATTACTGAAAACTCATTTCACTGAATCTCATTTCACTGAACCAAACTTAGTATATATGGCACTGTGTAGAGTACTGTAAGGTAAGTAAAAGGTATATGCCCTTCTCCCCACTATAGTGTAATCTTGGAGTTAGTATATATAGTTGGGGGGTGGGGGGGCACAGACCCCCACCTTGTTTGTTTTATATTGCATTTTACCAAAAACTTCAAAACAATACATTTTAAACAATAGACATGTATAGTTGCAACACCAATGACTAACTCTCTCCAGAAGACAATATGTACTGAAACTAAGTGGGGGGCTATGCCCCTCACACCCCCAATGTGGTGGGCTGTGCCTCCCACATACCTCCCCAACTATATATATATATATATATATATATATATATATATATATTAACTCCAGGCTCACACTACAGTGGGGAAAAGGTCATATACCTTTTACTTGGCTTACAGTACTCTATACAGTGCCATATATACTAACTGCAGTTCAGTGTAATGAGAGTCAGTGAAATGAGTTTTCAGTCATTTGAGTTTTCAGCGAAGTGGTCAGGGTGAAATGAAATTCAGTGAAATGAGATTCAACGAAACAAAGTAGACCCATTTGTATACCCCAAGCAGGCTTCAAAGAAATTTTCCTCTGATAGACACAATTGTTGGCAGTGTTATGGGAGAGAAAGAAGTAACTGGGAATATAAGTATAATGAGTTGGCAGATTATAAAAATTCCCTACAGAGTACTTTTCCAGAAATATTAAGTGAACAAATGTCTGTAATTAAGGAAATTATTTGTTTGAGCTGGGACACAGGATTTGAATTTCCAAGACATAGCAAAACCTTATTAAGTTTATTTCTGTTGATTGCCAAGAAAAGCAATTATTAGAAAATGGAAATCAAACTTTAAACTAACTGTATTTGAAGAATATTATAAAAGAGAAAATATAACTGGAAATGGATCTTCAGAAAAGGAAGGAGTAAATTACACAGAAATAAATTGAAATTGTGGAACAGCAAGTGCAGAAAAATGTTGACAAGGAGCAGGAGCAAGATTTGAGGGGAAGTAGGAAGTCAGTAATTTATGCGATGTTGGACTGATGACAGTTACAAATAAAGAAAAGATATGTGATATGTATGTACCTGGAAAAAGAGTTAATATGGTTTGTCTTGTTTTCTGCAAATGTATGTTTGCCTATGTCTTAAGTGATAATTTAATAAAGGTGTTAAAAAAGTATAGTGTTAATGTTTTAATAACCACGTCATTAAAATGGCTTTTCAATAGGCCATGTCAACATGTATTCAAATGTCTTCTAAAACAGTTGAAACGATTTTTGCAAAATATGCATTGTTATTATGAAACAATATATTCTCACTATGTGTATACAGTCACTACTACACACTTCAAGATATTTCAGGTATTTCTTACTAACTACTGTGCAGTGTATCAAATAGTTTTGTGCAGTACCTAGACTATAAATAGCATGAGCTGTTTATGTGACATGGTATATATACTGACATTGTAATGTTTTATGAAACTAACAATTTATGTAGGAGAATCCTTAGTAGCACTGTTGTAATGTAATATATGGCATACACTGATTGCACTCTAAAATTAGTTTAAAAAAGCTTCTTACGCACCTTTCTGATGCCTTTGTTGTACACCTTTGACAACTGATATGACCATGTTTTGTGCTACAGCGATGAAGCATTTTCACAGCTTTAAAAGTTGCAAGATGTTTCATGCTGCAACTTACACATGCACAAAGAAACACACAAAAAAAAACATGGAAGAGTAAGGTGTCTTGCAGCTTTTAAAGCTAATCATTGACCAGCGGTACACTTTGCGTCTGTCCACACTTTGTGTTTCAAAGCTATAAAACATTTTGAAATTGGACACAATTTTTCTCAATGTAAGTTTTAGCACATTGAGGTAGCCAAACCCCCATGCACTGCAAATAATTATGATCAGGTTTCCAATCCATTTCTCAAACACATTAACAAATTGTTTATGATCAGGGACCAGATGATAATCAACTATATTATGGAAAATCATTAGCAGAAAGTATAATGCATTTATAATGATGGATGATACTTCATTAATATTACATAAATATGTTAGTATTTGGGTTGTTATATAAATTAGTTGCACATATAGGACAGTATATCACAGAACTATTTTAGAAATAATAATCATTGGCACCAAATCATAGACTGTACAATGGGAGTTGAGATATGTGAATAATGTAACGCAGTCTATTAAAGCATGAATTATCAAACTAGTAAAAAAATGTGCCTAATTAAATAATATGTAATTTATGAAAGAAATTTACTTTCTATGGTGTTGTTTTAAACTTTGCTGATCTTGACAAACTTGCCAGTTGGGTTCAATCTCTTCTGATGCTGCAAAGAGCAAAGCTGGTTAGTACATTATAAAACACAATGTTGGAAATGTGCTCTAAGTAAGGTAAGTGAAACTTATTACTTTTTCAAGACTAGATTTTATTAATTGTATATTTCAGGTGAAGCTGCTTTTTCTGAAGTTTGTAATACTTGTGTTACTTCTGTTACAAAACTTCTAATTTTATAGCATTGCCACTTTGCAGCTGTAACATCATTGCTGTTTTACATTTCCTTCTAAATGACATACTTAAATGGACCAGTAATATTGTTTATGTTCAGTATTGTTTACATTTGGAAGCCTAATAGTAGTCAAGGTGCTTTGAATCAGAGCTAAAGAAAAGTATTACAGTAAATGTTCTTAATTTAAAAGTGTTATTTTAGTGTGTATTTAAAAAAAACATTGCATTTACTGTAATTATGCTGCAATATGTGTAATGCATTAATAATAAAGGCTTTATGTTTAGAAAGGTAAAGTCTCGTATTTATACAAAGTGAATGTTTTGACGTAAATTATAAAGAAATAGAAAATCAGAATGTAAAATAAAATTACTGAAAATTAATATGCATATTGTTTTATAATAAATTTTATTGTAAATTCCTGAGTATTAATGCATATAAGATTTTTTTTTACATGTGGGAGTCTGTAAAGGTATTGTTTGTTATATGATGTGGAAGTTGTCCAAATGAGAAAATATTCTACGTTATTATTAATTGTGAAAAATGCATGCTCTAGAACTTTCAGAATTTCTGTCCATCCATGCTAATTGTCCAAATCTGATTGGTCAATAAGTACAGTAGAGAGAAATTCCAATTCCGAGACATAGTAATGTCACACTAAGAAACACATCATTAGCAGATTATTACCATGTCTCTGAGTCAAGCACTGTGCCGTCAGACCAGTCTGTGTTACCGTTCTCCCAAGTAGCCCTTGCATCAGATAGCAAATATACTCCCCCTACTTATATATATATATATATATATATATATATATATATATATATATATATATATATATATATATATATATATATATATATATATATATATATATATATATACAAACACTTTCAGACACCATCCACACAAACATTCATTGAAACATTAACCTACACATTTGCATGCATATACCCTCTAACACACACACACATGCACACACACATTTGGCATTCCCTACCTAAACCCCATATAGTAGGACAACTGAGGCACACACACACAAACACACACACACACACACACACACACACACACACACACACACACACACACACTTGCCATCCCCATACAGAAACCCCATGTAGTGGGAACTCAGGCCCACACACACACACACACACACACACACATGCGTGCACACACACACACACACACACACACACACACACACACACACACACACACACACACATGCACTAAAACACAAAGTAATTTAACCACAATAGTGGTCCCACAGATAAGTGAGCACATGTCTACACATATACTCTGCATACCCCCATAGCTCCACTGTATTTATGTGCATTGCCAGTAGTCCCATAGGAGTGAATAAGTGAATGATGTCTTTTGACAGTGTGAAGATAGGTGAAGGCTGCCAGCCTAGCTAGATAGAATTTTGTAGATAATTCTGTCATTTGTAAATATAATGTAAGCCACAGCCTTGTTCTCTTAAATGTGAAAAGACTGTATTGGATGTTGAACTGAAAAAAATGTAACGACAATGCACTCTGCTGTTAGAAAGCTGATAAGTCAAGTATTGTGAAATTCTTTGATCTAGAACTCGGAGCCAATATGTCTAGAAGAAGGAATTCTGGCTATTGTTTTGAGACCAGAGTTAATTGCTAGAATTTCCATGTATAACTTCTTTTATTTGATCTGGCTTCCTGACCAGCTGCAAGATCAAAAGGGCTATTAACCTCTGGATTTCTGTTAGCCTGGGAACCAGAAAGAAATGATGTAATCTGAAATGAATCAGTGGTACTGTGTTATCAATTGAAGGACAGAAAGAATGAGAGCATTTGAGCATTTGTCTTGAGAACATCCAACTCACCAGCACTCTGCCTGTGTTCTATATGTAAGTTTATTTTAGAACTGTGTTTTCACTTAGATACAGCTAGGAACTAAGAAGATTAGATTATTTTTCCTGTATTGATGTCAGAACTTTTCTACTGTATTATTTTAAGTATTTCTCTGTGATCTCTGAACTCTTGACTAGCACTGTGTAGTAAGAAGTATTGTCTTGTGTTGTTATTATGTATTATTAAATATTTTTAAACCTTTCAACTGTGGCTGTTTTGTGCAGAGATAATTTCAGCTCTAGAGTACATTGCATGTATATAGTGATACTGGCCAAGCCACTCCAATAAGCCTTGACTGTTCAGTTGCACTTACCATTTGGATAATAATATTGCACAGTAATAATTGGACACCCTTTGTTAATGGCCTTTTTAGTAGCTGATAAATATTAGTGGGTGGTGGCAAGTGGTACTACCGTATAGTCTGGGTAAAAGGGGCACAGCTGGAGAACCTGTGCCAGCCTTCCCCAGGAGTGTCTGTGTGGTTGTCTATAACTCTTATCTCAAAGTGTGTATGTGTGTGTGTGTGTGTGTGTGTGTGTGTGTGTGTGTGTGTGTGTGTGTGTGTGTGTGTGTGTGTGTGTGAGCTACTTGGGTAGGGACACGAAGCACTGGTTGGACAGAGATGGTGCTGGAGGTTTTAGATTGCCCACTAGGTTGAGATCTGGTCCCTGTAGCTGTGCCAGTAGGGAGTCTTATTGGGGACCTGGAGAGAAAGGGAGAAACCACCCCCAGACTGACTGTGATCTTTGTGTGCTCTTAAGGAAAATTGCACTTTATTGTGTGTGTACTTATTATCCTTTCCCTGTATGGACGCCCCTCACTGGTGTTAGTGGTGAGGACTGAGGCACCTTGATTGCTGTGCCAGTGCACGGGCGTCACATATTAATTGTCTGGCAGTGGTGGGATATCCACACCACATATTAATTGGTTGGCAAATACTAATTGGCTTGTAGTGGTGTGGATAGTGTGAATTCCTGTAGCATGTGTACAGTGATCACTGAAGGTGTTTTTGTACTCTAAATCAGCCATGCAGTGAATACTCAGAGTTCATATCACAATTGTTTTATTTCTTTTGTTAGCTTAGTTAGTCAGGGAGAGCAGGCAAACATGTCAGCAGAGCAGTACGGAAAGCTGACAAGGAGCCAGCTGGCTGAGATGTGCCAGGCTAGGGGACTGGTGCATGTAAACCTGACTAAGGCAGACATTATTGTAGCTTTGGTCATAGCTGCATCAGAAAACAGCAACCAGGAGGACGATCAGACTGGCAGTGGAGATGTGCCACACTCAGAGAATGGACAGCTCAACCTTTCTGCAGAGGACTTAAAATCCATATGAAGCTAAAGAGACTTGAGTTGGAGGCCAGGCATTTGGAAATAGAAGCAGCTGAGAGACTGAGGCATCTAGAGAGTGAGAACAAGGAGAAACTGTGATGTTTGCAGACTGAGGAGAATGAGAAACTACTATGCCTGGAAGCTGAGGAAAATGAGCGGCAGAGGCAGCATGAAAAGGAGATGCTGACTCTTAACCAGGGTCATGGAGGTAATGGGAAAGGGAGTAACCGGACCCCAGAAGCACAAAAGGTCAGTACATTTCTTCTGCAGTTTACAAAGGGGGTAATTTTGATAGGTTCATTCATATGTTTGAGAGGGTATGTAAACAGTATGATGTTGACCAAAGGCTCTGGGTACGGTTCCAGACTCCCTTACTCCATGGTAAAGTTGTAACTGTGTTGTCTAAACTTGATGATTGTGAATATTTTGGTTATACTGCTAAGAACTGTTTGTTAGAATTTTTTAAGCTAACACCTGAAACCTATAGGAAAATTTTTCATGAGCACAGATGCAAGGCAGATGAAAGTGTGTGTGAATATGTTGCTGAATTGAGCACTTATTTTCATAGGTGGGTGAGTGGATGTCAGGTCACCACTTTTGAAGGGCTGGCAGACCTTTTGGTGAGGGAACAAGCCCATAGCACTTTGACTGAGAACATGAGGATCTGGTTAGCTGATAGACAATGTGCTACTTCAGATGAGTTGGAGAAGAAGGGAGACCTATACCTAGCAGGCAGGGCATCCTTGCACAGGAAAGGGACCCCAGTACTGCTCCGGGTCTAAAGGAACCTATGGTGGGCAGCACAGACTACTGCAACAGAATCTGCCAGTAACAGGGGAAGCCACTAGTCCAAGTACACGTCCAGGACCTAGGGTTAAATGTTTTGAATGCAACCAGTGGGGCCATGTGGCATACAAATGTCCATGGAGGCAAGGTGGGGAACAAAAGGTGAGAGAGCCAGTAAGTGGGAAAAACAAAATGCCAATAGTAGGTTGTCTCAAGACAACAAGGGCACCAAACTACCATCCTGCAGCTGTCCTGATAGGGAAGGATTTGGATGAGGCAGTACCGTGTGTTTATGCAGTTACACGCAGTCAGGCTTTGAGACAAGCATATGGGTCTGGTAGCCTGGGGGAGACCCAGACAGACCGCATACTTGCAGCCAGGAATGGTGAGGTGGTTACTTCTGGGAGCAAGCTACACTGTAGCAGTGAGACTGAATGTGAGCCACAGCTGCTTGTGGGTACTGATGTTCTCTTGGACAGAGGGACTTCAAGGGTAGAGGTGAGTAGTAGTAGTACCCAGGCTGACAGTGAGGCACCGCTGTCAGAGGATACCAGACTTCCTGTCAAAGGGGAGATGGGGAGGGTTACAAAGAGAGAGTTGAGACAGGCTCAGCTCTCAGACCCTACATTGCAAGGCCTGAGGCAGGTAGCTAGGGAGGCACCTGATTCTCAAGGGAAGGGGGAATCTGTATACTGGGACAAAGGGTTACTGTATATAGAGTGGACCCCTGAAGGAGGACCAGAAGGTGAGAGAGTACAAGAGTTGGTAATGCCTAGACCCTACCATCTGGTGCTTCTAGCCATAGCCCTTGATATTCCCTTTGCAGGTCATATGGGCATAAAACATACCAAGAGACGTATTATGCAGAACGTCTATTGCCCTGGAATTTCCAGAGATGTAACAGGGTACTGCAGGATCTGTGAGCAGGCCAAAAGGTAAGCAAGGCAGGAGACAAGGTGAGAGCTCCTTTGATGCCTTTGCCTGTGATTGAGGAGCCATTTCAGAGGGTAGCTATGGATATTGTGGGGCCTCTGAGTATCCCAAGTTCAACAGGGAAAAAGTATATCCTAGTGGTAGTATATTATGCTACAAGACACCCTGAGGCAGTGGCTTTGTCCTCTGTTGAGGTACAAAAGGTGGCAAATGCTTTGTTAGAGAAATTCAGCAGGGTAGGTTTCCCAAAAGAAATACTGACTGACAGAGGTGCCAGTTTCATGTCAGACCTGCTGGCTTGTCTGTGGAAATACTGTGGGGTGAAGCACCTGAAGACCACCCCCTACCATCCCCAGCCTAATGGTCTTGTTGAGAGGTTAAACTCTACAATCAAGTCCATGCTACAGACATTTTCAGACCAGTTTAAGAGGTAGGGGGACAAATATTTGCCCCATCTGTTGTTTGCTTACAGAGAGTTTCCCCAGGAATCCACAGGTTTTTCCACACTTTGAATTGCTGTATGAGCATAGGGTGAGGGGACCTCTAGATTTAATTCGAGATGAGTAGTAAGATGAATGTGAATCTCACAAGGAGTCTGTTGTGGCATATGTCCTAAACCTTAGGACAAGGCTCAGGGGAACTCATGGGCTTGGCCCAGGAGAACCTGGCAGAAGATCAACAACAGAAAAAGGTATGGTATGACATGAATGCTCGAGCTAGAGAGTATTCTGTAGGACAGCAGGTAATGGTTCTCATTCCTGTCAGACACAACAAGCTGCAAGCAGCTTGGGAGGGACCCTGCAAGGTGGTGAGAAAGATAAGTGATGTTAACTACAAGGTAGAACTGGTAGGCAGGAGGCAGGAGCACAAATTATACCATGTTAACATGATGAAACCTTACCATGATAGGGGGGCCCTTGTGCTGAGCATTTTCAGTAGATTGTAGGAGGAGTCTGCGGGAAATCTGGTGACTGATCTCCTCAGTGATGATCGGACTGATACCTCAGTGGAAGGGGTAGCAATGTCCCAGCATTTTCAGTAGATTGTAGGAGGAGTCTGCGGGAAATCTGGTGACTGATCTCCTCAGTGATGCTCAGACTGATACCTCAGTGGAAGGGGTAGCAATGTCCCAGCAGCTATGTTCTACCCTGGTTTGAAAAGTCTGAGCAGTATTACAGGAGTTTGGGGACATAGTCACTGGGAAAATAGGGCGCACCCACCTGGTGCAGCACCAGGTAAATACAAGACCCCAAAAGCCTATTAGGCAGGCCCCTTATAGGGTGCCTGAGAAAGTCAAACAGACTCTGAGGGAGGAGATACAGGAAATGTTGGAACTAGGGGTAATTCAAGAGTACAACAGTCGCTGGGCCTCCCCAGTAGTGCTGGTGCCAAAGAAGGATAGCAGCACCAGGTTCTGTGTGGACTACAGGAAATTAAATAGTCACACAGAGTCAGATGCTTACCCCATGCCTAGGACAGATGAGGCCCTAGAGCAGCTGGGTGGGGCTAAGTATCTTACAACTATTGATCTTACCAAGGGTTACTGGCAGGTGCCCTTGACTCCCACTGCTAGAGAGAAGTCAGCCTTTGTGACTCCTTTTGGCTTGTATGAGTTCACAAAGATGCCCTTTGGGATGAAAAATGCCCCAGCAACTTTCCAGAGGCT
This sequence comes from Protopterus annectens, assembly GCF_019279795.1. NCBI lineage: Eukaryota > Metazoa > Chordata > Ceratodontiformes > Protopteridae > Protopterus > Protopterus annectens. The sequence continues at coordinate 314,694,213 of NC_056728.1, forward strand.
GGTAGATCACATCCTAGTAGGAGCAGGAGGGTTTGCCTTTGCTTATCTATAAGATACTGCCATCTACAGCCATTCCTGGCAAGAGCACATTCAACATGTCAGAGAGGTGCTGGTCAGACTACAGAGGGCAGGGTTGACCATTAAGCCCAGCAAATGTCAGGTGGGTATAGCAGAGATCTCCTACATGGGACATAGAGTGGGGAATGGTAAGATCAGGCCAGAACCTGCCAACATGGAAGCCATTCAGGCATGGCCTGCACCTGTTACCAAAAAGCAGGTGAGGGCATTCTTAGGGACAGCAGGGTATTACAGAAAGTTCGTCCCCAGTTATAGTACCATAGCAGCTCCCCTCATAGACCAGCCAAGGAAAAACAGGACAGATAAGGTAGTGGGGTCCCCAGCATGTGAGCAGGCATTCCAGGAGCTTAAGGAAGCTTTGGGAGGACCCCCTGTGTTAGCCAGTCCAGATTACAGCAAAGAATTTGTGTCGGTGGATGCTTCAAACCATGGGGTGGGGGCTGTACTTAGCCAGATTTCTTCAGAGGGAGAAGAGCACCCAGTGGTTTATCTCAGTTATAGGCTCCAACTCAGGGAGGAATGCCATGCAGCTGTGGAAAAGGAATGTCTAGCCATAATGTGGGCACTGCAGAAACTTCAACCTTATCTGTATGGAAGAAAATTCACTGTAGTTACAGACCACAATCCCCTAACATGGTTAAACAGAGCCAGCCAGCAAAATGACAAGTTCCAAGATGGAGCCTAGAGTTGCAAGTATATATGTCAGTGCAGCACCGCAGTGGGATTAGCAATGCCAACGCAGATGGGCTCTCAAGACAGGGAATGGGGTAAGGTATACTCAGATAGACCTAACCCTCACAAGCAATGTTTCTCAAGGGTCACTTGAAAAACTAGCTTGAGTTCTCCGGGGGGGGGGGGGGAGATAGGTGAAGGCTGCCTGCCTAGTTAGATAGAATTTTGTAGATAATTCTGTCATTTGTAAATATTAATGTAAGCCACAGGCTTGTTCTCTTAAATGTGAAAAGACTGTATTGGATGTTGAACTGAAAAAATTTAACAACAGTGCACTCTGCTGTAAGAAAGCTGATAAGTCAAGCATTGTGAATTTTTTTGATCTAAAACTCAGAGCCGAGATGTCTAGAAGAAGGAATTGCTGTTATAGCTTTGAGACCAGAGTTAATTGCTAGAATTTCCATGTATAATTTATTTTACGGCTCTGGCCTCCTGACCAGCTGCAAGATCAAAAGGGCTATTAACCTCTGAGTTTCTGTTAGCCTGGGAACCAGAAAGATATGATGTAATCTGAAATGAATAAGTGGTACTGTGTTATCAATTTAAGGACAGAAAAGAATGAGGGCATTTGAGCATTTGTCTTGAGAACATCCAACTCACCGGCACTCTGCCTGTGTTCTATATGTAAGTTTATTTTAGAACTTTGTTTTCTCTTAGATACAGCTAGGAACTAGGAAGATTAGATTATTTTTCCTGTATTGATGTCAGAACATTTCTACTGTATTATTTTAAGTATTTCTCTGTGATCTCTGAACTCTTGACTAGCACTGTGTAGTAAGAAGTATTGTCTTGTGTTTTTATTATTATTATTAAATATTTTTAAACCTTTCAACTGTGGCTGTTTTGTGTAGAGATAATTTAAGCTCTAGAGTACATTGCATGTATATAATGATACTGGCCAAGCCACTCCAATAAGCCATGACTGTTCAGTTGCACTTACCATTTGGATAATAATATTGTACAGTAATAATTAGACACCCTTTGTTAAGGGCCCTTTTAGTAGCTGATAAATATTAATGGGTGGTGGCAAGTGGTACTACCGTATAGTCTGGGTAAAAGAGGCACAGCTGAAGAACCTGTGCCACCCTTCCCCAGGAGTGTCTGTGTGGTTGTATATAACTCTTATATAGGGACCCGTTTAAATGACAGTATTTCTTTAAGGCCAGTGCTTCCTAAGCGTGGCCTACTTCATTGAGCTGATTGGTTCAGTAGCTTTGTTTTATGAATGAGCAGCAGATGCCACATTTGGTGTCATATTTAAATTATGTGTCTGCTATATATTTTTTTACTGGTTGTTTTTAGATTTCTGTGTGCTGACAGCAGATATCGCTATTGATGTCATATTTGAATTATGTGTCTGCTATGTGTGTTTTTATTGGTTGGTTTTTAGATTTCTGTGTGTTGATTGGTGCAGCTCTCATGATAAGGGATGTAGTCTTGTATTAAGGTCTGATGAAGCAGTCTTCTGTGAAATCACTTACCTTTTTGTTATTACAATTCCTGTTTTATTTCTATTTTAGTTTGTTTTTATTACACTGCTTTTTGCTGCTCATTGCTGTGGTGGTCGAAGTCTTCTTTTTGGATTATAAAACTATTGCCTTAGTACTAGATGAACATGACTAATGCTGCTGAGCTATCTCTAGTTCTCATTTTTCCTTGATGCAGATGTTCAGAATGTCAGATTACCCAAAAATGTCACTGCTGTATAGTAGTATGCACTGTATTTATGCTAATGAGGCTAAATTCCACCTTTGTCTAAGAATCCGTATTTGTCATAGAAGCACATTAACAAATCAACCGCCAGGAAGCTTACACCACAAAGTTCGAATAAATCCAAAAGCTGGTCTTTATTGTAGAAAAACACCACACAAGAGTCACGTATCACAAGCGCTTTCGCTAGGATATTCCTAGCTTTATCAAGTTGCTAAAACATTCTGAAACATCAGCTTAAATAGCTGCTTGTGTTAATTAAACAATCATAATACAATTAAAAAACTAATTGAATACCATTCATTTACTTAGGGAACCTGCCTACCAAATACATAAAGAATTATGTTGACAGTTCAAATGGTATTGCATAGCATGATTCCCTACAATTAAAAACTTGCCATTACCTATTCTATCCCATATTAAAAATTTTACTATGCACATTTAAAATTTTATTAAACCAATTTAAATAACACATTTAGGTGTGCTCGTACTTGCGCTATCCAAACTTTACAAAATTGCATGCTTATGAATAAAAGTTCACAATAAACATATCAAAAATGCATAAAAGCATAAAAGAGCAGGTAAAAAATGGGTAAGGAAAGCATATGCACTTTGTGGTGTAAGCTTCCTGGCGGTTGATTTGTTCTTGGTCCTGTTCTCATAGAAGCACATTACTGACATGAGATGTACACACATTCTGTTGCATGTGACTACCATGCTATGCACACCTACTTGTCTGTGCAAGCTGTACATGTGTACAGGCTACATATTGAGGCTAGGGTATGCTAAACGTTATTCAGAGTCCCATGCAAGGCATAAGTCTCTTGCTGCTATTTTGTTTTGCTATACATTTGTGGAGTTGGCTGCCAGTACTAGTGCCTAATGGAAAGTTGCTATCCGGTGTGCAAAGGACAGCAAAATTGTGCTCTATCTCCTGCACAGTCAGTTCAGAGAAGGGCTGTTGAAATCTTAAGCAGGTCTTTTTAGAAAGGTGGATGCCTGCTAGGACTAGACAGCACTGTTATTTAGGGCAACTAGCATCCTATGTACCAGTGAGCAGTGCAGACACTGGTACAATGAACTTCTTCACCATAACCCTGCAGATCTCCAAACTAGGAAAGCAGAGGTTCAGCAATGATGCACTGAATGGTATAGTAAGTGTTTACTATGTCTTCTGAGTTTCTGTTTATGCTAATTAGTTCATACATATGTTACTGCTTCTAATAGGTGGCTTCCATATTCTCGTTTTTTATTAAATCTGACAGATCTCATTCCCAGAATATTCAAGGTTGCCAATTGTCGGTGATCATCTGTATGTTGGGTTTGCTGTTGTTAGCAGCTATTTTATTGTAGCACTCTGTTGTTTTGGGGGACTGGTCACAAGGCTCTGACCCTGGGGCATAGAGGATGCCACATCATGCTCCTTCATTAATGCACATTGATATGTTTAGTACAGCTGTGTTTGCTTCAGTGCAGCTAATAGCATTACTGTAGCTGTTTCTGCCCTTTCTAAATAAGTGGTATAGACTGCTGTTCTACAACGTGGGAACCTGACTGTTGCATTCTTGCACATGCACATGTATATGTTGCTACACATCTGTGCTGAGTTGTAGGAAACATTACAGGGTTAATTTACAGTTACATAGTATGAGACGTGGAAGCTTAAAAGAAGAAGTCAGTCTTTACAACACTGCTGTTCAGAATGTGGAAGGCCAGCAATAGCGAATGCCCAGTTTTGCACCCCATCCAGACCCATGTTAGAGCTTGAGTTTGAAGCATTTCTGAATTTTGTGAATTGGGGGTTATAGATAGTATGGTGTATCACCATCATTTCTTGTTTCAGCAGTTCATTCTGGAGATTGTGGCAGTCAAACTTCCAAACCTTGACTATGTAATAGTAAACCACAGGATTCATATTTTTGCAGTGTTATTTGTGTTACATCACACCCATATGTGTCACATGATAGCTTGCATATCCATTTTGTCTTTTATCTCAGACAAAGCATGCAGAAGATGCTGCCAGATGTCTCAGGAGGTAGCAGAGACTCCAGACATAGCAGGGTTAGTGACATCTATTTCCTCTCCTGGTCTGTCATTGCATGTCTGGGTACTCATTGGTAATGTTAAATGTTAGGTGCTCCAATTTTGTCTCTCTTCTGCAAGTCTCCATAACCAATGAGAACCACAGGAGCATCATCCATGGCCTGCTGTCACCCTGCTCAAGGCTGTGGATGAAAGTGCATCATTTAGGGAGGTTCTGGCCCATCTCAAGAAGGTATCCTGCTACAGTTTCTGCCTCTGGCTCTACTGGAGCTGGAGAAAGTAATGAATGATGTGGCTGACTGGTTGATGGCCAGCTATGTTACTATTTAGCAAATCCTCCTGCACTGAGTAGCAGACTCATTGGACTTGTTGGCTAATGCCATCAGGTCCACTCCTTGATTTAGTATTCCTCACATAAGCAGCAGGATGACAGAAAGTGTCTGGTCCATTCTTCAAATCAAAATTAAGGAGAAAAAAAGAAAGGAAAAAATCCTCTTCTAATTTAAAAACTGTTGCAAACCACTTGCAACTAATTTGTTTCAAGTTAAACCACAAACACAAACCACTCAAGCAAGTGCTTTAGTCCTAACAGTGCTCTGTACATGTCTTACATCAGGCTGACATGACCCGTTACTCCTTCCTTCTCTTCCTTTCTCTCCCCTCTCTTTCCTTGCTCTTCTTTTTTCCTTTCCTTTCCTCCTTTCTCTTATTAGCCAAAGCACTAGTTACTTTTTCCGATAGCACCCTACTTTAACTCCATTTCCTAATCTCCCCATCTGCAAAATCTCTTTCCTTTCTCTTAGTCTGTTGTCCATCTTTAAAATACTTTACATCTTTACCATTAGTTATCACTATTGACTATACTTAACTAGGTGTTCAATATCCTATGATTGTTGTTTAATATTCACAGTATGATTTTCTGATCTGACTTTATGTATCCTATTTGTCAATTCTGCTATGTGTTACTGCACTTCATGTGACAATATTGTGTAGTTTATTAACTGAACTATGTATGTTAGAGCTTTTCTCCCTGGGACTCTGCTGAAAATGGGATTCATGCCCAGTCAGAATTTCCCAGTAAACAAATGCCAAATAAATAAATAAAAAGAAAAACAGCAAAAGCAGTATTGCCTGTACTGCACTACCAACTGATTGGCATCTGATGAAAACACCTCCCCTAATACCATTCACCCAAGGCAACTGCCCCTTTACCCCACCCTAGGTATGTTTCTGACACCAGTGGTGGGTGTGGCCCTTGTTACAAGACACCTGGATTATAAGTTCACAGGTTCACAGGAGGCCCTAGGGCCTTTACAAGCCTAACCATGTAAAATACCTGTGTATCCTAATTGACCATAGTTAGATAGTCATTGTTACCAGATGGATTCTATGATCAGCGCTGAGTATCCCTGTCCATGAGGGACATAGGTGCCACTCCCGGGGTGAATTTATGGTCACTCATCCAGTTGTCAAGATTGTGCTTTAATAAGGTCATTGAGGAGCTCTGCTCCAAATGAAGTGAGAGCTTATTCCAGAGGAGTAGCAATCTCTGGGAGATGTATCTGTCTCTCCAGCATGTTTTATTAATATCACAGGCTAGGTTGAGATCCCTGGAGTGAGTGACTCTTGTCCCATTTGATTTGTGGATATGCAGCATTTCCATTAGGGCAGAGTCAGAGATTGCTCTGTAGGCCAGGCACAGGTCACCTCTCAGCAGCCTGTATGATACAGAGTACAGTGACAGGGTTTTCAGTTTTTTCATGTAAGTCACATTTTGGAGGCCTAAAATTCTTTTGGTTAGAAATTTCTGTGGTCTCTCCAGTTGCTGCATGTGTCTGGTGAGATACATACAGAAGGGAGGATTGTACTCAATTAGTGGTCTGATAAGGATAAAGTACAGCAAAGTTATAACCTCCTTCCTTAGTCTTGGATACAATGCCCTTATTTATGAGATGCACAATGTAGAAGACTTTCCTTACCACTATAGACACATGGTGATCGAAGTTTAGATTGTTATCAACCTGTGTGCCCAAGTCTCACACCGCTGGATTTGAGCTTAGATGGGTGCTATCTATATCATAATTAGCAGGGGCTACTTCTTTGCCAAAGGGGATAATGAGGTATTTTTTTGCATTTAGTTTTAGTGCGTGACTTTGCCACTAATTATTTGTCTGTGTCAGCCCCTTCTATAACATGTTTACATCATTGGGGGACACAATGATTGTGCCTAGTTTGTATTCATCTGCAAACTTGGTAAGTCACAGATCATCTACTTTCACCTGGACCTTGAAGAAGTAGATTCCAAACAGTAGAGGGCCCAGCACAAATTCTTGTGGTACCCCACTGATAACTGGTCTACTGGTGGAGATGGACTCCCCAACTTTGAGAGTGTGTGTTATGTCCATGAGCCAGTTGGCTGCTCATCTAGTGACATATGGGTTAATCCCCAGCTGGGAGAATTTCTCAATGATCCCTGAGTGGGGAATTGTGAAAAAGGCCTAGGCTAAATCAAGATAGGCAATATGTACTGCTTTGCCCTCGTCTAGGGCTTTGGTGACATTCTCAAAGAAGTCCATCAGGTTTAATAAGCAAGATCTACCCTTGACAAAACAAAACTGGGTTGGTCAAGAGTTTGAAGGTCACCTATGTCCTTGCTGATAAGGTCCATGATGATTCTTTCCATGGCCTTGCAGATAAGGCTGGTTAGGCTTATGGGTCAATAGTTTCCTGGGTCAGCTGATGGACTCTCTTTGTGCAGGGGGATCACTGTTACTCTTCTCCACTCTGACAGAACAAAGCCAGTACTCGAGCTATGGTTAAAGAGAGTGCCAAGTGGTTCCACTAGGTCTTGTTTTAGATTGTTTATTAAACAACCTGGGATGTTATCTGGTCCCATAGAGGCCATGTTTTTGGCCTTAGAAAGCAGTTGTATCACCTGTTCTTCGGAGATACTCGGTAGAGGACTGGTGTCAGGAATGCTTTGGGGTATGGCTAGTGGTGACAGGGTGGTGAAGTTATTGCCAAATCTATCAGCTAGCATGTTGGCATTTTCCTCAGGTTCAGTGTGAGTAGTACCATCCACTATAAGTTCACCACACAGCTGGACATTCCCTTTTAGGTTTTAGGTGTAGCTAAAGAATGCCTTATGGTTGTCTTTAGCAAGGGATGCTGATTTAGTCTCATAACTAGCCTTAGAGGACTTTATAAGAAATATGATTTTCTTGTTCATGCTGTGGAGGGTATTCTTCCTCTGTTGAATAAGTTCCCTCTTGTTCTTTGACATCAGTTTCTTTCTTTTGTTATATAACTTATTTCTACTTACAGTCCACCAGGGTGGCTTGATTTTTTTTTGGGGGGGAGACCTGGCTTTTAGTATTGTCAGGTACAGCTGAGTCAATACTTTTGTTTAAGTGGCTATATAGGACATTTGTGTACTTTTCTGCATAGGAATTATTGTTGGCTGTGTTAGCAGGAGCTTTGAAACGTTTTATACCATCGCTTAGTAGGCTATACCTTGCTTTGGAGAGATTATTCATTTCTTTGCTCCTGTGGGGGTGTCAGGCCTAATCTTTACTTCAAATGAGACTGATTTATGGTCTGACCTTACCAGGGAGAGCAACACACAGGTAGTAGTGCAGTAACCCCCACACTGGTGAGCACTACTAGGAATAGGACATTTGGGTCCCTTGTGGGAGTGCAGAGCAACTATTCCAAGGCATTTGAAATAATAAAATCCAGAAACCTCAGAGTGATCATGTTTGTGCTCATGTAAGTCACCCAATTGATGGAAGGACAGTTGAAATCTGTCATGACCAAGGTGTTTGGATGTATACTGGGTGACTCTAGTAAGTCCAGATAGGTGGTGTGCTTTTCCTGGTTCATGGTGAGGGACCTATAGCTAGTGATGATGTTGTAGGGGATTTTGCCTATAGTTATTTGGACCTGGAATAGCTCAAGTGATTTGTACTTTTACCAGGAAGTCTATTTGGATTTAATGAAGATGGATACATCTCCACCTTTGTTTTTTTCATGCTCATTTTGAGGTCTGAAGGTATGAAAGCATTCTAGCCTTGTAAGACGTGTGCGTTCTTGAACCAAGTCTCAGTAACTGCACAGATATCAGTATCTTCCAAAGTGAGAACTTTTCCAGGGAGTGCAGTTTACTGATTAGGCTCCTAGCATTAAGCAGCATGACCCTAAGTTTGTCTCTTTTGGATTGCTTTACATCGGAAGTTTTGTTTTGACATTGCCTAAAAAAGGCACTGTGGGGAGGCAAGTGTCTCCGCCAGTATCTGAAAGCCTTGAGGAGACAGGTGAAGGCCATCTCTGGCAAAGCAGCATGGTCTGTTGAGCATGTCTTCTCAGGCTTTCTGATACTGAATCCCCTTGGAGTGACACCAAAAGCTAAGCCAATTATTGAAATCAATCACTTTTTTGTCTGTATTGTGGCATCATGCTAGGTGAAGGTAGAATGCTGCTTAGGACTAGGGGCATACATGCCTAGGGCACATATTGTGACAGTTCAGTCATGTCTTTCTTCATATAGTCTAGAGAGGTACACCTCAAGTCATTCACTCAAACATGTACTCTGCAAGAGTCATAATGGTATTGTTGCTGAGTGACTTGAGTACCTGCATGATTTGATGGATCCTGGCACCTGACTGTGATCTTCTCCTTGTTCAGCCTGGTGAAGGGGACATATGTGTGTCTCACTATTGAGTTGCCTGTGACTAGGACATTAGGTTTTGAGGTATTTTGCCTTGGGGCTTAATTGGTGAGACACTGATACATATGCTGTTATGTATAGTGGTGGATTCTGTTTGTGTGTCAGTATGTATACGTTGTTTGTGCTTGGGAGGTCTCTGGTCTTTTGGTAGGCTGTTACTGAGTATTTCAGCATATGTGGGTTTATGTGTCTTGATATTATCTTGTGTGAGTGGTGAGGTGTGTATGCTGACAACCTGTTTAATGTCTTGTTTATTGTTACATGAGAGGATTGATTCTAGTTTCATGGTATAGTTACATCTCTCACATACAGTATTTGTTTGCTTTAGGACCAAGTGATGGTCAGTATACATGAGGCAATTGCTACATTGCCTCAGGATGTCCATGGCAATCAAGCTGGCTGGAGAAATATTGGGAAGCTGACTGTCCATAGTAGCAGGTAATTCTTAAGTACTAATTTGTGAGGGCAAATTAGATCAGCCATTGCTCTGGGATTAACAAGGGGACTTATTCTATAGAAGAATAGGGATGAAAAGTGGGGAGACACTGCTCAGTGCTCAGCTGAGTTGTCTGAAGGGCAGAAGTGTGCAGCTGCATTGCCTGCACAGCAGCAGGAAAAATGGGTGGGTTTCACTGACTGGTATCTAGGGAAAAAATTGTTTCTAGGCACTTGCATCCATACAAGGTACCACTAACCCCGTTGCTCAGTTTGCAGCTACGAGCAAACATGAGGCTTGTATACAGGTGAAATTAAACAGTTTTAAACTAGTCTGCCAATAGGAAATCATACACTGATCCTTCTTCCAGCAATCCCCAGCTCAGACAAGGCTATATCCAAACTCTTCTGCCACATGGTGCAGGGGAACCCTTCTTAATACAAGATGGCTGGATTTGAGTTCAACAGTATGAAAAACAGGCTAGATCCAGCAAGTCTGGATCTAGACTATACAATATTTCAGTGCAAAGTAAGTGCAGATAATAAGCAAGCACAAACAGTAAAAGTAGTCAGAAAGGCACAAATTAATGCAGTAAAACAGTATAATACAGATGAAAAGTGCAGGCCAAAGTCAAATAAGCTTAATTTCTTGTTCTTAGCTTTGGATGGCTTGGATTTAAACAGAAACACCGTGGGCCTCTGGCAAATGATTCCAAACTCAAAGCAGCTCCAGTTATTTGAGCTAAAAAATGCACAAATGCAAGGCATATATACAGGTGAAATTAAACAGTTTTAAACTAATCTACCAATAGGAAATCATACAATTATCCTTTCTCCAGCAATCCCCAGCTCAGACAAGGCTATATCCATACTCTTCTGCCACAAGGGTATAGGGGAGCCCTTCTTAGTGTAAGATGGCTGGATCTGAGTTCAAGTGTATGAAAAACAGGCTAGATTTAGCAAGTCAGGATCTAGTCTATGCTGTCTAAGCAATATTTCAGTGCAAAACAAGTGCAGGTAATAAGCAGGCACAAACAGTAAAAACAGTCAAAAAGGCACAAATCAATGCAGTAAAACATTAAAATGTGGATGAAAAAGTGCAGCTCAAACTCAAAATAGGCTTAATTTCTTGTTCTTAGCTTTGGATAGCTTAGATTCAAGCAGAAAATCTCAGGACCTCTGGCAAAAGATGCCAAACACAGAGCAGCTCAGGTTAATTGAGCTTAAACCAGATCAAAGACACTTAGAATAACAGGTATAATAATTCTTCAACCAGCAAATCTCAGCTCAGAAGGGTGGAGGCTACCCTGTCCTCCCACAAGAGTGTAGACCACAAACCTTCTTAATGTAAAATAACTGGTCTGAAGCCCAAGTGCTTAAACCAGAACAAAGACACTTTCAGAATAACAGACACAATAAGCCTTCAACCAGCAATTCCCAACTTAGAAGGATGTAAGTTACCTCTCCTTCCACAAGAGTGTAGACTGCAAACTTTCCTTGTGCAAGATAACTAGTTTGAAGCCCAGGTGCTCAAATAAAAACTAACAGGCTTAGAATGGTAGTTACAGTTTAATCAGGCTACTAACAATCAGTAAAAATGCAGCAGAATAAATACAATTGAACACTTTTAAGAACAAGCAGTAAAAAGCAAAATAAAGTAATAAAGCAGGAAGAAGAACATATACAGTAAAAGCAGCTGAATAAAGTGTATTTTTAGTAAGTGGGAAGGGAGGAAACAGAAGATAATTCAAGTTTAAGAAATTAAGGGGGTTGGCCTTTTCAACTGATCTCTCCATACTCGGTAGAATGAGCTGATGAGATGGGACTGGAAGGACTGTCCAAAATCAGATTAATAGTAGAGTCAGGCAACTCAAACACCGCCAAGTTTAAGAGTACAACAACAGTTAGGCAGGTGGGTGGGAAAAATCAAATGCAGACAGAGATCATCAATAGGCAGAGAACAGCAAGCAAGTCAAATAAGCACTCCAGCTAAAGATGCCTCCAAAATTTTTAGTTAAGGAGGAATGCTGTTTCTCAACTCCTTCCACTAATTAGCTGGGATTTTTTCACTGTCTGCAAAGGCATTCTTACCTAACTTTTCTGACACTATCCAAGACCTCTTGTAACACCAATATAACAAAACACTTAAAACAAAACAAATGCAATATAAGAAAAAGATAAAAAAAAAAACAGAAGTAACCAAACCTTAAATGAAAAACTTCAATTCAAAATCAAATGCAGACAGAGATCAGCAATAGTCAGGCAGAGAACAGCACCTCCTGGAACCCAATCATTTATCTACAGTCATTTGTCTACCCTTTGTTTTCGTGTCACTTATGTATTCCCCTTCTTGTTTGTCCACATCTGTCCTTGTTTGTCTGTGATCTTTAGTATGGGGTCTGCGACCCCCTGCTACTTGTCCTCACCCTCTGTTACTCCCCATTGTTCCTTCACCCTCTTTTCCCTTCTCTCTCTTTATATATACAATGTGGACCTTTACCCACAAAGAAAATAAATACACTATTATCCCCAACCTGTTTTATCTCACGGTTGCTTTATGTAATATCCTGCTTTCCTTTGTTAACCTTACTAGCCCTTTAATGAAGTAATACTATAACTAGCTTTCTGGACATCCATTCACTGTTCTCTCCCACTTCTTATACTGCTTTTCTTTAGGTGCATGCACTGACAGCTGGCAATACAGGTAACAGCTTGTGCTACCTTCTGTGTGTCTCACTTATGTTCTTATGAGTGTTGCGTAAAATTGCATGAGATACCAGTTTTGCTGTTCTGCATAGACTGTCAGCTTCATAACTTCACTTCATCTATGAATTTTCCTGTTCAACTCAGTTACATCCCCAAAGCACATCACTCTGCATAGCCATACTATTTCCTTACATTTCTTTATACATGTCCTTTTAATACTACTGTATTATCTGCCTATATGATGTTAGTTCTGTGCCACATTAAGGCACTGCTCTATGAATCCAGTCCAAAGAAACAGGAAGGTAAATATATTTTGCTTTGCTGGTTTAGCTGACTACATTTCCAACACTGAAGTAATCTGTTAGAATCATTTTACAGTATCTGACAAAGAAACAGAAAGGAGAATTTAACTTTGCTGGTTTATTACACTTTGTCATTAAAGGAATTAGCTAGAATCATGTTGTAATATATATTTACAACTGTTAGGTAATTGTGCACAATTTTCATCTGTATAGTGTCCAATGGAATTAGTACAGATTACTCTCCTATGGAACAGATATTATATTAATGTATTGCTGTTCCATGATGCATATTTGCTCAATGACCCTGACAGTAGCAGTGCTTTGAGCAATACAGAGGCTTGGACAATAAAAATGAATGCAAAACAGGTAGGGAAATATAGATTTCAAGGTATGGATCTGATAGCATGGCCTATTATGTAAACAATAGCACTGCTTTGTACAATGCTTGTTATAACAAATGCAGTATTATTACATGATATCATAGATCAGATAGATTAGTTATTTAATGACTAGTGTGCATGAAATATGAGAAATAAAAATATTAACAGGGTATTTCACTTGGGGAAACAACAAGTTAGAAGTACATGATTTTAATAACATGTCAAGAAAAAATGTTAAATTGTAAGACTGGTCTATGTAAGTGCAATGGGAGTAGTGAAAGTTGTTGTGGAGTCTTTCGACTTTTCCCAGTTAGGGGTTGCCACAGTGGAACTCCAGTCCACTAATGATTGGCAGTAGATTTTTACATGCCGAGTTGCTGGCCCTGATGCACAACCTTCAACAAAGGTACGCCCATTCACACATGTCTCCACACAGAAGACACTCTAGCTGAGAATCGAACAGGACAATGTCTTACTGTGAGGCGACAACGCTACCACCGCACCACCACCGCAGTAATAAGAGTATTGAAAGTGTTTAGGACAAATGTAAAGTGGCTATTATATGCAGGATTCACGGAGGTTAAAACCTGACCTTTTTGCCATGAAGTCAAATGTTCAGGTATCTTTGAAGTTGGCACAGGTCAAGGAGAACGTATTTATTCTCAGTCATAAAAGGGAGAATGTGTAAGGCACAAAATCATTCCAGATAGTAAAATTAAGTTAAAAATCATTTGGGTACATCTTAGCAGGTTTCAGACTTTTTATATGTCAACAGAGCTGATATCTCATGATGGGCATGGATAATAAATCTGTGTCCATACTGGGGAAAAGATTTTTAAAAGATTCTTAGTTGTAGCATTTGTTATTCTGATTTTGATAAGCTTCATTTGTATGTCGTTAATGACAAAATAGTAAGTACAAAATAGGTACTAAGGCATCAATGATATATACAGATACACAGTATTAAGTAAGTGTATTTCTAACTTAGTGTTCACTTTATCTGCACCTCATTTTTATCCTACGTATTTCTTAGTGCAAGTCTGAAGATAAATCAGATGGCCATCTGATGTAGTTCTGACAGACCTCTTATACTCACTTTCTTGAGTAAATAAAAGTTTAATTCATGCATTAATGAAGGAATTAGAAAAAAGGGGTCTGTTAGTGGACTGAAATATGAAAATGTAAATGTCAGGCTGAATTTTCTCTGGCAGAGGGTCTTGGGTTCAATACTTGGCAGGGGTGTATTTATTTCCTAATGTTACATCACTGTACTGTATGATATATTTACAAAAACAGCAGCAATTCTCCAGAGCTAGGTTGACCTAGAAGTGTATTGCACTGAACTGTAGTTCAGAAGGTCCTGGGTTCAATACTTTGCAGCGGTGAATTTTAGGGAGGTTAAGGTTTGGCATAATGGTTAAGGAATTTGCCTTACAAACACAAAATGCAGGGTTTGATTCTCAAATGGGATAATTGGCTAGGCTTAAAATGGCTCTCAAGGGCAGTTAGCCTAGTAGTAATCTATGAAGAATAATTTGTAAGTAACCTAGGTCAGAAAACATTGGTGCTTTTGAGACACGGGTGTTGCAGCTGCATGGTGCAAGTGTGGATAACGAGACACAGCTCTGCCTTGCTATAGAAAAAGTGCTCTCATGGAACATTGTTTGCCTAAGAGAAGCAATTAGAAAGGCAGACTATCCACTGTTTTATTTTGTCCTTGCTTTTATTACAACTTCTGAAATGAATGCAGCATTATCTATGTAAAGGAAAACCACAGGTGTAGAGCGTGAGAATATTCTGAAATGTAACTGCCTAATCTGATATTCTGAAATGTAACTGCCTAATCTGATGCTGGATGATAATTACATTATCTTTCTTTCGGTTTGAAGTGTGTGAATTATGATTGGAAAGAATATTCCAAAGGGTATCATGCAAACTGGCCTATACTTTGTTTCAAGTACTTAGTCTTTGTAGTCTGCCATATTAGGTTGGCCTTTCTGAAATCTCAGTAGCTATCAACATTATTCTAGAAAATAAAGCTTCTTGCCACAAAATGATATAATGTCTCAGCAGATATACTGGCGACAGTGTTCTGGAACTCTAACATATATCTACTCATTACATTTGTTAACTTATAATGGCATTTTACAGAAGAGCATTTTCATTATACACTTGCTATCTCTCACTAAATGTAATTCTGACTTTGTAATCCCCAGGTTGAGGCTGAAACTGGTAACTTGTGATTAGGACTGTACTCAAGTAAACAAGATTTAAATAAAAATAAAAATAAATGAAAAGAACTACGAAGCAACAATAAGAGATTGTGAGTACAAAGTTAAATTTTTTGGGTACACCCCTTCAAATAAAAACATTAGAAGAACACAATACAGTTACCAAGTGTACTTCAGCTCTTCAGAAGGAAATGCATATTTTTCTCTGCAACTGTTTTACAATGTTAGTTCATTGAAATTAAAATCAGCAGTGGACTTGGTTTTGGAAGCATGTAGCGCTCTGGTGCAATGCAAAGTAAACTAGTCTTGGCTTGGGAGTTCCAGGTAGGTAAGTTTAGTCTAGATGTACCTAGGTAAACAAAAAGTAACAATGAATGTCTTTTCATTTGATGTAATATTATACTGGTTTACTGGCAATCAGTTTAAGATACACTGATTTCATTTGCAAATTTGTAGGCAAGCCATGGAAAGAGCTTGGCATTTGCTTCTAAAATGTCATCCCAGTATATGAGGAAAGCCTTCATTTTTTTTAACTTCGGTGTATGTTACGAGCAAAGCATATTTATTAAACATGTAAAACCTGTACATAGTAAATAAGTAAAACTTACACATTAAACATTTAAAAGAGAGAATACATGAATAATTAATGGGAAACAGTAAACTTCACACAGCAGAAACATAAAAACAGAAATTTACACATGTATAATATGTACAAGATGTGTGGCACACAGTACACTCCATTCATCAAAATAATTTTAAAAGGCAGAAATTTTAAAAGTGAGATTTAGAAATGTCAGCAAAAATAGATTAACTTTGAAACAAATGTAAAATAAAATAAAATAGCAGCACATATAAAACAAAGATAAATGAAACAAAATAAATGACAAAAATTGCTAACTTTAACGTATTTAATTCCTACAAGAATAGCCAAACAAGTAAGCATTACTAATGATAGGATTTCTGTCAAATGCAAGCCACCACAAAAGTACCATAACTGTACAGAAAGTAAAGGGGTGCATATCTGGCTTTTGCAGCACCCAGGGCTTATCTCCATACTGGTACCTCACCTCCAAATCTCTTCATTTGAACAGCAAAAAAAAACAAAAAAAAAAAACAAACAAAAAAAGATCCTTTCCTTGTACTGCTACCAAGTATCCAGACACACGACCCCTACCTCCAGACCCAGTTCTTCAATGGACGAGCAAAACTAACTAAATAAATGAATAAAACTAACTAATTAACTAAATAAATTAAACAAACAGCCAACCAAATCCTGTTTCTACATCATCCTCCACCTCTTCTCAGCTGAGGAGTAATTAAAAGTCTGCAATCAGGTACCTAGAGCTTCTGAAATGAAGAGCCAAACCGGTCCTGTTTCTACCCTGACCCTCCTTTCTTAGTTGAAAAAAAAAGAATATATTTTGTTTATTTTAAACTGTAGCAAACTATCACAAATGTAGCAAGCAGTTGCTACAGTTTATACCCTGTTTGGTGCACTACAGCACTCAGTTTTTAATGAAAGAAAAACAAGCAAATCTTTTTTTTCTTTTAAACTGCAGTAAGCTTGCAGTTGCTACAGTTTAGACCACACAGGGAGTGCTATGGCACTTAGATTTTAATATTTATTTATTTTAAACTGTAACAAATATACAAACAGTCACTACAGTTTACCCCACATTGTGAGTGCTACAGCACTCAGGTTTGACTGCAAATGCAATACTGGCTTTCAAAAAACAGTATGCACTTACACAGCAATCAGGATCAGCCAAACTAGCCACCTAAAACTTTGTACCAAGGGCAGTTGCTCCTTTCGTCCTGCCCCTGGGCAGCCAAGTGCTCCGGATTGTGCGGAATGTTCCGCATTTGGGATTGATTTGACTCACTGTTCCGCAGTTCCACTTTGAACAGTGGTAGCTCCGCTTTACAATTTTTGACTGGCTCGTATACCACAATTAAAGCCAATTGGCATTGCGGTATACAAGCCAATCAAGCATATGTTCCTGTTGCAAAGGGAGCCAATTGAGAGGCACAAAATGTGGCCAATTGCATGCCACTGCTAGTTTTCGCTCTGCTGCAATACTTTCAAAAAGGATATTGCAGGGCACAGAAAATCCTGTAGTTACTGAACATTCATGCAGTTCATTTGTTATGATCGTGGGTAAGAGGGATGGGCTACAGAGACTGGACAGGGAGGCACCAGCTGTATGGGAGTTGCTGTGGAAGTGCATTTCATCAGGTACGGTTTTGACTGTACACCAGGCCACTAACCTGAGGGCAAAGGGCTGCAATTCATTTTACTTGATTCGGGAATTGAGATGGTTATGGTGGTGCTGCTGTCGCTGGGATGATTTCTTGTTTTTCTTCCTGATTGCATTTGGGGGATGTGGACTGCTGAACTTGGAGCTGCAGATGCTTTGTTCCCTTACTGGGCTGAGGTAAGTGGCTGAATGTGCGAAGTGCAGGATTGATTAAACTTTGTCTCAGACAAGATTGGAGTTACAGATTTTTGCAGTATGTCCAGATGCTTGCCTTTTGGTCTGTTGCCCATAAAATGTGTGGTTTTCTGACAAATTACTGAATATTAAAAGTCTGACATAGACTTCATATCCTTCAGGAAAATGCATGTTAACAAATTCAGTTATTTAAGCAACTTGCTAAGTTTATAAGAGCAATTCTCTGTTCACATTCTCTATTCTCTCAATGTGTCAAGATACTGTGTCCCCTGATTATTTCTGGATTTGTCCCTGATTCTTTGAGAGCTGGGCTGGTTACTTTTGGAGAAAAGGTGGTGCATTACATTTACCAAATAATTATAGACTGCTTTTATGTCAGAAAGTGTATATTAATTCACATTCGATTATTCTGTCATGGCAGCAATATTTTAAACATTTCTGCTCTGATGTCCCTTATTGGATGAGTTAACTTTTTTAGTTGGGAGAAGATGTGGAGGGGTTGGAAAAGCAGGTGCTAAAGAGCACTTGAATATTGTTGTGTAATGATTTTCTACTGACTATATTACATTTTATCAATGGTTTCTGCTAACTATTTATTGACATGTGTGCCTTATTGAATCTTAACAAATGTACAGTATTTGCTAACGTAATCCTTTTGGCAAAAAGCCTACTTCAACCAGGTCCCATGGAAATGGTGCATTTTCACGAAGTGCGAAAAAAGGATGTTCCACATTTTCACTGTTTGTCGCACATTGCTAGGGTCGGTGTTCCACATTGGCCCCTGAAGAGGTTGAGACCTATGCCCGGCCCTATCTACACTACTGGCTTCTTACACAGAAAATCCTTACTGTATATGGCTTGTTGTTTATTATGTTTTTTAATTAACTATTCAAACTCTGATTACCTGACTATTACATGAATTTTTTATAATGATACTACTACATGCAAATTTAAATGTTGTTGGTTCATAGGTTCATAGGTGTGTACTAGGCTAATGGCCCTGGAGCCTTTACAAACCTAGCCCATAGGATTACACTGACATCATGCCACCCGACCTTAGTTCCCAGTGCCTCTGTCGAGTAGAGCCATTAGAGCGATCCCCGGGGTGAATTTTCTATTTCCCATCCACTCATCAGTATTTCTCTCGAAGACAGCCAGTGAGGTGCTCTGTTTGACATGTATGGGAAGTCAGTTCCATAGCATGGGCAGTCTCTGGGTTATGAACCTGTCCCTCCAGCACACTCTGTTGATTGTGGTAATGAGGATGAGGTCTCTGGAGTGTGTGGTGTGGAGGGATTGGGATTTCTTTAGATGTAGCATTTCTAACTCTGCTGGGTCAGACATGGCTTTGTAATCAAGAAGAGATCACCTCTAAGTAGGCGATATGAGACAGAGAATAGTTGGAGTTTTCTGAGTCTATCCATATAGGACAAGTGTTTAAGGCCTAGGATCCTCTTTGTGAGGTACTTTTGCAGCCTCTCCAGTTGTTGCAGGTGTCTAGTGAGGTACATGCCAAATGGGGCATTGTACTTGATGATTGGCCTAATGAGGGAAGAGTAGAGGGAGACAATGACCTCTTTCTTCCTGGATGCAAAACTCTTAGTAATGAGATGTGCCACATAAAAGGACTTTCCGACCACAGTGGCAATGTGGTGATCAAAAGAGAGGCTGCTGTCAACCTGTGTTCCCAGATCTCTTATAACGCCTTCTATGTTCAGTGGACTACCATCAATATGGTAATTCATGGGAACCAGGTTTTTCCCAAAAGGGATGACGACACATTTTTTGGCATTGAGCTTAAGGCCATGGTTCTGACACCAGTCATTGGTCTCAGTGAGGTCTTTCTGTAGGATGTCAACATCACTTGGGGAGTTAATAATAGCTCCCAACTTGCAATTGTCTGTGAACTTTGTCAGCCAGAGTCCCTTCGTGTTGGGCTGGACTTCAGTGAAGTAGATACCAAACAGGAGAAGACCCAGGACCTAACCCTGTGGGACTCCACTTGTGACTGGTCGGCAGTCTGACTTGGAGTCAGCTACTTTCACACTGTGGGTTCTATCTGTGAGCCAGTTTGCAACCCACCTAGTGATATAGGGGTTGATGCCTAGCTTAGTGAGTTTTTCTATGATTCCTGAGTGGGGAATGGTATCAAAGGCCTTGGCCAGATCAAGGTAGGCTGTATGAACCACCTTGCCTTCATCCACAGCTCTGGTGACTGACTCAAAGAAGTTGACCAAGTTAAGCAGGCATGATCTACCCTTCACAAAACCAAACTGTGTGGGATCCAGAGTTTGGAGATTCCTTAAATCCTTGTTTATTAGGTCCATGATGATGCATTCCATAACTTTGCGTATCATACTCATCAGGCTAATGGGGTGATTGTTCCAAGGGTCTGTAGTTGCTCCTCCTTTGTGGAGAGGTATAAGTGTAGCAGTGCGCCATTCGGTAGGGCCAAAGCCTGACGTGAGGCTGTGATTGAACAGGGCACACAGGTGAGGTGCCAATTCACTCTGTATTTCATGTAGGACACAGCCAGGGATATTGTCAGGTCCTATAGAAGCTGTATTCTTGGCCTTGGACAGTGCTGTTTTAACCTGTGCAGCAGTAATACTGGATTCTTGGCAATTTATTGGTATTGTGATTGGTTCTTTGAGGGGAGGGGCAAAGTTGGCACTGAATCTGTCAGCCAGTATATTGGCAAGATCTGTTGGCTGGATATAGGAGGTACCATTGCGCAGGAGCTCAGAGCAAATCTGGGTATTGCTGTGGAGATTCTTTACATAACTTATAGAAGGACTTGTGGTTGTCTTTACTACCTGCTGCAATTCTGTTTTTATAGCTAGCTTTAGAGGATTTGATGAGGGATCTCAACTTTTTGTTGAAGCTGATAAGGGAGTTTTTCCAGTCTTGAGACTTCACCTTTTTCTGCATCAGTTTCCTCCTGCTGTTGTAAAGTTTTTTTACAGCATGGGACCACCAGATTGGCTTCCTTTTTTGGAGGAGAGCATATTGGTTCTGTTGGGTATGGCGAGATCCATACATTTGTGTATGTGTTCGTATTGCATTGGTGTATAATTTGACAATCATGCAACTATTCTCCATTTGCATGGGTGTCATGAAGTTAGCCACCTCTGATTTTAGGAGCCTAAAGTTAGCTGTGGAGAAGTTTTTCATGGTGGTTACCTTTGTGTGGGGTGGGATGTGGATTTCCAAGGTGATTAGTTTGTAGTCAGATCTAACCCAAGAGGAGTTTACTACTGGTGTAGAGCAATGGTCGTCCATGTTAGTAATGACCAGGTCAAGGATGTTGCTACCTCTAGCGGAGATAAGAACGAGCTGGTCCAGGGCACTGGAATTAATGAATTCCAGGAAATGTTGGGCAAGTGTACTGGTACATGAGTAGTTTTCTCAGTTAATGGAGGGGTAGTTGAAGTCACCCAGTATGAGAGTGTTAGGTTGGACGCTAATATTCTCCAGGGTGCTTAGGAATGTGGAGTGTGAGTCTTGGGACATGGTTGGGGACCTATAGTAGGCTACGACCTGAATCACTGTCTTACCCAATGTCAGCTGCACCTGAAGTATCTCTGATATGTTATGTTGGGCTACCAGTCTGGAGGTGTGTGCATCCTTTATGAATATGGAAACACCACCGCCTTTGGAGTTTCGGTCCAAGTTCTAGAGCCGAAAGATGTGGAATGAGTTGTAGCCTGGTAGTGCAGGGGGGGCTTTCTGCTGCCATAAACCAGGTCTCTCTTATGGCACAAATGCCGATGTTCTCCATTTTGAGTGCTTCGAGCAACTGCATTTTGAAATTTAGACCTCGCATTGAGCAGCATGACCCTCGGATTGCATTTGTTTGTAGCTGTTATGATGGTAATTTGGTCTTTGGAACACCGCCTAAAAAGGCACTATAGGGGTGGCATTAGCCTTAGACAGTATCCGGAAACCCAAGGGTGACAGATGCAGGCCATCTCTGGCAAAGCATCGAGGTCTGTCAATCATGTCACCCAGGCAGCAGATACTGGATCCCCTTAGAATGACACCAGAAACTTAGCCAATTGTTGAAATCAATCATTTTCTGCTTGCACTGTAGTATCATTCTGGGTGATGGTAGGATGCTGCTCAGGGCTAGGGTCATATCTGCCTGGGCTACATAATCTGAGAGCTCCTCCATGTCTCTTTTCATGTAGTCCAGGAAGGTATGTCTCAGGTCATTCACACCCACATGTACAATGACAGAGTCATAATTGTACCTGTTGTTGAGGGAACTGAGTGTGTGCATTATGTGGTGGATCCTGGCACCTGACAGGCAGCTGACTGTTACTTTCTCCTTGTTCAACCTAGTGAGTGGGACATTAGTGGCCTCATTATTGAGTCACCTATTACTAGTGTGTTGGGCATGCTGTTTTGCCTTAGGGGCTTTGGTTGTGTGGCACACTGTTAAGGAGAGTTATGTGTCTCATGATTAGTGTTGTGTTGGCTGAGTGCATTTCTGCCTTGGAGGTCTCTGCTGTTTGGGTAGATTTTTATTGAGAGCCCCCATGAAGGTGGGTGTGTGGTTTGTGTTTTTATGTGAAGGCAGTGCTGGTGCGTGTTCTGGAGGGCTATGTGTTCCATGTGATGTAGTGCAAGTGTTGACCTTCTCCTCTTGACCAGCTATTCTGGTCTTGGCTGGAGAGTACGTGTCTTCCTATTTGGATATATAAATGCATCTCTCGCAAGTCTGAGTGTTGGGAGGTAAGAGGAGAGGCTTTTTGGTGCACATGAGGCAGTTGCTACATTGCCTCAGGATGCCCAAGTTCACCAAGTTAATAGTAGAAAGCACAGGGAACTGAACTTTAGACATGCCTGGAGGGATAGGCATTAATAATAAGTACTGGAGCTGTTTCCTTGTAGAACCTTTAGTGCTGGTAGCACTTTTGTGTGCTACAATAATTGCTAAAAGAAGTCTGGTAAAGTGCTAAACTAATAAGCTAGTAAAAGTGCAGGAGAGGAGAGAACTAGCAGATCTAAGGGACAATTTGAAGAGCAGACTTTGGCACCACTCAGAAGCTTACAAACAGTCCTGGATACAGCAAATGTGTATCTAGACTATACTAGTTACAGGAAAAGTGGGAAACAAGTGCAAATGCAGGCTTTTAAACCAGAAAGTTGAAAGAGATGGTAAAACTGCTCAAACGGCCAATAAACTACAATTTCTGGGCCAGAAACCACTCCTCTTCTGGTAGATAGGCTACCTAGTGCTTACCACTCCCACTGACAAGCTAGAAGGCTTCCCTCCAATACAGAAAGGCTTGGGGGGGCTTAGAAGCTTACAAACCGTCCTGGATACAGCAAATCTGTATCTGGGCTAGACTAGTTACAGGAAAGGTGGGAAACAAGTGCAAATGCGGGCTTTTAAACCAGAAAATTGAAAGAGATGGAAAAAACTGCCCAAGCAGCCAATACACTACAATTTCTGGGCCAGAAACCACTTCTCTTGTGGTAGATAGGCTACCTAGTGCTTACCTCTCCCACTGATAAGCTAGAAGGCTTCCCCTCCAACAGAGAAAGGCTTGGGGGCTCAGATGCTTACAAACAGTCCTGGATACAGCAAATCTGCATCTGGACTAGACTAGTTACAGGAAAAGCAAAAAACAAGCTTAGATTTTTTTTTTACAGAAAAGCAGTTAAAACAGCACTAAAAACAATTCAAGTGCAGTGTAAGCTAGCACAAAAGTGTGTAGCACTATTAAAGCAAATACAGTTTAAATAAATGCAATTTATTCAAACTGTATTATGAACTTAATTCAATTATTGTTTTATTCAACTCTGAACAGTTAAAAAGTGCCAAAAACTATACTTATCAGCTGAGAAGCACACTCAATCAGAACACAAGGAGATTCTAGTGTGGAAAGGGAGAAAGGAGAAACAGAAGAAATTTACTTGCATTTGCAGTCAGTTGGACAGTCCTAAATGCTGTAGCACTCCCTGTGTGGTCTTGACTGTAGCAACTGCTTGCTACAGTTTAAAAGAATTGTTTTAATAAAACCAGGATGCTGTAGTGTTTCCTTTGTGGTTTAAACTGTAGCAAATGCTTATTTGCTACAGTTTAAAAGAAAAAAAAACAGATTTGCTTGTTTCTTTTTTTTTTAAATTAAAACCTGAGCACTGCAGTGCTCCCTGTGTCTAAACTATAGCAACTGCTTGCTACATTTGACACATTTAAAAAAGATTCATTTGCTTGTTTTTTTACAATAAAAATTGAGCACTGTAGCACACTGTGTATGGTGTACACTGTTATCAACTGTTTTTTTTTTTTTGTTTTTACTAAAACCTAAGCTCTGTAGTTCTCCGTACATCTTATTAACTGTAATAGCCACACTGCATGACCACATACTAGTGGCACCAATAAATTAAAGAAAGGGGACACAAATCTGTGATATTTTACTTTAGGACTCACCATCTTAGTTCACGCAGATATGGAGGTGCCAGCTTGATTGACATATACTACATAACTTGATTTAACACATATCTTAATTTCCTTTTATAGTAGCAAAAACAAATGACCTTGTGCAGCATAATTTTACAGTACAGTCAATTAAAGTGTACAATTTTTAACCTGTCACATTGATATTGTGGTTGTGTTTTTTTTCATCGTTTTTGTCGGTCTGGTTTTTAAACGTGTTTCTCAGTAGTATCCCACATTCCTGCAGGAAGCAGGACATTATGTGCATACCTCTTAACTGTCCAGATATTTACCTTATATTGTTTGGTCTGTTCCTCATAAAATCGGTTATTTTCTGGTAGATGAATGGAATGATCTGAGGGCTGAAGCAGGGACGTCGGGAGGCATACGCACTGTACTGATTTCAGTACAACTTCTTTAGAAGAGGGGGTAGCTTTTTTATAAAAAAAAAAAACGTACGTACATATTTTTTCTTTTTTAAACAGTGTTGGCTCCTTTAAGGAGGATACCAGCCAGTCGGAAGTGAGCTCACGTCATGTCCGGCTGGCTGTGAGTGGGAAATGTGCAGTAGTGAGTGAGTGGAAGACAATCGCAAATGGATTATCGCTGCGAGTGGGAAATGTGCAGTAGTGGGTGAGTGGAAGACAATCGCAAATGGATTATCGCTGCGAGCATGAAATGTGAAGATGTAGTGAGTGGAAGGCAATTGCAAACAGATTATCAGGTAAGGTGTGTGTGTGAGAAATGTGCAGTAGTGAAAGACAAATGTGTGTGTGAGAAATGTGCAGTAGTGAAAGACAAGTGTGTGTGTGAGAGAAATGTGCAGTAGTGAAAGACAAGTATGTGTGTGTGAGAAATATGCAGTAGTGAAAGACAAGTGTGTGTGAGAAATGTGCAGTAGTGAAAAGTGTGTGTGTGTGTGTGTGTGTGTGTGTGTGTGTATGTATGTGTGTAAATGCCCCCACATAATACACCTGCTGGCTATAGGTGTTTAGGCTCAAATCCTGTACCTTTGCTTCAGGGTAAGAAGAGCCTAAAGTCCCTAACCACCACCATTTCTGAACTTTGTTCAGATTTGTTTTTCTAACAGTTGTGAGTTATGGTGAGAAGTGAGAACTGAAGTTGTATTTCCCCCATTATTGTTTTTGTTGTTTGTCCAGCTTTTTTGTGCTAAGGTGTGAAGTGAGAACTGAATTTGTATTCCCTAATTATTGGCTTTGTTTGTCCAGTTTTTTTTTGTGCTAAGAGGTTGAGAGCTATCTAATTGAGAGCCATTAAGTTTGTCTTTCTATTTTTCAAACTGCTGATTTAGCATAGTGGTATGTTGCACTGACTGTAGTGCATGTGGTTCTGGGTTCAAGACATGCATGGTGATAACACAGTATTTTATTCTAGCAACTTTACAACATTATACAAGCAATATTTAAAATGTGTCCCTGGTTTTTGGGCTTTTGTCCCCCTCCCCAATAAATGTTGGCTTTTTCCAGATTTCTTGTGCTGCAAAGTTCAGAGATACAGCTGAGTGTCGACATTTTACAAGGAGCTGAGAGCTGCAGGGGAACTAAAGTTTAGTGCTGCTTATGCTAAGTTTGCTTGTACTGTTAATAGCACAACAGGTAGTATACTTGCATTTGATACAGAAGGCTGTGGGTTCTTCTTCCACAGTAGGAAGATTCATTGCTGATACTGCACTGTGTTGGAAAGGGGGGTGGATGCTGTAGTCTGTTTTGGCGAAGATATCTAGTAGTAACTATGAACCTGCTATCAGTTTGCCATCCATTCCCTATTGCAATATTACTAGCGCATCATTGTTTTTAATGCAACATAGGCAATTTATTCCTCAAGGGCAACAGGCACTTTGTAGATGAAACCATGAAATATAAAGTTGTTTGCTAGCAGCAGCCTCTTCATTAGTTACAGATTTCTTTAATGTGGAATTATGTAGATGGCTTTTACTAGTTCAGAGATTGTGCATATTTACTGATACTGGTGGACTGTAGAAGTTTGAGTAGACTTTTATGATGGAAATGTTATGAATTGGGCTGTTTTGTCATTATTGGTGCATGTATTTTGTTTCATTGGTTACTGGAAAAATGTTCAAAACAATAAATTTAAAACGCTCTCTAACAACTATACTGTATTGTACAAGGAATATAATTTAATACAATCAGGAAGGTGTATCAAAGAGCATGTGTATGTTTCATGTGCAAGGGGCCTATGATTTGAAAACAGCCCAAAGTTCATCTTTATCTGCCACTGGCAAAATGTATTTTCTTTGAATATGGGTTTCAATGCTGTTTCAATGAATGTGAGTTTCAAGGGCAAAGAAGTTTTAATGCTAAGTCTAGTTTCATTGTGAGACTGCATTGCTTTGTTTAGCAGATATGTATTGGTGTTCGTGCTGTAAAATGCAAAATAAAACTTTTCTGGCAAATTATTTAGGAATGACGTTACTAAATAATGACCGACGTTAAGTTTCAGACGTCATAATCTTCAGAAAAATACATGCTAAAGCAAGACCTGATATTCTATCAACTGTCTTAAGTTTACACAATATCAATTTTTAGTACTGTTTGTATGCCCCCCAATATATTTGGCCTTGTCCAGATTTCCTGCATTAAGAGGTTGAGAGGTATGTGCAAGTAAATTGCTTTATAGAATTAGGAATATCCAAACCTCTCAACTGTCCCCAATTTTGGCTCAAAATGTTGCTCTCCCCCTAATAATCTCTCCGCAAAATAGCAATTTTGGAAGAAAATGTGGAGGGTTTACTTTTATAAATAACTGTAATGATCAGAGTTATACATTACTTTTATTTCAGAAATGCATGTAGATTCTCTAATTTTGTTAGCTGCTCAAGTCAACTGTGCTCATATTAAAATGGTGTCCCTTCTTTGACAGGTTCCCAGCTGTATTGTCTGGCAATTTTATATTTTTGCATCACATTTTTGGTCCGTTTTTCATAAAATTGTGGTTTTCTGGCAAATTAGTGGCAAATCATTAAAGACTGACGTTAGAAAATAATGGTAGACATTTGAGTTTTAGATTTCATACCTTTCAGAAAATCCGTACTAATGCAAGACCTACTACTATTATCTTTCTAAGTTTATAAGAGCAATATTTAAAAAAAATGTCCTTATTTTTGGGCCTTTGCCTCAGTTTTATTTATGAGTTTGTTGCTCTAAGAGGTTGAGAGGTGTGTGTGTGTATGTGTGGTAGGTAGGTAGCATACCTCTCAACTGTCCAAATTTTGCAGAATGTCCAGATTTTTGCCCCATATTTTTTGTTTGTTCCTCATAAATTTTGTGATTTTCTAGAAAAATCATTGAAGGCTGAAGTTGCTAAATAATGACAGACATTTGAGTTTCAGACGTCATGTCCTTTAGAAAAATTCATACTAGCACAAATCCTGTTTTTCTAGCAAAGTTCTCATACTAGCACAAATCCTGTTATTCTAGCAACTTTCTAAGTTCACGAGAGCATTATTTAATATCTGTCCCTGTTTATTTTAGGCTTTGTCCATATTTCTTGCACCAAGAGGTAGGTAAGGGTGTGTGCGTGAATGAAACACCCTAGTTAGGGGTAGCAGGTAATTAGTAATTTACTCAAGCTCAAAACCTGTACCTTAGTTACAGAAAACAAAAGCATGAATCCTCAACCACAACTACCATGCTGCATTTTTCAAAGAACTGACTTTCAGGTTCTTTTTCGATTCAAGGAACCGAGTTTGAGTGAATCTATATTAGATTACTGAAGAGGCATTACAGTGAATGCCTCATCGACACTAAAACAGCGAACCGTGAATTACGAGAATGGCTGTAGCTTGGCTGGTGACGGGGGTAGCAGTTTGAGAGCTGAGAGTACAAATTTGAAAATCTTAGCTACACCCCTGGGCTGACGTCACTAAAAATGATGTACATTTGAGTTTCAGACTTCATATCCTTCACAAAAACGTACGCTAATACAAATCCTGTTTATCAACTTTCTAAATTTATAAGCGCAATATTTAAAATGTGTCCATATTTTTGGGCCTTAGTCCTCCCATTATGACAGGCTTTGTCCATATGTATTAAGCTATTCTCTACTCAAACTTTATACTGATTAGATGTCCAGATTTTTGGCTAGATATCGCTACATTTCAATGGCTTTCCCTCCTATTTTCAATGTCTGCAGGTTGACAGGTATGAGCCAGTCCTGGTTCCATATTTTTAGGACAAGTCGTCTTTAATGACAGGTTGTGAAATATAACACGTGTCTTAGAATACTGCTCTGTAGTTGCTTAATTCGTCGATTTTTAAGTAAGCCGCATTCCGTTGCTAGGCTACCGTCAACAACGGAATCTTGCAGAACCCGTACATCGATGATAGCTACCGTATGGTAAATATTGGAATTGCGGTGTCCGTGAAATGTGGTGAAAACGAATACAGCAGGATCTATAACTTTTAGTCGCCCGCAGGTCATAAAGACACCGGTTGCGGATCCATGCCCCATCAGAACTGTGAAATAAGTGGCTGCTTACTTGTTTTGTTACACAAATGGGAGCAGCAGCGAGTGCTAAACGAATTAAACCCCTGCCGCGGAAGCAAGCCGGCATAACACCCAGGTCAGAATAAGTGTATTTTCACGAATAGTAACGATTGCCTTTCAAACACGTGAAGCACTGAATACACGTGCCTTTCATGTTGTTTATTTGTATTACGAGCTCTGCGCATACACCAAGCAACTTTTTGTTTTAACTGGAAATGTAGTCTTAGTTACTTTATCTTCTCAGATTAAGCTTTTCCGAGTCTATAACGTTTCCGTCATTGGTTAACTTTCACGTTCTAGCACCTTGTATAATTTCACCGTTTGACAATCAGCTGTTGAGAGAGAAGAGCCAACTGTAAAGTCAGTTCCGTGGCATGGTGCGTTAGAAGGGAATGCCCCGATATTATATTAGAAAATCTACTAGTCTAGTGAAACTAAAATATACTAAGTTGTAGGGTACTACATCGAAAGCCGTACAACACCAATGGCGTTACATCATACTTCAGTTGCGTTGAGGTTTAGACAAACGGTGGGCGATGGACGCCTCTCAAGCGTAACTCAATACGGTGAACATTCTTCATTTTCACGTTCCTCGAAGTTACACATTGAAGGGTCTGTCACTTAATTTCACCGTTAGGAATTTGTTTTATTGCTATTCCATGGTAAAAAGAAGTAAATCATTCATCAGAAGAACTTTTTATCACTATGAAGTAGTAGCGCATCCGCCGATTGTTTATATTAGGACACATCAGGATACGCAATAGCCACCCCCGGTTTGAAGTAAGGGCGACAATGGAGAACACAGGACCGAGTGTAAGTGCAAATCCAGAAAGTCGAGTGCTTTCCATCATCACCTGAAACTATTTACGTACCTCTCGCGTGTACCTTCTTACGAGGAACGTACCCAAATTGGGGATCTTAAAATGTTCATGTTCCACTTTGATAGGGTCTGTCACACATTCAGTGTTAGGAATTTTTAACTGATATCCATGATAAATAGAAAATAATCATATTAATTAATTAAAAGATCTTTATGAGCAAAACCAGAATATTTTTATTATCCCATGATGACCTTTTTAGGTGAAGTTGTTTGCCCATTTGCTGCACATTATGAGGGCTAGTGTTCCTTGTTTCGGAGATGGAAGGTTGAGAGCTGCAATTACTGACAATAAATATGATAAAAGTGAACAGCTGTTCGTTATTGCTGTGCATTATTATCTCCCGGGCTGTCCACGACATTAATTAGAAAAATGCTTAACACTGAATGGTAAGGGCATGCCCTTCAAATGTGGAACAGTGAGGAACTTGGGCTTTTTAAGACTGAAAGTGAGGAACAGTACGAGTAACAATAATGGCCCTTCTACCCCTTGGGTCTAGCTTGCCCCTGTTTATTGAGCAAAGAAATTGAGGACTGTCAACTGAGGAGATGATATGCAGCAGCTCCTAAATGTTACGCAACTGCCGTAACTTTCTGAGAGCTACGCAAAAACACTGGTGCGGTCCAAAGTTCTTCATTATATCCCCGTGTGTGCAGTCATTAATTCAAGCTGCCGATTTAGGGAGAAAGGAAGGTGGGTTACACTTAATAAAATGACAATAATGAGAGTTAGAAAGTGCTTGCTGAATCTCGTCGATTTTAGGGAGAAAGGAAGGTGGGTTACACTTAATAAAATGGCAATAATTACAGTTAGAAAGTGTTTACTGAATCTGCAGTTTCTCATTCAATATATTTCTCCTGCTGATTCTAGTGATACTTTACAAAGATGCCTGATTGTGGAGGTGAGAAAAGTTGAGAGCTATGGGAAAGATCTTGGTGCGCATCTCTCAAAAAGTCCATGATTTTGCCGAGTTAGGGTCTGTATGTGTGTGTTTGTCCCTCCTAAAATGCTGGATTTTTGGCTGATAAATCAATGAAATTTCCAGACAGCCAATGATTTCATTACAAAAAATGTGTATTAAAACCTGTCCTCTATAATTTATGTAGGATTAGTAAGACCAACCGTTAAAATAAAAATGTTTCTGATTTTGGACACTTTTCTACCCACTAAGTTTACATTTGACAATGTTTCTTGAGCAAAGAAGTTGAGAGGCAAAGTTTGGTAACTGGTATTTCACTGTGGCAACTGAATCCCCTAGTAATGCTGTATATAAGGATTTACAACTTGCGTCCTAACTAGTTTTTTCCCTCATATTTTCAGTCTGTTTCTCATAAAATTTATGAATTTCTGGAAAATTACTGAAAACTAAAGTTATTAAATAATAACATACATTTGGGTTTCAGACTTCCTTCAGTAAATGCATTCTAATGTAAATCCTGTTATTCTAGCATTTTTCTAAGTTTATAAGAACAATATTTAAAATCTGTCCCTATTGCCCCCCCCCCCCCCCCCCCATAATTTTAGGTTTTGTCCATATTTCTTATGCTAATATGTTGAGAGGTATGATTTGTAAAAAAAGAGAACTCAATAGATTATATGCAGCATCTACTAGATGTTATGCAGCTGCCGTAATATTCTGAGAGCTGCTGGCATTGTCCAGTGTTCTCCATTATCACCTAAGTGGGCCGGCATTGTAATTATAATTTGTTGTAATTGTCATTTTATATATAAGATCTTAAAATGAGATATTAAAAAAGCTAGACAGCTTAAGTCTGTCTGGAGGCTTTACCCCCTCCCCCCTACACACACACATTATAGGACTACAAGACAGAAGAACTTAATAGTCTGTAGCAGATGTTGCAGGGGGGAATGGCAGTCCCCTTGCTGGATGTCTATAGTCTTTCACTCTTATTAAGTCAGTAATGCCTGACAGTAAAAGTTTCAAAATTTTACTTAAACTTTTTACTATTTCCAGAAAAAAAATAACATTTAAAAAAAACATCCCCACTACCATAGGTTCATAGGTTCATACTAGGCTATCTGCTCCAGGGCATTTATAAGCCTAGCCAGAGTATGTTTGGCTTTCGCCACCCATTTTAAATTAATTTTGCTATGCCCTTTTTCGAGGTTAGTATACTGTGCCTCTGTCTAACAGTGACACAGAAGTGATACCCGGGGTAAACCTACAATCTCCCATCCACTCATCAAGATTCCTCTTGAAGAGAGTCAATGAGGGACTCTGCCTAACCTGGACTGGGATTTTATTCCAGAGTTGTTATGAGAATTGTTATGGCTAGGCTTGTATAGGCCCTAGGGCTGATAGCCTAGTACCAACCTATGAATCTATGAGTGAAGGGAGCCTCTGGGTTATGAATCTGTCCCTCCAGCATGTCCTATTTATTTCAGTGCTGAGGTTCAAGTCTCTCGAGCGTGTAGCTCGATGGGATTTGGATTTTTTGAGGTGCAGCATGTCCCTTAATTCCGGGTTGGACATGGCTTTATACGTCAGGCACAGGTCGCCTCTGAGCAGGCGGTATGCCACTGAGTAGAGCTGGAGTTTCTTTAACCGGGCAGCATATGGCATCTGTTTGAGCCCTTTGATCCTCTTGGTGAGGTACTTTTGGGGTCTTTCCAGTTGCTGCAGGTGTTTGGTAAGGTACATCCCAAAAGGGGCATTGTACTCGATTATGGGCCTGATGAGGGAAGAGTAAAGAGGCACGATGACCTCCCCTAATCTAGATGTGAATCCCTTCATGATTAGGTGGGCTATGTAAAATGTTTTTCTAACCACTTTGGCCACGTGGTTGTCAAATGAGAGATTGCTATCAACTTGGGTCCCCAGGTCCCTAATTACTTCTTCTGTACTTAATGGATTACCATCTATGTGGTAATTTGTGGGCACTTTGTTTTTGCCAAAGGGGATGACTATACACTTTTTGGCATTTAGCTTGAGGCCATGGCTCTGGCACCAGTTGTCTGTTTTTATGAGGCCCTTTTGGAGGATGCTTGTGTCGGCTGGAGAGTCGATTATGGCGCCCAGTTTGCAGTCATCTGCGAACTTGGTCAGCCACAGTCGTTCTGTGTTGGCCTGTACCTCCAAGAAATATATACCGAACAAGAGAGGTCCCAGGACTGAGCCTTGTGGGACACCACTTGTAACTGGTTTGGAGTCTGATATGGCTCCAGCAATTCTAACCATGTGGCTTCTGTCCTTGAGCCAGTTTGCAACCCATCTAGTGACATAGGGGTTTATATTTAAGCTAGTGAGCTTATCTATAATGCCCGAGTGGGGTATTGTATCGAAGGCTTTTGCGAGGTCCAGGTAGGCTGTGTGGACCACCTTCCCTTCGTCATTGGCCTTGGTGACTGTTTCAAAGAAGTCGACCAGGTTTAAGAGGCAGGATCTGCCCTTAACAAAGCCGAACTGGGTAGGATCCAGTGTCTGTAGGTCCCCAATATCTTTATTTATGAGGTCCATGATGATCCTTTCCATAGTTTTGCAGACCAAGCTAGTCAGGCTTATGGGGCGATAGTTTCCAGGGTCCGTTGAGGCACCACCTTTGTGGAGAGGGACCACTATTGCTGTACGCCACTCTTTGGGTTCATATCCTGTAGTAAGGCTGAGATTGAACAGTAGTTTTATGTTTGGGTTTAGCTCTTCTTGGAGTTCATGTAGGACGCAGCCTGGGACACCGTCTGGTCCCATTGATGCTGTGTTTTTTGCTTTGGAGAGGGCGGCTCTTACCTGAGCATCTGATATGTCAGGGGGGCAGCACTCTGCTGGGATAGATATTTGCCCTTTTGGTGGGGGGGGGGGGGAGAAGTTTGCGCTGAACCTGTCAGCTAGGATGTTGGCAATGTCTGTGGGTTCAGTGTAATTTTTGTCATTTTGGACTAATTCTGAGCATATCTGGGAATTCCCACCCAGGTTCCTAACATAACTAAAGAAAGCCTTGTGATTATACTTAGCGTCCTGTGCAATTTTTCTCTCGAAGCTGGCCTTAGACGATTTTATGAGTGCCCTTAGTTTTTTGCTAATACTGATCAGAGATGCCTTCCCTTTTTGGGATTTTGCTCTATCATGTAGTAGCTTCCTCCTTCTATTGTATAGTTTATTTATGGCTGGGGTCCACCAGACAGGACGTCTGCCTTTGGAGGATTGGGTCTTGGTTTTATTTGGGATTGCATGATCCATGCATTCCTGAAGGTGTTCATAGAATGCATTTATAAAGGATTCTGCGGTCTGGGCCATATTTTCCACAGGCCCAGGGGCTCTGAAGGATTCCACCTCGGTTTTGAGGAGTGTGAAATTTGCTTTAGAGAAGTTTTTCACTGTGGTTTTCTGTGCAGGGGGTGGGGTCGGGATGTGAATATCCAGTGAGATCAGTTTATGGTCTGATCTTACCAGTGAGGGATACACTTCTGGTCTGGAGCATAGAGTCCCCATGTTGGTAATGATCAGGTCCAGTATGTTTTCCCATCTTGTGGGAGTGGTAACAAGTTGTTCCATAGCATTTGAGTTTATGAATTCTAGGAACCTTTGGGCTAGGGTGTTGGAGCTAGAGTAATGCTCCCAGTCTATGTTTGGGTAGTTGAAGTCACCCAATATAATGGTGTTTGGAGAGACCTTCATATTTTTCAGTGTTCTCAGGGAGGCCGAGTGGGGTTCCTGGGTTTGGGAGGGTGGTCTGTAGCAGGCTATAAACTGGAATGTAGTTTTACCCACTGTTAGTTGCACATGGATAGTCTCTGATGCTTCGTGCTTTGCCACCAACCTGGAGGTGTGGGTATCTTTGATGAATATCGATACTCCCCCTCCTTTTGTGGTTCTGTCCAAGTTTTGGTGCCGAAAAGCATGGTATGAGGTATAACCTGGTAGTGCTGGGTTGCTCTCGGGATCCCTGAACCAGGTTTCTGTTACTGCACAGATATCGATGTTCTCCATGCTAAGGAGAGTTTCAAGTGCGTGCATCTTGAGGTTTAGACTTCTGGCGTTGAGTAGCATTACTCTTAGTTTCTTATCCCTTGTGATACCTATGGAGGTGGGTTTGTCTTTTGAGCCTTGCCTAAAAAAGGCTGTATGGGGGTAGCAAGAGCCTTTGCCAATATCCGAAAGCCCAGGGGTGACAGGTGCAAGCCGTCCCTAGCAAAGCATCGTGGCTTGTCGAGCATATCATCCCAGGCTGACAGGCATTGGATCCCCTTTGAATGACACCAGTACTTAAGCCAATTGTTGAAATTGATCATCTTGTCTTCATATTGTGGCATCATTCTTGGTGAGGGTAAGATGCTACTCAAGGTCAGGGTCATACCAGCCTGAGCTACATGCTCAGAGAGCTCCTCTATGTCTCTTTTCATGTAGTCCAGGTAGGTACGTCTCAGATCATTCACACCAGCATGGACAATGACTGAGTCATATTTGTACTTGCCTTGGAGTGACCCGAGTGCTTGTGTTATGTGGCGGATCCTAGCACCCGACTGGCTGCTCACCGTCACCTTCTCCTTGTTCAGCCTGGTGAGCGTGACGTCAGTGTGCCTGACGATAGAGTCACCTATTACAAGTGTATCAGGTGTGTTGTTTAGCCTTAAGGGCTGTGACTGTTCGGCACACTGGCTTTGTGAGATATGTGTTGCACGTGTTTTGTTTTGGGGTAGCGGTTGCTTGGGTGTCTGCTTTGGAGGTCTCTGCTGCTTAGGCAGATCTTTATTTAGAGCCTCTGAGTATGTTTTTGTGTGATTATGTGTTTGGTTTGCTGTCGTGGTAGGTCTATGTGAGACTGGAATTTTGGTGAGTGTGGTTTCCTTCTCCTCCTGACTGGTTATGCCAGTACTGAGTTGAGAGAGCTTAGCCTCCAGTTTGGCTATATGGTTGCATCTCTCACATGTGTTGGAATTTGTTGGGAGGAGGAGAGGGTTGTTTGTGTACATGAGGCAGTTGTAACATTGCCTCAAGATTCCCAGGTTCACCAGCTGGACCGGAGAGGAGATTGACAACTGACCTCTGGACATGCTAGAATAATATTGGGAATTCCTTTATAATTGAAAACAAGGGCCAATGGGGAGTGAGGGTGTAGTGGTTTTAATTTTTAGTGCTGACTTGTATAATTGCTTTAGTGAGCAAGTGCCAGGTAACTTAAGTGCAATGTGTTACAGGTAACTTAAATGCAAAAACGACAAACAGTAACTTTCTTTCAAGTGAAACAAGGAAATAAGTACAGTAAGCAATGCAGATATCACTAGGGATCCACAGAAGCGCTGAGAAGCCGCTTTTTAGGTGGAATTAGTGTTCCAGGGAAATAGCAAGCAAACAAACAGCAAGCATACAAACAAAGCTAGATTCAGCAGGCCTGGATCTAGTCTATGCTACAGCAAACAAGGTGTACCAATTTCAGTAAGAAACAGTTCAAATATGCAGGCACTATAAACCTTTAACCAGAAATTCCCAGCTCAGAAGGGCAGAGTCCAGCCTCTCATCCCACAAGAGTGCAGGCCACGAACCTTCTTAATGTAAAATAACTGGCCTGAAGCCCAAGTGCATAAACTAGAACTAATACACTTTAGGAATAACAGACACTGAGCTCTCAATCAGCAGTTCCCAACTTAGAAGGATGAAAGCTACCTGTCCTGCCACCACAGTGCATGCCACAAACCTTCCTAATGTAAAACAACTGGTCTGAAGCCTAAGTGCTTAATCCAAAAGACTTAGAATGATAGCTACACTTTAATCAAGTTACTACCAAGCAGTAATAAATACAATTGTATACTTTAAAGAATGCCTGGATTAGTGCTCAAGTTATACAAACAAAGCTAGATTCAGCAGGCCTGGATCTAGTCTATGCTACAGCAAACAAGGTGTACCAATTTCAGTAAGAAGCAATTCAGATGTGCATGCACTATAAGCCTTTAACCAGAAATTCCTAGCTCAGAAGGGCAGAGTCCAGCCTCTCCTCCCACAAGAGTGCAGACCACGAACCCTCTTAATGTTAAATAACTGGCCTGAAAGCCCAAGTGCTTAAACCAGAATTAATACACTTTTAGAATAACAGACACTGAGCCCTCAATCAGCAGTTCCCAACTTAGAAGGATGTAAGCTACCTGTTCTGCCACTACAGTACAGACCCCAAACCCTCTCAATGTAAAACAGCTGGTCTGAAGCCCAATTGTTATGCTTAACTTATAGCCCCAGCAGAATGTCAGTCAGGTTGGCACCATCCACACCTGCCTGAGCTAAGATGGTGTGTCTTAAGGTAAGAAATCACAACCGACCCTATGAGCTTTCTAGTTGAAGTAGTTAGTAAGCTGTTAGTAAGTACTCCACATTTGTCCATGCCTCACAACCATCCGTGATTTTCAAGGATATCCCTGATTTTGACTCAAATTTTAGCTTGTCCCTTTTAATCCCTCCTAAAATTGGTGACTTTTGGAGAAAAGGTGACAATGTATACTTTATAAATAATAATAATTAGTTATAACTTTTGTATTTAATAAACGTATATTAATTCACATTCTCTTATTCTGTTAATGTTTCAAGTTAATAGTACTATTATTTTAAAAGTGTCCCTAATAGTCTCTGATTATTTCTGAATTTGACCCTGAGTCTGTTGTCCCTGATTCACTGAAAGTTATGATTTTGTCCATTTGTTCCATATTATGAGAGGCAGTGTTCCTTAGTTTGGAAATAGAAGGTTGAGAGTGATGGTGATGGCATGGGGTGCTCTGTAAAAAGGCACTCAAGCTTTGCACATGTAAGTACGTTGTTACTATGAAACCATTAGGTACAGAAACTTACCTGACTTTTCCATTGCCATCCTTCACCCCACTGAGCACAAAAGTAAAATAGAAAGACACAGTATGTGTTCTATATACCCACTTTTGCTGTGTTAAAAAAAATGTTGATAGGACCTATTGAATTCCGAATAATGTCTATTTCCTGAGCCATATTATTAATTTGTAAGGAAACACATTTGCATATTATAAGGCAGTAGAAATAGAAATGAGCTCCAGGACTGTCCTGTTATAAATTTGCCTTAAGCATATATTGGGCTCCTTATTATGCTGTCGTAAACGCAGGTTGTCAAATGCATCTTTGTCGAACTGTAAAGCGTGAAAAGGCAAAATAGCGAAGCAGCTTTTCAGCGAATTCTTTCCCTGGGAAAGAATTCATTTGGCCGCTTTCGCTACTTTGAGTTTTCGGCACTGCAGTGCAATCTTGGAGTTGGTATGTTTAAGTAAGGGAGTGTGGGGGGTACAGCCCCCCCAACGTTAAGTAATGTTTTAAAGTTTTTTTTTTTCTTTCGGAACAGCGATTGTTTTCCATTGGAAAATAATCGCTGTTCTGAAGTTTCTACGTTTTTAGCTTTTGCTTAACTGGGGTTGATTATCTGTCGTTCGCTCTTCTGAGCGTGCAATATGATAATATAGACCCGTATATTGTTATGCAAGCAATAATGCCTTTTAGGGTGGGCATTGCAGTGAAATAATAGACTGTCCAGAAGTGCTGTGACTGGTGCCAGGTCTTTCCACCCCTGGAAGGGGTATTATCGTTTTGTAACTTCTACCTGGAGAGCATTATTACCTTTAGAAAATGTGCTGTTTCTCTAGTGAGGAAGCCAACTTACTCAAGGACATTAGACCTGACACCTCCCTGCGAATCATGAAACCTGATAAGGGCGGTGGGCTCGTAGTTATGAGCAAGGACGATTACATTAATAAAATGTTTTCACTTCTGTTGTCAGCCGATTACGAGGAAATTTCACTTAATAAAATGAATGTGGCAATCCATAGGGTGGACCTGGCTTTAGAAGATCTTTTTCTCAGTGGTCAGATTACCCTTAGTGACTTAGAATGTATGAAAGTGCAACATCCTAGGACCCCTACGATTTTCAGTCTCCCAAAGATTCATAAATCTTTGGTTGAACCTTCTCCGAGACAGATTATTGATGCGAAGGGATCCAAGACATTCTTCACAGCTCGATATATAGATCAGGCATTAAAAAATATCTTTGATGATTACCCTCCACTACTTAAGGATTTCTGGGACTTTCTTAGAGAGGTTACGGACAGACTATATACAGACTATATAACAATGATCTTCTGTTTGTCTCCATTGATGTCAAAAATTTGTACACCACCATTCCACATGAAAGAGGAATTGACTGGTTTTACCAGTATTTAGCATTACACACCAAAATAGGTAACGACAAAAGCATTAACTTGAGTTCGCTCATGGAAATTGTCCTTAAGAACAATTTTATTAGTTTTGAGGGACAATTATTTAGACAGACCAATGGTGTTGCCATTGGCGCTGCATGTGCACCAACCTTTGCCAATGTTGTTATGGCATTCTGGGAGACTAATGTGTTATTCACTTCAGAATTCAAAAATTCTCTGTGCCTCTATAAAGGTTTTATAGATGACATTATAATTTTTTGGGTGGATTCAGTTGACAGACTGGAGATATTTCTTCGATTTCTCAATACCTTCACTGATTTCTTAGAGATAACCATGACAGTGAATCCTGACCAGGTGAACTTTTTGGATATTTCCTTGACGAAGAACAGGGAGGATGGGAGGTTTGAATCCAACTTATACAGGAAACCTACCCATTCCAACTCTTATTTACACTTTCAGAGTTGGCACCCCATTCATCAGAAAAAAATCTATCGTCAAGGGTCAGTGTGTCAGGCTCGCCAGGATGGTCAAAAAAGAGGTTCAGTTTTTGGATGAATTTATCAAATTGTTTGACATGTTTTGCAGAAGAGGTTATCCCCAAGATTTCTTACATGAAATATTTGATGAAGTTAAGAGGAAGAGACAGCTTGGTATATTTAAGCCCCTTTTAGGTTTAACTGAAATATCAGTAGTAAGTAATGGTGGGCAAGATGAATAAAATTTGGGTTACACTAAGGCTTTGGTGTTGCCCTACAATGGACATTTTAGAGAAATTAAGTTTGTTATCGACAAATTCTGGTCCATTTTCCAACATGACCCAAAGATTGCCAGTAAGCTTGGTGACAGGCCAAATATAGTATACAAAAAGAAGCTTGTCTCAAAATGATGATTGAAAGGAGTTTGGGGTGTCCCAATGAAGGGAGAATGAGTAAATGTGGACACTGCACCCAATGTAAAGTGGTGTTGGAGGGAGCAGAGGTGTTCATACATGGTTATGGAATTATCAGGTTGCAAAGGAAATTCAATTGTGACAGTAAGGGGGTGGTGTATGCGGCAGTCTGTAGTGACTGTTCCTGTTTTTAAATAGGTAAGACAGGCACTTATCGGGTCTACCAACATAGTTATGAAATTAACAAGAGGGGCAAACGTAATGCTTTATTCAGACATGTCAAAACACACCCCACACACACTTTTAAATTTATTGTCATAGAGGGATTGGTCCATGACCCCCGGGGGGTACCCAATGACATGTTAGAATTTATGGAGTTAAAGTGGCAACTCAGAGTCAATACTGGGTGACACCCAGGACTCAATGTTATCTCCATTTCAAGTTATTTAAAGTTGAAATCTATGATAGTTGTCAATCTCGCCTTCATTCTTGCTGGATGGGTTCAGAGCTGAACCTCGGCTCCGACTCGGCCACTTACTAAAGCTCGAGAGCTAATTTTACTGGCTCGAGGCAACCCTATATCCCATGATGCTAGGCGATAACTACCCAGATCTTGTTTGCCGCTTTAGCCAGCAAGGTGCATTTTACTGGCTCTTGGTAAGTGTTGGGAATTATATATATATTTAGTTACCTTCCTGCTTAGTTTTTCCATCCCCTTCTTCGTTTAGCTTTACTTAACAGTTAATTTCAAACTTTTCCCCGTTAGCACTAATTTTTTTCCCTTATCCCAAATTATTCTTCCTCCCCCCTAGGTTAGGCCTTAGGCCTGCTCCCTTTCCTGATAGGGATTCTGTGTTGTATCTGTGGCGTGTTTGTACACTGTATCCCTCCTTTTCCTTAGTTTTTGTGTGGATTGGGCACGTGTTGTGTGTGTGTGTGTGAGTTTTTTTCTTTACATTGTGCCCTTTCACTCCGACAGCTATGTTGAAGGACACAAAGGTCTCAGGCTTCAAGAAGTGTGACTCGTGCTGTCAGAAGATGTCTCTGACAGACGGTCACACTTCTTGTGTTTACTGCCTGGGACCCCTGAACCTGCAGGACTCTTGTTCCATGTGCCATGCATTCAGCCCAAGAGTCCTGCAGGAGCGCAGTAACAAATTAATCTTAAGGGGCTTATTAAAGCCCGAGGGCTCCCCGACTAAGTCTGTGTTGGGGAAGCCTTCGAAGCCAGCCAAGCCATCGGCTCCGAGTTCCAAGCCTTCGGCTGGTGGCTCACTAACTGTGGCAATATTGGCTCCGGCTGGAGCCGATACATCTGAGTCACAGCTTCCAGCATCGGCTCCGCTCTGCACCAATACCTCTGGACCTCAACCCTCACGGTCGGCTCTGGCTGGAGCCGACGTATCTTCGGCTCCCTTGGCTCCATCCGTCTCCAGGAAAAGGTCCAGGTCCCCATCTTTGGAGTCGATCCATTCGGCTCCGGGGTCACCCTTGCTCTCGGAGCGGACTCATCGGAGCCGTTCTTCTCGGTCGTCCAGGCTTTCCGACCATGACCTTGAGAGAGTGGTCAGTAGACTGTTAAAGTCTCAGGCACTGGCCCAAATGCTTCATAGCCCGTCTCATCAGACAGAGGCTAGTTCAACTCCACCAACTATTCCTACTTCGACTCTCCCCCAGAGTTCGGAGCCGGAGCTCCTCAGAGCCGTGAATGTTGTGGCGTCAGAGCCGATACCTCCCCCTTCGGCTCCGTCGTCCTCTGCTCCGATCTCCTCCTTGATGCCTTCGTTGGAGGGATCTGGGCGCCTGGTCTCTCTCGCCGGCTCCGAGGGGGCGAGTGGCATCGGACCCTTGTCCGACCCCGTTCTCCCTCTCGGAGCGTCGGCGTTGGTGAGATCGGCCCCGACATCGGCTTCGGAGACGTCCCTGTCGGTGCGGCCTGGGGCTCCTAGTTCTTTGGAGCGGGAGCCCTCTGGCCTGTCTGACAGGGGAGCCTTCGAAGTGATGAGGAGCGTACTAGCCCCAGTGCATGGTCAACGGTCAGCTCCATCAGCTCCTCCCACTACGGTGCCTGCTGATGTCTCTTCCCACTCTCTTGCTCCCGGACCCAGAGATCCAACACCTCAGGTTTCCCCACTGGGAATATCTTCCTCTTCCGAGGCTTTTCCTGATCCGTCAGGTGAACCTCCGCGCAAGGGGACATGTAAGAGGAAGCATGTGGACTCCCCTGAGTCCATCACATCTGATACCGACTTGGATGAGTCGGAAGGATCCCCAAGGTCCCCCTCTGAGGATGTCTCTTTTTCAGACATCCTTGAAATCCTGAAACAGAGGGGGAACTGGTCTTCCCTTAATCCTTCCGAGGACGAGTCGGTTTACCTGGAGGCGTTTGGTTCTCGACCCTCCACCTCCTGGGTGTCTCCGCTTTTCGACCCCCTTATGGATGTGGTGGCACAGAAGGCGTGGACGGCTCCAGATTCGGTGGAACCCACCCTACGGAGGCCTTCCAAATTTATAACGGCTCCAGCTGATAGACAATTTTTATCAAAAGGTGTCCCAGTTGATGCCATGGTGGTGACTGCAGCCACCAAGAAGGAACTAGCCGATCCTTCAGTGCCTATCCATCCTCCTAACAAGGATTCTGGGACTATGGATAGGTACAGCAAGCGGATGTTTTCTTCAGCGACCTTTGCCATGCGGTCGCTGAATTACTTGTGTCACTTCACCCGCCTTCAGAGAGATGTTCTCAAAGAGTTGGGTGAAGTTTTACAGGATCCGTCAGCTGCTGGGTCCCAAGATAAAATCAACTTACAGCTAGGAACCCTAAACTCCATTGTTAACTCCTCCATGCGGCTCATTTCCTATGCAGCCGATGGAGCGAGTAGGGCCGCAGGCACAGGTGTGGCCTTAAGTCGTCACGCCTGGATGCGGCTTTGTAATTTTGGAGACCCCTTCAAGGCATCCTTCACTAACTCCCCCTTGGATGGTTCGACGTTGTTCGGGCCTCAAGTGAAACACACCTTGACCAGATGCGAGCAAGATGGCAAGACTCTTTCTGCCGTAGGAGTCCGTTTCTCGACCCCTTCCAGACCATATCCTAAGGGTCAAAAGGGTGGAAAAATGTGGTTCCGCAAATCACAAGGAGTCACGCCTGACGCAAGAGGTCAGTTTACCCCCAGAGGCAGAGGGGGTAACAACAACAGACGCCGCCCAAGAGGCAGAGGGCGTCCGCAGAATCAGGGTAACAGAGAGTCTCTCTCTGACAAACCCTTCCAACATCCCTGAGATGTTGCCCGACTGTCCACCTTCGGAGGCAGTCGGGGGAAGATTATCGCTGTACCCAAAAGCCTGGCTCTCCCTCACTTTAGACAAATGGGTACAGTCGGTTATATCTGAGGGTTACAAAATTCCCTTTATCCAAACCCCAACTCAACAAAAGGGAACCCTTCCAGACTTTCCACCCAGTCTAAGGGGAACAAGCAGTGCTAGAAATTTCAAAACTACTAGCAAAAAGAGCCATCCAGCCAGTCCCAGCAGACCAAATAGGATCCGGAGTCTACTCAAAGTTCTTTTTGGTACCAAAAAAAACAGGGGACTGGAGACCAATATTAGATCTCAGCAAACTAAACAAGTTTGTAAAAAAGACAAGATTCCGGATGGTCACGCTACAGTCCATTCTACCCTTTCTGGGCAAGGACAATTGGATGTGCTCTGCGGACCTTCAGGATGCGTACTATCACATCAAAATTCACAGGCACTCCAGAAGGTTTCTCCGTTTCCGGCTGGGGGCCAGTCACTACCAATTCAGAGCCCTGCTCTTTGGTCTCACTACAGCCCCCAGAGTGTTCACCAAATGTATGGCAGTGGTTACGGCTCACCTGAGACGCCAAGGATTCCAGGTGTTTCCGTAAATAGACGACTGGCTCCTCACTGCCACCACCAGGCATCAACTTCTTCAGGCCTGAGATTACACCATCCACATTTGCAGAAGGCTAGGAATCTCTATAAATTTCGAAAAGTCTGCCTTGTCAATCTATTACCTTTATAGGCGTCAACTTGGACACCGTGCAGCTTTCAGCAAAGCTAACAGATCAAAGGGTCTTAGATATCCAAAATCATGCCCATGTTCTGCTTCAGAGCGACAGAATTCAGGCCAGGTATGTCATGAAAGTATTTGGGCTCATGGCAGCCGCCATCACACTTCTTCCTCTTGCCCGTTTTTACATGCGTCTTCTACAGTGGATGCTTTTCGCCCAATGGTCTTTCCAACAACTCCCTATGCAGTACAAGATCATAACTCCAATTTGCAAAAATCATCTGTCTTGGTGGATGTGCTCCCCTCAAGTCCATCAAGGCAGACCCTTTATTCCTCCCTCCCCGGTCACCACGGTCACATCGGACGCCTCCCTGATCGGGTGGGGGGGGGGGCATTTTCAGGGCAGGACAGTCCATGGCACATGGCAACCTTTCGAATGCCACCTGCACATAAATGTCCTGGAGATGAGAGCAGTGCTTTTGACATTGCAAGCCCTCCAAGACTCTCTTCCTCTGGGGACTATTGCAATCCGAACGGACAATATGTCCGTAGTGTGGTATATCAACAAGCAGGGCGGAACCAAGTCCTATCCCCTGTGTCGAGAAGCACTCAGACTTTGGCAATGGGCGATCTCTTCTCAGCAGTTTCTGATAGCAACACATATCCCCGGGAAGTCCAACATCATAGCGGACAGGTTGAGCAGAGCTATCCTCATGCCACACGAGTGGTCTCTCAAACAATCTGTGACG
Source organism: Protopterus annectens (assembly GCF_019279795.1). NCBI lineage: Eukaryota > Metazoa > Chordata > Ceratodontiformes > Protopteridae > Protopterus > Protopterus annectens. Next base: position 314,738,704 of record NC_056728.1, read on the forward strand.
GAAGAGATTTTTCAGAAGTGGGGCCTTCCTTGCTGCGATCTGTTTGCTACACCTCAAAACAGCAAATGCCCCGACTTCTTCACTCTCTTCCCCCTTCCAGGCCATCCCCCCAGAGACGCTCTAGTCCACGATTGGCCTCGGGGACTTCTTTACGCCTTTCCACCCCTTCCATTAATATCGCAAGTAATTCAGAAAGCAACCGCCTTGAGAGCCAAGATGATTCTCATTGCCCCTTATTGGCCTCGACAGATATGTTTCCATTCCTGCATCATTCTCTCTTGGAGCAGCCTTGGCATCTGGATACAGTGCCAGATCTTTTGGCTCATCAGTTGGGGCAGCTGCACCAATCCCTCCATTCTCTCAACCTCACTGCTTGGTTGCTCCACTTCCGTCCCTAGCCAGGCTTCCTATGATTTCAAATCCCATCTGGGATATTATAGTAGCTTCCCTTAAATCTTCCACCAGAAGGATCTACACTAGTAAATGGCAACGTTTTTCCTTCTGGGCAAAGGCTAGAGATATAGATTCGTTCACTGCTCCAATTCACTCGGTCTTGGATTTCCTAGCTGAAATTTTTCATTCAGGATCTTCATCCTCCACAGTAAAAGTTCAGTTGGCAGCCATTTCAAATTTTCACATAGGTCTGTCGGACTGCAGCATCATGTCCCATAAGCTTTGCAAAGCATTCCTTAGAGGTGTCTTTTTATTCAAACCTCCGATCATAGATCCTCCACCACAGTGGGATCTAAACCTAGTTTTAACATCCTTGATTCTACCTCCCTTTGAACCTGCGGCTTTCTGTTCATTGAAATTACTTTCCTGGAAAACACTCTTCCTGGTCGCTGTTACATCTGCTAGGAGAGTATCTGAACTTCATGTCCTCTGCATTCGTCCCCCTTACTTAGTCTTCCACAAAGACAGAGTTTCTCTAAGAATGAACCCCTCTTTCATACCCAAGGTGGCTTCGCAGACAAATTTAAATCAATCACTTGACCTCCCAGTTTTCTTCCCTAATTATACGAACAGGGCGGAGCAAAAACTGCATTGTCTGGATGTTCACCGTCAGCTCCGATATTATTTGGACAGAACTAAACAAATCAGGAAATCTGATCAACTCCTTTTATCTTATGCAGAAAATAGGAAAGGCCTTCCAGTATCCAAGGTAACCCTGTCTAGGTGGCTCTCTTCTTTGATCACGTATATTTACCAACTCAGAGGTAAAGAATTGCCTTCTAGGCCAAGAGCCCATTCAACCAGGGCACTAGCCACATCAACAGCTTTTCAAGCCAGACTACCAATAGACACTATTTGTGCGTCAGCCACATGGGCTTCTCCTCATACCTTTGCATCGCATTACAAATTGGACATGGCCTTCGGAAACAGGGCAAATTTTGGTTCCACCGTTCTCAGGAGTCTGTTCCAATGAGCCACCCAGGATGAAGGTGCTAGGGACGCGGTCCCATCCAGCAAGAATGAAGGCGAGATTAACAACTTAACATTGAGAAGTTATGTACCTGCCATAACGTTCCATGTTAGTTGTCTTCTCTCGCCTTCTTTCTTGCGTCCCGCCCACCATCCCCCTAGCCTGGACAGACCGAGAAGATTTCCCCTTCTTTGAAGGGTCCTGATCTTGCACTTTCAGCCAGATAGCTTGTCCTAGGGTAACTACAGCTTAGATAGCGATCCTTTCGGGGTTATCCTTTTCCTCCTCCTCTCCAGTAGGAGGACTATATTGCCTAGGTTGTTTTCAGCTACCAAACGAGATCTGGGTAGTTATCTCCTAGCATCATGGGATATAGGGTTGCCTCGAGCTGGTAAAATTAGCTCTCGAGCTTTAGTAAGTGGCCGAGTCGGAGCCGAGGTTCGGCTCCAAACCCATCCAGCAAGAAAGAAGGCGAGAGAAGACAACTAACGTGGAACGTTATGGTAGGTACATAACTTCTCATTAGCATTGTAATTATTGAATGCTATTATTATTTTGTTTATGTTTTTCATGTTGGTTTTATGACTTTATTATGTATTCATTCTTATGAGCTTGAATACTGTTTTATGGGTATGCATTTTGCTTTAAAAGTTAATCAGGAACATGGGGGCGTGTTTTTCAAGTGTTTTAAATGTGTTTGGGAGCTTTTATATTTTATTCTGAAGAAATCCATACATTGTGTGGACGAAAGCGCTAAATCTGTTATTGGAATTAAATTCAGTGTTGTTTGTACCCGAGGTGGCCATTTCTTTTAACATCTAAAATATAAATTGTATAGTTATTTATTTATTTTATTTATTTAACCTTTGTTGACAGGGTTAGTCCCACTAGGCTAGTAGTCTCTCTTCAGGGGAGACCCGTGGTGGTATTTATACTTTTAGAGGAAATTTGGCCAGGGCATCAGGGAACATCCCCTACTCTTTTTGATAGGTACCATGGGATCTTTTACATTCAGCTGAGTTACCACCAAATTAAGCAGATGGGTCCTGTTTAATGTTTTATCTGATTTTAATAATGTCTATACATACATACACACACACATATATGTATATATATATATTTATATATATATATGTGTGTGTGTGTGTGTGTGTGTGTATATATATATATATATATATATACACACACACACATATATATATATATATATATATATATATACATATATATATATACATATATATATGTATACATATATACATATATATATGTATACATATATAGTTATATGTATATATATATATATACATATATATTTATATATATATATATACATATATATATATATATATATATATATATATATATATATATATTTATATACATATATATATATATAAACAAAAACACACAGATGCAGAGATAGAGAGACACACTTGGTCATTCGTATACAAAACCCAGACACAACATTACATACACACTACATCACAAACATACACTGACACATTCACAGGCAGACGGAGAAAGGCACAGATTTACCTGATATACACAAGCATGCACATGCAGACATAGAAACACACACACACACACAAAGTTGCATACATCACAGATACACTCGCTATCAGATGGAATGACGCACATATTCACCCGCATATATACCATGCTCACACAGACAGACACAAGCACACATGTAGCTACCCATTCATTAAATGAACCCAGCACTTTGGCTGTGCACTCTTCATATTAAATGAAGAAATATGTAAATATTTATTCATTTATTTTTAGTTTGCTTTTGTTAACTGGGTTAACCACAGTAGGGTAGTGGCCTCTTTCTGGGGAAGACCTGTGGCGTATTTGTACTTACTAGGAGAACTTTGGTGAGGATGCTGGAGAAATACCACTTCTGGTTTCAATAAATGCAATGGGATTTTTTTACATCCATGTGAGCTACCACCAACAAAGGCAGATGTGGCTTTGTTTTAACATTACAATTCATTACTGTTACTTGAGCTAGATACAATGCAAAGTAATAAAACTCTCCTCAGTACACACACACACACACACACACAGCTAACTCATGTCCTTGTAACTGATACTGCTGTTATCTGTGATAGAGCTGTCTTTTTTGTAAAATTATTTATTTATTGTTATCTGAGCATTGTTTAGCAAGACAAAAGAAAAGGCAAGTTATTAGTTACTTGCTTTAGATTATTATAGTTATTTATTGATTTTCCCTGCTTCATAATTATAGCTTTATCAGAGTCTTGGTTTATGACAGGCAAAGCAAATGCCAGGCCCTTATAACTGCTGCTGCTGTTACTTAAGTTGTATTTATTCATTTTTTTGGACCTTCTTGTTAAGCAGACATGATCCATGGTTAGCAAGGGTAAAGGAAATAAAGATTTCAGTCTCTGTACTTTGATTTCCTTTTGGATTAGGCAGCACTCTAATTTTACAGTGAGCTTTATCTGTACATTAAAACCCTGCTGTGGTATGTTGAGCAACCAGTGAGCATCACTCGTTCCAACTCCATTATCTAAATAACATTAAATACATGAAGACAAAGCTGTGCATTGGCATGTCTTTGATATCTATATACTCGTGCAATTATGTGCATTCGCACACTCTGCATGAATGTGCATGTCCAGCACTCTTTTGCTCTTAGATTTAAACTCAGGGAATAGAGCAGCATAAGTAATATTAGTAGGCCATTGCTTAGTATCATACTTTTTATATTTAATGTCAGAAATGCAATATTGTGTTTAGTATTAGTTTCCTTGAAGATAGCATTATCAGTTTGCTGTAGAATATTATTAAGCTCTCAAATATATAATTACATTTTGCATTATGTATTTGTTAATAATGGTAACCTCTGTATATTAATTTTAATAATTAGCGGACCGGAGTTCCACTGTGGCGACCCCTAACCGGGAAAAGCCGAAAGACAAACAACAGCATAGATTTGGCCTCTGAAAGGGCTTCCTCGGAAACTCAAGAGAATAGCTGTATATTCCCACTTTACCTGCAACAGTGATATAAGTAGGCCCTTTGGGGAAGACTGCCTTCCACTATAGATGCTGAATCATAAGTATCCTTTTCTATCATGATCTAGTATGTGCAGTCTTTCAGCCATCGCAATTGTTTAGATCATCTGGCTTTGTATTTATCGTATAAGAAAACTGTTATGTCATCCCTGTTGGGGTATTGAACTTGTCTTTTGTCTGTTTGTGACTGTTCATGGTCAGACGTATGATACTGACATCCTTGTAATGATGCATACTTTCTCAGACATCTATTTCCAGAAATGTTGTGTTGTATTGTGTTCATCATCTATTCTACTTCGTTTATAGGACTGGTCAGACATCCTTCTTGGGGTATCAGACTGAGTTTTGTTTTACTTGCCTGTTGGATGGCTGGCTGCCATCACTTCTAAGGGTCTGTATTATGACACTGAAATGGCTAAACACCGAATGCTGTTTCAGCGACACATAAAGAGCGAACTACAAGTTAAGCGAACTGCCAGATCACAGATTTTTCCCTAGGGAATAAAATTGTTTGGCCGTTGCCGTGACTTTTCCCTTTTCCCAGTTTAGTGTGATCTCGGAGTTGGTATATTTTAGTTGGGGGGGGCACAGCCCCCCACTTTGTAATGTTTTTAGTTGGTGTGTTGTGTCTGATTGGTCTACTGATTTTTTTCCCTAGGAAAAAAAATCAGTGATCTGGCCATTCCTTTAACTTGTAGTTCGCTCTTTATGTGTCGCTGAAACGGCGTTCAGTGTTTAGCCATTTTGGTGTCATAATATAGACCCACTTCTAAGGTGCTTTTTTGTCAGTATGTAGCTTGTAAAAGTTAACTTTTTTATGCATTAATGTCTTTCAAGTCTTTACGGCAGTGCACACCTGCTGACATGTGGCACTGTCAGGCAGTGCTGCCCCCTGTACCACAGCCCATGATCACTGCCCTTTCTTTGCTTGTTGGAACTGACCATGGAAAGCTCTATCTTCTCACATCCTTTTAACCATCAAAGAGAAATAACCATCAAAGAGAAAGCATCTCCGCTGACCTGGTCTTTGTGGGCTGCATAAAGCATTTGAAGCAGTCTATCTGAGTACAGTTTTCCTCTTCACTATTCCTTTTTGGTTATTTTTATTTACAGTACGGTCTGCCTTAACAATAAAACATCTTAAATTGACACAGATTAGATGTTATGTTCTTTTCTTCAGCATTTCATTGGTAAATTATTTATTATTTTTTTTTTTTTGCTTGAATTACTATGATAATCACATGGAATACATGCATTTAGTCGAAGTTACTAACTCCATATGTTAGTTTTTCTGAACCTGAATGTCGAATTTGTAATTGGCGAGTGGTCAGAATGTCGTACGAAACACCGAATGTGACATTTCCAACCACTCTGCAACCTAAACAAGCGCTACCATGGGTCAAAAAGGGGGGGATAGTTTGTGTTTCGACTATCTCCGGTTTGGATATTTGAGAACCTGCTGCACTGCTTTTGACATTTAACACGTTGACAAGGTAACGGTCGGCTAAATGCATGCATACCTAATCACATGGCAAGGGTGTTATTCTGCTTAAGAGAAAGTAGAAGTTTGTTCCAGAGGTAGAGACATTTGTTTCAGAGGTGAGGAAGTTTGTTTTAAACATTGCAGGAGGTTTTTATAAGTGGATGCATTTGTTTGTTGATTTTCCAATAACCATTCATTTTTGTTAGCCATGCACAGAAGCAGTCATTTCTACATATGTTAGAGAAAGCAGTATGTATTTGAGAGCTTTAGTAAAATGTTGCTATTTCACCTTGATGGAACTGAACTGGAATGGTGAAGTGGTGTAATGGTTACTGCTGCTGCCTCAAGCCCTTGGTTCTACCTCACAGTTCCTGATTGTGGTGCCCTCTGTATGGAGTCTGCATGTCATTCCTGTGTCAGCATGGGTTTCCCCTGGGATCTCTGCTTTCCTGCCATATGGACACTTTCTAATAGAAAAATGGTGACCTTGTAAATTACCCATTGATATCTGTGTGTGTGTGTCTGTGTGTATGTGTATGCATTCTATAATGAACTGTTGTCCTGTTGAAGATTTGTTTTCCTCCTAAAAAACACTGTTGCCAAACATGATTTGTCAATTATCCCGACCAGAATAAAGTGGATATCAGAAAATAATACAATGCAATACAATTCATTTTCTTTAATTAGGTCATTATGTGTGACCAGCTAATGCAAAAAAAAAAACAAAAACAAAACAAAAGATAGTACGGAAAGCAATACATTTGAACCAAATTTTAAAAAGGTGCTATTTTACAAAAAGGAATGCAGGCAGCATAAGCCTGAGCCCAGTAAGGCTTTGAGAGGTAAACCAACACCGTTTTTTTTTTTTTTTTAGTATTTTACCCCAGATATTTTTGTTAAACAGTTTACTTTTAATGTAGGAGTTGTTAAGGACTTAAACTGAAACACTGGCGAATGTAATTTTGTTTTTTAATGCAATACTATATAGAACACAACTATTTAGAAACACTAAAATTAAAAACAAAAAAGTAACAGTACCTAGTGTGTTTATTAATCACATTGATATTTCAATTAATTAATGCTGATTCCAGCAAACTATCTACTGGTAGCATTATTACTCAGGAGTGATCCCAGCATACTAGCTACTGGTATTATGATGATTCAGGAGTGATCCCAGCAACCTATCTATTGGTTGCATGATTGCTCAGGAGTTTAGATATCTGCATCATGCTCCAGGCTCTGATGTTCAGTCCTTTAATTTTGCATGTTTCTTCTATGTCTGTGTGGGTTTTCTCCATGTGTACTTGTTTCCTTCCTCATCCCAAAAACATGCTAATTATTTAGCTTAACTGCTGATATGCTTTGCATTTACAGTTAGACCAGGCACTGAATGAATGAAAATGTTCAAAATAACCAGTTCCATTGCTTTCTTAACAAATGTAAACATTAAATGGAATCCCTCCAGATGTGGCATACATATGGTATGAATTAAGTATAAGTATATTAAGTTAGTAAATTATCACTCAGTAATTATTACTGAAAAAGATGGATTGAGACAATACCCTCTGTCAAGGGCTGTACCCTACTGTAAGAATTTGGAGAGGCAGGAATGAGTTTAGACATGTGTTCCTAACATAGCTGTGCTTTCTTTGTCTTATGATTCCAGACAGTGGCCTAATAAGCATGTCTTAAATTGTCTGCTCTATTCTATAAAAGAGTTTGGCCCACTACCCTTTGCTCCTATAATTTCTGGCACACACTTGTTTTACAGCTATAAAACTTCTTACCAGTCTCATTCTGGTACTATATATACTTATAGACAACACTACAACAAAATGAAAATGTAGTCAGGGACCTAGTTACTTAGATTGAGAGCTCCCTCATTTATAACTGTCATGTGACAATGGTTGTCAGAAAATCCTTTTATTTAGACCAACTAGTTGCCAAAAGAATATCATCAAGGTCTAAAGCAGTAATTACTCCCTTATACTCAGCATTGGTCAGGACAGTTATCAAGTACAATGCCCCACTTTGAAATGTATCTCACTAAACATATCAAACAGTTAAAGGGCCACAGAGGTTTTTAAACAAAAAGATCAGACACCTTAAGTTCCAGAACTACCAAGAGAAGCTGAAATCTCTCTCCTTTTATTCAGAGTCTTATAGACTTTTGAGAGGAGCTCCCCATCTTGCTTACCATACCATTAAAGAACCAATTGCACTGGATCTCATATTTCTGTGTAAGTTCAATATCTCTGTCAATACTAGATGCAGGGATCTAAGTCTTCACCAACAGATAGTAACTCAGCACTTCCCAAACCAGTAGAATAAATTTCCCTTATATGTTAAGCAGTAAAATGCACTATCGTCCTTTAAATGTAAACTTGATAACTGGATGGGTATCCACAAATTTACTCAAAGATTGTCTGGTATGGCCCTCCTGAAGAAAAGAAGTGCAGCCTGGGGGAAGGTATTGGTAAAGTGTGAATGGTCACGGGACTCAGTGGTTTTGAAATCTATATGAAGCTGTGACTATATTAATCTATTTTTGTGCTGGAATTGTGCATCATGTATACATCTGCTCATAAGTAGTTTCAGAGAATCTAGTCTGAAATATACATTTCTATTCTGAAACAGGACTGCTGGTGTAGTACTGGTAGATGTTTATGGGACATTATGATAAGTAAAGAGAAAAAAATATTTATCATGGAAACCAGCTCCATTGGCATAAAGGGAGAGAACCCTGGCTATGATTTGTGACCTGAGTTAGAGTGGCAGTTAAGGTAGTTACTGGGAAAATACATATGTCCATCTTAGGCCTGAGTGGATGGTCCAAGTTGCATGGTGCCATTTTGCCTCTCTGAGAAGGAATGGAAGACTTGGAAGCAACCCTGCAGTAACCTTCATCATGGTTAAACAGAAATGTGCATTCACATGGGAAAGGTAAAGTGATCCCCTCAAAGATATAAATTTCAATTGCCCTGTCGAGGGAAAGGGTTGAATCATAAAGTAGAATTCCCCTGATGGATGCATATATGATAACTCCCACAACTGATTCTTGCCCAAGAGCAATGTCTGCATATATGATGACTCCTACAATTGATTCTTGCCCAAGAGAAATTAATGGATCAGCAGGAAGAATGGGAGAGCTTGTAGATGGCAGGAGATGAGAGAGAAAACATGACACAGAAAGCATTTCTGTCTTGTGGTTTTGGGGATTTTTGTAGAGCTCATGGCTCTTACATCCCAGTTGGATGACTGCATGAATCCTTCAGTTAGCTTATTCATGGATGAATGGTGAGATGATGATGTCACATAAATAAATATTTAATGCATCTTTGATTTAGGAATATTTTGAATACTTATAATGTAAATTTATCATTAATGATCTAGTCAAGCAGGTAGTCTCTTGCATATATTGTCCTCACTGTTAATGTGTTTTCTGATGTTGTCATTTCTTTAAAAATGTCTTCAAATCACTTTGAGTGGGCCTCCACAGCAACTAAGAACACTGAGTCCTCAAACTTACTCATACATTCACTTGGACACTTGGACTACATTGCCATGGTGCAGATGGCCATTTGCAGGTGTACAGATGTACAGGTGACCAGACATTTTGAACTGTTCGTCCTGCAGGGCTGTTGACTAGAGCTTCATTTTTTTTGAAAGCCTTTGTTGTTGCTGTTGAAACATCATGATATAAATGTGTTCAGATCCCATCTAATATAATTACCTTCTTTCAAATTTTCAGATAAACAACTATGTCAACAAATCTCTGAATCCTTAATTGTGATGCCATCTTTTCCATACTTCAGTGCAGTATTTTAACATATCATTTTGTCCTTCATATATCCCTTTAGCAGGCCATTTCTCTTTAAAATACATGATATGCTCACAAATTCATATCAACGTGTTAACTGTATGCCATATTTTATCATCATCCCATTACTACTCAAATAAATGGATGCATCTTACCAAAAAGTATAAAAATATAACATTTTTATTTATTGCCATATCTTCACTAGTCCTTATTTACAATGTTGTATATGTGTTCATTTTAATTATATTTTACCTGTTCTCTTTAATGTTTTATTTCTAGTTATCTCAGACCATCAGGTTCATTGTATTGTGATGTTTATATATGGCAGGTCTTTTTGTCCAACATCCTTCTGTTGGTCTATAGGCAGTCATGTCTGGCATATTTCCTTTAGACACTATAATTCTGCAAACACTTTCCTAACTCTTCTGTCATTAGCTTTCCTTAAATTATATTACAATTAGAACATTTTTTTGCATCTTCTTCCTCTTGATTGTAGGTGGTCTATTTGGAGCCCGATTAATTAATGAACTCATATCAAGGAAGCATATCAAATTCAGCACTGGCATGCCACTTTTGTTATGTTCATCTTTCTCTCCTACATCGTTCCAGTGATTCATCTTGTCGGTCTGTCATGCCATGGCTCTTGTAAACATTTCACCTAGTCCAGTCATCAAAAAAAACAGCAGGATAACAAGCTGTTTTATATATTTTCATTTTACTCAAAGTATCTGAAAAACCATCAACAGGGAATCAGATTCAATTTCTGTGACACCTTTCTTTTTGATCTTGGCAATTAAGAAAGTTTTAGCATAGATGGCCTCCATCCACCTATATTTATCTTCTCGCTCATATACATTTTTTTCCAGAATCATCACTCAGCTTTTTGAGCATGTGGAAACTTGGTATCAGTTCCAACTACTTGTCTTTTTATATTTCATTCTGACAGTCCCAAAATATCGCACAGTATAAATTTCACTTTTTCTAGACTTCTCTTTACTTGCATAACATTTTGCCAAATTATTTTTTTACCAGTGACAGAACACTGCCACAGTAACTAGCATGCCCCTTCATTCTCATTATTGCACACATCCTGATCCACAATCACACTTCTAGCTACATTTTAATTTTTATGACATTATTTGAATACCGAAACCTTCACACATACTAGAACTTCCATAACTAATGCTGACATCTTGTTTGATCACAATAAATACATTAATAATAAATAGATATTTTTAGTTAACCATAACACACGGGATGAACAAGTGAGACATCTAGCCTTATCAACAATCATGAGATCTCCATTTTATTTTCAGTTTCTTTAATATCAGGCACTGTACAAAACTTTGTGCAAAAGACTTCACAACAATTCTCAGATGCCCCTTTTCAATTGTATCCTGTACTCTATCTATCTACTTGCCTATTTATTTATTCATTCATTCCATTTGTTTTTTAGGATAGTCTTACTGAGCAAAAGCTCATTTTCAGTAGAGGTGCGAAAAGAAAAGCTTCAAGGTTACAATCAAGTTGCAAAACATGAATATGTATGACACTAGGTATCATTATAATAATTATTTACAGTTATAAAACATAACATTATTTTATTTCAGGTAAACCATATGATGAAAAGTAAAATTAGCAGACTCTATTACCCTTGAACCACATAACAAAATTTCATAACACAGTGACAACTACTACTTTCTGACAGCAACATCATAATTATATCACTCATCAGATTATACAACTGTCACAAATTAATTTTATAAGGACTATTTGTGAAACAGTATGTCTAAAATTACATTTCTGTACTTATTTAAAATCAAGACTTTTTCTTATGTGGGTATTATCATCTACAACCATATGCAAGTGAAATCCTGTCCACCCTGCTTGCTTATAATCGACTCTTGAGGTTACTAAAGTCAGCTTGGTGGTACAAGGGTTAAAACTGTGGCTATCACCCTTATGACGCAAGTTTAACTAGAGGCTTGTGCACTTGTTGATGTTGGTCAGCTGAAAGAGGAATGATAAGGCACATACTGCTTTTCCCATCTATAGGGGTTAGTGAGGGGTGTGCAGTTGAGTTTTTTGAGCTCCGGTGGTAATACCTGGGTCAAAACAGGAGCTGTGCTGCTGTAGGAGGGTGAGAAAGAGGGATGCATGCATCACTACATAGAAGATAGTACCACTGCACACTACCTGATGATGTTTGCTCTACATGTCAGAGGGAAGTAAGATTTAAAGGAGACCCCCCCCCCCAGTGAAATAATGATGTCTTCTCATCTGAACTGGTGCCACTCCACCTCTCCTCCATGTGTATGGACTCTTCTGGAAGATAGACCCTCCTGTTGTGGATCACGCCAGGGAAGGTGCAATGGCTTTGGAAACAGAGATGGTGGAACAGTGTGGGAGGTGACAGTAGAGTACCAGAGGTCAGTGGCATTAAAGAAGCAAAAATAAATATATATATACATACACACACATATATATATACATACATATATATATATATATATATATATATATATATATATATATATATTTATAAATACACACACATATATGTGTAGATATATATATATATATATATATATATATATATATATATATATATATATATATATATATTTATTTACATATATCTATATCTATATATATATATATATATATATATATTTTTTTTTTAGGGAAAGAAGATGCCTCAGCTGTGAAGAAATGTTGCTTTTCCCACTTAGCCATATCAAAATGGAAATCATATAGTTCATCCCTGAATCTGACCAATGTTAAAATTCTATAGCCATCACATTTAGGGCATCCCTTTCATTTGTGCAGCTGCAATAAAAATGGCTCATTTCTGTCTTCTCTCTGCATAGAGGCATCCATACAAGTGACTCTGCAACAACTGATGTATAATTTATAATCCATTAGCACCAAGTTAATTGTTTTTTCAGGCCATCAGTATTTCTATATTATATTTCTCCTTTGCTGTCATTACCTGTTTTAGGACACTTTCCTTATTACAAACATTCCCCTGGATTTACTAAACTTCCGTGTAGGACTAGCTTAGTCCTACACGGAAGCGCCCGTTTACGAGCAGGACAGCAGTGCGCCATTCATATTAACAAGGCGCACTGCCAAAGCTCTTAGGCTTACACTGAGCGTGTACGAGTGCAGAGGGCGTGTCTGAGAGCAGAGCTCTCAGAATAAACACGCCCCTGCAATGTAGAACAGCAGAAAGTGGTAAGAAATGAGCGAGATCGCTCATAGGTGTCCATATATCCCCACCAACAGTTCCCCATGTGTACAACAGTACATAAAAATCAAATGAAGAAACCCCTTTATTTTTTTTTTTTAATCTGAGTACAGCTAACCGTAGGTGCGCGGGTGTGCCCATTGCTTAGCTATGGTTAAAGCAGCTTAAAAGGCTGAAGAGTATAACAAGGAAGATATATGCAAATGAAGCAGCACAGTAATAGTGTAGTGGGCAGAGCCTTTGATTAATGAGAAGGCATTCCCAATTCGAGTCCCACAGCAGCGCAGTCTATTTTACATGGCAAAGCACGTTATAACCAATATTTTTGTTGCAAAACCCACTAAATAACATATATTTATGAACTGGAGTACTGTAGGAAATGCACATGTGAAGTGTCAGTGTCATAATGAATAAGGCACTAGTAAGCAGGTTTAAGCACAAATAACCAGTAGTAAGCATATGTAAGCAAAAGTAAGTGTGTTTAAGTGCGTTTGCATGGGGGTAAGTACTGCCTACACAGACTAAGCAATTTGAAAGCCAGCAGAGTGTAAGAAACTGTAAGCAGAAGTTAGCAGTGCTTAGCTCTCATGCAAACCTGCTTACAACTGCTTTAAAGTGCCTTAATCACTCTGTATCCAACAGCCCGTGTTCTGCCCAGCAACAAAATAAACAGCCTCTGCAAGGCTAGAATCTTGCACACCATAGAGAAAGTGATTTACCACTAAGCCATGATAGATATGCATAAATCTGATGTTTTCAGAAATATATCATCCAGCCCAATCATACAACAGTACAGAGGATGTATACCAACATCTAGATGTATGTGTGTGTGTGTGTGTAAATATATTAATATCTAAACAGATACAACATATCTATATATATATATATATATATATATATATATATATATATATGCATAGAAATATATATACATATATATAAATATACATGCAAATGCCTACATCGGCACATATATATGTCTACATATACACAGCAAGGTACATATATGTACGGAGATCTATATCTATGTAGGTATATACGGACATAGTCATATATATGTAAGTATATATATATATATATATATATATATATATATATATATATATATATATAGGTATATGTGGCCATACATCTGTAGATAGCAATGGTAGATTAACAAAAACAAGTATGTCCATATGCACCGTTAATGGGGTTGAGAGGCCCCAAACAATATATGTCTTGTATGAATAGACATACCCCCCCCCCCCCACAGCCAAACACGTCCGCTGTGCAATACACTACCAAGTGTTGCAGATCCCATAACCGGGACCTGACATGGGCACAAGTTGCTAACAGTACTACATCCCACCTGTATGATGTCAGGCTGGTATTGGTAACATATCTTACAGTACAGTCTGGCTTCCACAAGAAATTAAAATGTCCACAGCTATAAACTTCCCCAGGATACATATACTCAAACACATATATGCAGATACAGATACACACACATATATATATATATATATATATATATATATATATATATATATATATATACATATACATATATATAAATATAGATCTACATGTTACTACACATACACATGCAGAGATATGTACAGTAAGATACATATGTAGAAGGTGCACAAAATATGGAACAGCCACTATGCCTACAGTTCACACCTGAACAACTAGACACTGTATGGGTCACCCATACAATGACAATCATTGCCTGCAACATATACCCACAGAAAGGTCATAGGAAAAAACACCACACACAGGTTTGCAGGAGTGGAAGACCTTTATTTGTGTACTATTACAGTTATATATACTATTGCTACTGTAATTGGGGATTGTCTTCACAGACATGGTGTGTGTGGGAGGTCACATCTGCGTTCCACATGTGCGCCATTGGCTACTGACAGACATCCTAAGGACATCATAGTAAAGTACCGCTGCTAGCATGTACTGCCTCTGTCGACTGCAGCAGAGATATTGGCCAATATGTGTGAACATTCTGACACACTTTGTACAGTCCAGAGGTATACACAGAACCCCTTAGTGCAAAACATGTGTACCATGCCTGACAGTATGGATGTTCCAGGGGCCAGAAAGTCTGCTCTTCAAATTTTCCCTTAGAACTAGCTGGTTTCTCAGTAGTAGCACTAAACTCTGAACCCCTGTGACTAGCACTTGCTCTAGAACCTGCTGGAAAGCACTAGGAGGCCTGAATCTGATACAAGAACTCAACTCTCCTTGTCAATAAGGAGAAATTAATTGTAGGCACTAAACAGCATATAATTGCAAAGTACTTTGCAAAGGTAAGGGAAACAGCTCTTAAACTTTACAAAAAAAACACCTAAACAGGCATGTCCTAGGGTCAGCTTCCGGAGATTTCTCCTGGGCATACTGGGGCAATGCGGCAACTGCCTCATGTGCACAGCAATCTTCACCTCCTACCATCCAACACTATAACCTACGAGAGATGCACTTACATAGCCAAACTGGAAGCAAAGCTCTCTCCAGCCAAGATTGTGCTAGACAGTCAAGAGGAGAAGATTAACACCTACACTACACCTCAAGCAACTCATAGCCCTTCAAAACCCACACCATCAACACCCACACATAGCAATACTAAACCCACATATGCGGAGGCCCTTAACATTAACCTGCTCAAGCAACAAGGACCTCCGAAGCTGAAATGCAAACAAATGCCAGTCACAACCAAAGTGACACATAGCTCACAACACCAGTGTTCCACCCAACAACAGCCCCTAAGGCAAGACGATGTACCCAACACTTTAGTCATAGGTGACTCTATAGTCAGGCACACTGATGTCCCACTCACCAGGCTGAACAAGGAGAAAATTACAGTCAGCTGCCTGTCGGGTGCCAGGATCCGCCATGTAACGCATGCACTCAAGTCACTCCACAACAAGTACAAATATGACTCTGTCATTGTCCATGCTGGAGTGAATCACTTGAGATGTACCTCCCTGGACTACATGAAAAGAGACATGGAAGAGCTCTTGGCTCATGTGGCCCAGGCAGGTATGACCCTAGCCCTGAGTTAGCATCCTGCCTTCGCCCAGAATGATACCACAGTATAAGGACAAAATGATTGACTTCAACAATTGGCTAAGCTCCTGGTGTCATTCAAAGGGGATCCAGTATCTGTCTACCTGGGAAGACATGATCGACAAACCATGATGCTTTGCCAGAGATAGTCTCCACCTGTCACCCCTGGAATTCAGGTTACTGGCTAAAGCTCTTGCCACCCCTATAGTGCCTTTTTTAGGCAAGGTTCAAAGGATAAAACCACCACCGTAACAGATACAAGCATGCAAAATCTGAAGGTAATGCTACTCAATGCTAGAAGTCTAAACCTCAAAATGCGCTCTCCCGAGGCACTCTAAAAAATGGAGAACATCGATATCTGTGCAGTAACTGAGACCTGGTTCAAGGCTCTAGAGAGCACCCCTGCAATACCAGGCTACAACTCTTGCACACTTTTCGGCCACAAAACCAAGACCGAAACACTAAAGGTGGAGGAGTGTCCATATTCACCAAGGATATTCACACCTCCAGGCTAGTTGCCCAACACAATGCATCTGAAATTCTCCAGGTGCAACTAACACTAGGTAAGACTGCAATCCAAATTGTAGCTTGCTACAGATCCCCCACCATGCCCCAAGATTCTCTCTACACCTTTCTAAACATACTGGAAAATATTAAGATACAACCAAACACCCTAATACTGGGTGATTTCAACTACCCTGCCATTAACTGGGAAAACTACTCGGGTACCAACACCTTTTCTCAATGGTTCTTGGAATTCATAAATTCCAGCGCCCTGGACCAACTAATCCATTGTCCCACCAGGGGTTCCAATATCCTAGACCTGGTCATTACCAATATGGGAGATAGATGCTCCACACCAGTGGTCACCCCCTCATTGGTCAGGTCTGACCATAAGCAAATCATCCTTGACATCCACATCCCACCCCCACCCCCCAGTAAGGAAACCTTCTTAAAAAACTTCTCCAAAGCCAACTTCATGCTACTGAAGTCAGAAGTGACAAACTTCACGACACCCATGGAGACGGGATCTGAAAGTTCGACTTCAGAATCCTGCACTAAGGCACTGTATGAGCATGTCCACTTGTGTATGAATCGTGCCATCCCAAATAGAACCAAGATGCTCTTCTCCAAAAAAAGGAAGCCAATCTGGTGGTCCCCTGCTATAAACAAACTATACAACAGAAGGAAGAAACTGTTGCAGAAAAGAAGAAAATCCCAGGATGCAAAAAACTCCCTCACCAGCCTCAGTAAGAAGCTGAGATCCCTCATAAAATCCTCTAAAGCTAGTTACGAAAATAAAATTGCCAAAGATTCCAAAGACAACCACAAGACATTCCAGTTATGTCAAAAATCTAAATGGCAATGCTCAGAACTGCTCTGAGCTACAACAGAATGGCATTAAATATACTGATTCCATGGTTATTGCCAATATCCTGGCAGATCGATTTAGTGCCAACTTCACCCCCCTCTCTCACCCCCTAAACGGCCCATCTCAATACCAAAAGATTGCCAATTTCCGGTAATCACAGCCACACAGGTAGAAACCGCACTCTCCAAAGCTAAGAATACAGCATCCACTAGACCAGATGACATCCCAGGCTGTGTACTACATGAACTACAAAATGAACTGGCACCTCACTTAAGTGTCATGTTTAATCATAGCCTCACCTCAAGCTTCATGTCCACTGAGTGGCGCACAGCTACAGTTATCCCACTCCACAAGGGGGGATCCGCTTTGGATCCCAGAAACTACTGTCCCATCTGCAAGGGCATGGAACACATTATCATGGAACTTATAAACAAAGACATTGGCAACCTTCAAACACTGAACCCCACCCAGTTTGGGTTTGTAAAGGGCCGATCTTGTCTCCTGAATCTGACTGACTTCTTCAAATCAGTCTCCAGAGCTGTGGACGAGGGTAAGGCGGTCCACACAGCCTATTTGGACCTCGCCAAGGCCTTCGACACCATCCCCCACTCTGGAATCATAGATAAACTTACTAAGCTGGGCATAAATCCCTACGTCACTCGATGGGTTGCCAACTGGCTTACTGACAGAACCCAGACTGTAAAAGTAGGTGACTCCAAATCCAGCTCCAGACAAGTGACAAGTGGAGTACCTCAGGGTTCAGTCCTGGGACCACTCTTGTTTGGCATCTACTTCTCTGAAGTACAGGCCAACACTAAGGGACTCTGGCTAACAAAGTTTGCAGATGATTGCAAACTGGGAGCCATTATTGAATCCCCAAATTATGTGGATATTCTACAAAAGGGCCTTACAGAAACAGATGCCTAGTGCCAGAGCCATGGGCTCAAGCTTAATGCCAAGAAATGTATAGTTATTCCCTTTGGAAAAAAACATGTACCCATGAATTACCACATAGGTGGCAGTACACTAAACATTGAAAGTGTGGTGAGAGACTTAGGGACACAGGTGGATAGTGGTCTCACTTTCGATAACCACATCGCCACAACAGTCAGGAAATCCTTCTATGTGACACACCTCATCACTAAGGGCTTTTCATCCAGAAAAAAAGGAGGTCACTGTCCCACTGTACTCATCCCTCATTAGACCCATTATAGAGTATAATGCCATTTGATATGTACCTCACAAGACATCTGCAACAGCTGGAAAGGCCACAGAAATACCTCACTAAAAGAATCACAGGCCTAAAGCAGATGCCATGTGCTGACCATCTAAAAAAACTCCAGCTGTACTCTGTGGCATATTGTCTACTCAGAGGCAATCTCTGCTTAACATACAAGGCCATGTCAAACCCTGAGCTGTTGGGCATGCTCCACTTAAAGAAATCCCAATCCCTCAGAGCCACATGCTCCAGGGATCTAAACCTTGTCATCACAATGAACAAAACATGCTGGAGGGATAGGTTCCTGATCCAGAGACTCCCCATACTCTGGAATAGACTGCCCATGCATGTCAAGCAGAGCGCCTCATTGGCCCTCTTCAAAAGGAACCTTGATTATTGGATGGGAGATAGGAAATTCACCCCGGGGATCATGTCAGTCGCCCTGCTAGACAGGGGCCCAGAGAAGTAAATATGGTGGGAAGAAATATCCAGGGAATTGTTATGGCTAGGCTTGTATAGGCCCTAGGGCCGATAGCCTAGTACCAACCTTTGAACCTATGAGCAGCCATGTAAATGGGTATAGCACATAATGACTAGTATACATATGCCACCATAGGTTACGCATTCACACACCCCTGTCTGGCCTGACACGTAATAACCACTGGTACAGGTGTGCCATGGCCACATACTACCCGCTAGATATTGATATACATCTGTACAGCGTCCCACTGCTCTGTCTGAAATATATGACTGTTAAGGGAGGCCCGGCAGCAGAACATCTGGCAAGTATCTGCACATGACATCTCACTGGGTAAGTACACTAAGCTGCTAGGCATGTAACAATGCACTGTGCAGGCTACTGGCAGACTGGCTTAACACTGGCCTACATCTCCTATGGGGGAATGCACATGTACCTGCATATTTAGCAGGCTGTACAGGTATGTCACAGCACAGGGTAAGATACACCTGTGTAAAAGTGCATAACCACAACCAATGAGAACACAGCCACAGCTACATATGGCAAGTTGCATAATATTACAGTATATGGACTATCTGTTCAACACCATTCTCATATGTGCCACTCATACACTAACCTTACATATACTGGGCCGCTACACAATTTGGTCTGATGACTGACTGTGTTATGGGACATGTGTGTGTATGGCCCTACAAACATGTAAGCTAATACGGTAACATACAGTGGAGTAGCATGTAACATCAGATAGGACAGGACCTAGGACGATGACAACTACCACAGTCTGTACACAGGCCAAGGTACATATCAACAGTACACACATTGTCGACATTCACCATAAGTACACAGACCTCAGTACTATACGAGCAACCACAGTATGTCCAGGTTATGTCATCAAATATAACCCCTACTGTACATAATATGTGTAGCACTCTGATATCTCACTGGCTTGTTATCAGATATGATGACACTAATTATGGTGTACAGCACATATGCACCTCTTAATGCATGACATATGTACAAAGGTTGACTAAGTTGTGGCTGGAAGCACATACACAGGGCCAATATTGACACGTTGCTGTGATAACATCATACATTTACTGTTGTAACATGGTTTGTTGCAACATATGTCCTATGAGGGATATGAAGTCAGTAACTGTCATGGTTTTCACCATCTACAGACTGCAATCCTCACACTACCTTCTGCAGTTCACAGATACATGTTCTGTGGGTAACACATGACACCAAAGGCACCACACACTGCCCAGTCTGCAGATGAACCTACAGATGGGGAGTCCTCATAAACATACAACTGACATGGCAGGTATTAATACATGTAGGACACCATATCCACACACACCCTGTTAAACTAACATTATTCTGAATGCAGTATAGCAGAACATACAGTCTGTAGTCAGGTCAGACACATCTCCCTCCTGTGTGTTGGCCTGTTTCTACAGTGTATGTTGTCAGAGGTAAATCCCCACTCCATCTGAGATGCTGTTTGCCAAACAACAGAACGAGTTCCTGCTCACAGTGAATGAAAAGGGCCAACACAAACATGATGTTCCTAGATATTGGATTGTGTTTCCATGCAATTGGCTATGGGAATGTTACCATAGCTGTTCCACATGCAATTAGCTAGGGGAGGGCTGCAATGCATGCAAAGGCCATCAGATGATCATGAGCATTACCTAAAATACACATGCTGCTGCCTAAGAAAAGCAGGTATAGGTCTCCACATCCACCAGTGAGGGAGTGAGAGAGGCAGACAGAGGCATTGACAAGTCAGGGAGGGGTGGGAGAGTAAAACCTAAGCATGTTTGTGTCATACACCTACCAGCACAGGGTATCAAATCCCTGATGACTATGTAGTGCTATCACAGTCCTATGCAGTTGTTGGAGGTGCCACATAGGTTACCTGTTATGGAGTCCACAGAACATATATATGATGGTGAGTGACATCTGCAACAGGGGTATGGTAGCTATACAGTAGGTGATGTACACGTGCCTGTCCGCATGAACAGGTGCCAGCATCGACACAGCCACACTCTCACAGGGATGCACACACATTGACACACTTGGCAGGGCCAGGGATATAGCTCATCACTAGTGAGATTGCCACAACACATTACTGTTCAGGTATCACATGCACCACATGGGTCATACGATGGTTATATGGGCAAAGGGTATGGGGAGGTGTCTGACATCAGACAGCATGGTTCAGTATGCCAATGGGGGCTGTAGTGAGTGTGGATGTGATCATACGTATCATACAACACACACACACACACACACACACACACACACACACACACACACACACACACACACACACACACTGTGCCAGTACTGACATGCATGGGTTCATTTCTGCATTGGTATGTGGTGGTCAACTGTGCCAGATAGCTATACAAGGCTAGATTATGAGTATACCTTGGCATCAGGCCACATGACAATGGTCTGCATTGTGGCTCAGGCCTCTGGTTTCTGCATTTGCCCACACAGGTTGATATTGTATCCACCATCCAGTCACCTGGGTGGCTATCGTGTGTGACCAATGCTGTGCATTGCTTGCAATGTATGTGTTCCCTAGTCCATGACATGCACACCTCCCACATGCATGTACAATGACATGTGGAACTGTACCTGGGATGCCGGGACCATGTGTACACAGAATGTCATCAGATGTGCCAGTCTTGGCCACCTGTGGCAGGAAGTGATAATGGACAGCAGGTTAACCCTTCACCTACATTGATAGCATGCTAACAGCATTCCCTGGTGTCAGTGGCATCTGTCCTTACAGGACATGTTTTCAGGCATGGTATGTCCTTTGTGGGTCACATGTGATGGCACCACAGGTGTTGCAGATGTCCAGTGGGAAACATGGGGAAGGTGCACTGTCTGCATGTATGTGCCTATTGGACAGGGTGCCATGTCCTCTGTAGGCCACTGCAATCACTCCATAGTTACTATCAGTCACCAATATGCAGTGTACTACACACATATTGGCTGTTGCCTCGGCGTGTGTGTGTATGTGACATGGGTTGAGAGTGTGCTCTGGGTAATACTGGGGTTGCTAGCTGTGATTGCCTGGCCGTGATGTCACATGTATGAGTATGGATCTGCACCCCATCCTCTCGGCTATTTCACATCAGTTATCCCTGTACAGTGGACATTGTGATATAGGGCCACCATAAAAGACATTTGCAAAACCCACCCCGCATTGGGCCCAGGTGTCACACACACACCCCTGTTATGTCTGGGAGTTGAACCCTATCTAACTAGTTTATTACACTACAGCACTACGCAGTTATAGTACACGCCACAGAGATTACTGGAGTATGCCTTCCCCACAGGTGTATTTCACATTGGTGACATCAGTAGGACTGCCAAAGTAGGCCATTGGACATGTACTGAGTGTGACTAGCTTAAAATACATTTCTCCCCACACAGACATTGAAACACACACAAAGCATCCACAAATGACATGCATGGGTATAGAACCTCTAACATAGGTCTATATCACACTACAGCAGTACAAAGTTATGGCACACACTACAGAGATTACTGGGCTACATCCTTCTCAGAGGTGTAGTTCTAGGTGGATGACATCAGCAGCCTTGCCAAAGTAGAGCATACAAATTGTATGGAGTGTGACTACCCTAAAAAGCATTGCTGTCTACACAAACAGGGTCAGACAGATGCGCACTTGCCATGTCTGGGAGTAGAACAGCTATCTACTTAATTTATCACACTACAGCAGTACGCAGTTATAGGACACACTATGGAGATTACTGGGGTTCAGCTTCCCAGAGGTGTATTTCTAGGTGGATGACATCAGCAGCCTTGCCAAAGATGAGCATTTGAATTGTAGGGAGTGTGACTACCCTAAAAAGCATTCCTCTCTACACAGACAAACACACACACACACTTGCCATGTCTGGGATTAGAACAGCTACCTACCTAATTTATCACGCTACAGCAGTACACAGTTATAGAACGTGCTATGGAGATTATTGAGCTACAACTTCCCAGAGGTGTATTTCTAGGTGGATGACATCAGCAGCCTTGCCAAAGATGAGCATTTGAATTGTAGGGAGTGTGACTACCCTAAAAAGCATTGCTCTCTACACAGACAGACACACACACACCTGCCATGTCTGGGATTAGAACAGCTACCTAACTAATTTATTATACTACAGCCGGTTGCAGTTACAGGATGCGCTATGGAGATTATTGGGGTGCAGCTACCCAGAGGTATATTTCTAGGTGGATGACATCAGCAGCCTTGCCAAAGGTGAGCATTTGAATTGTAGGGAGTGTGACTACCCTAAACAGCATTGCTCTCTACACAGGCAGACACACACACCACTTGCCATGTCTGGGATTAGAACAGCTACCTACTTAATTTAACACACTACAGCAGTACGCAGTTACAGGACACGCTATGGAGATTAGTAGGCTGCAGCTTCCCAGAGGTGTATTTCTAGGTGGATGACATCAGCAACCTTGCCAAAGATGAGCATTTGAATTGTAGGGAGTGTGACTACCCTAAAAAGCATTGCTCTCTATACAGACAGACACACATACAAACACACCTGCCATGTCTGGGATTAGAACAACTACCTAACTAATTTATCACACTATAGCAGGTTGCAGTTACAGGATGCACTACAGAGATTATTGGGCTGCAGCTACCCAGAAGTGTATTTCTAGGTGGATGACATCAGCAGCCTTGCCAAAGATGAGCATTTGAATTGTAGGGAGTGTGACTACCCTTAAAAGCATTGGTCTCTACACAGAGTCAGACAGGCAGACACACACACACACAGTTGCCATGTCTGGGAATTAAACTCCTACCTATTTTATCACACTACAGCAGTACGCAGTTGTGGGGCGCACCACAGAGATTAGTGGGATACATCTCTCCCAAAGGTGTATTTCACAGTAGATGACAGGCTTGTCATAGTGGGGCTATGGGGATGGCAGTGTGTGTGCATGGGCCCTAACCCATTCATCTAGGGGTTGACACGCCACATGCGGCCACAACCTGGGTCATATTCCACAGGTACGTGTATACAGCTGCTAGATGACTACTTCCTTGAACAGTCATGTTGCACAGCTGGCACGTGCACCACATACTCTCTAATGCTGACAGATACTGGTGGCTAGTATCTGCAGTGTGTGACATCAGACCCTCGTGTGTTTGTGGCCCTTTGGCTGTGTGCTGGGTGGGAGAGCCCTGGATGGCTCCTTGTCACAGTCACCCTCTTCCACACATCTAGGTATGTCTATGTTTGGCTTATTATAGTGTGTTGTCCTTACATATATGCCTGTATTCTTATCAACTATGTGTGCAAAGCATGTGTGGTGCATACTGAGGAGTGTCTGCACTAACATCTGCAGCTGCCAGATATGTCTGGTCCACTGGTGTTTGTAGATATGGCCTTCATGTGTTTAGGTATGTGAGAATGCCCAGTATGACCTTTCAGTATGTTGTTGACTGACATTGCCTTCATTACTCTGTGTGTGGGCATGCCCAGTATGGCTGTCTGTACTGAATGTGTGAATTGAGTCCAGGTAGTTTGCACTGCAGTGCTGACCTTTGTGTTGTACACCTACAGGTAGCATGCTGTCTCTGCAGGGTATCCGTCGATCATTTGGCATGGACTGTTTGTACATTTCTGCATAGGATGGGGGGGCACACCTGACTATTTCTACATTTTTACACAGGATTGTGGGGGGGGGGGCACACCTGACTGTTACTATATTTCTATGTGGGATGGGGGCACACCTGACTATTTCTACATTTAACACAGGATTGAGGGGGGCACACCTGACTGTTACTATATTTCTACGTGGGATGGGGTGGGCACACCTGACTATTTCTACATTTCTACACTTGATTGTGGGGGGCACACCTGACTGTTACTATATTTCTACATAGGATGGGGGGCACACCTGACTATTTCAACATTTCTACACAGGATTGTGTGGGGAGGCTCACCTGACTGTTACTATATTTCTACATAACATGGGGGGCACACCTGACTATTTCTACATTTCTACACAGGATTGTGGGGGGCACACCTGACTGTTACTATATTTCTACGTAGGATGGGGGGCACACATGACTATTTCTACATTTCTACACAGGATTGGGGGGCACACCTGACTGTTACTACATTTCTACGTTGGATGTGGGGGGGGCACACCTGACCCTTTTACACATTTGCTAGGACTGTACTGGGATGTCGGGTAC
This sequence comes from Protopterus annectens, assembly GCF_019279795.1. Taxonomy (NCBI): domain Eukaryota; kingdom Metazoa; phylum Chordata; order Ceratodontiformes; family Protopteridae; genus Protopterus; species Protopterus annectens. The sequence continues at coordinate 314,764,112 of NC_056728.1, forward strand.
TCCATTTCAGGCTGTAGTCTTACCTATCATGGTGGCTAGAGGCATACCAGTGTACTACAGATCTTAGCTTTTAATTACCTACATATTAGTTTCTGACTTCCTACCCTTCAGAACTGACATCCTACTGCCTGACCTGATGTAGTCTGTCTGTGTAGGCCTGGGGAGGAGGTTACCCGTAGGCCTCATTCAGAGACCATAGCACAGCCTTTGTTTGTGTTTGTCTACACCTGTCCTGCTGGCTGTGACTGTTGTTGGGTATGTGACCCCCCCCACTGGCATGTGTGAGTCACTTACCTTGTGGGTGTCCCAGTATTGAGGGTGGTGCTGCAGGGCTGCCTATGTCAGATGCACATAGTACACTCCCTACACATGGTTAGGCACAGGTAGTGTAATGTTTGGCATCTCTTTTACTGTATGTGAGAGTCGGAGAGAGGTGTTATTCCCTGGGTCCCTCCTGTGTCAGTGTATGTGCTATGTGTTGCCTCTTTGCCAAGGCCAGGGCATACTGGGCACACCTCCTTCTGCCTACTGGGGCAGGCTCAGGTTGTTCCTCCTCTGAGTCACTCTGTGCCTGTGCAGGCCTTGGCAATGGTGGGGGACTGTGTGGGTCTGCCCTGTGCTGTTCCTGCTGCAGCTGTTTCCGCAGGATCATATTGTGTAGCATGGCACATACAAGGACAATTTGGGTGCATGTAGCTGGTAAGTACTGCAAGGCTCCACTGGATGTGTCCAGGCACCAGAATCGTGACTTGAGCATCCCAAACACATGCTCTGCTGTAATTCTGGTCTGTGTGTGTGCCTCATTGTGGAGTTCTTGGTCGGGTGTGTGTGCATTTCTTATTGGTGTCATCAGCCACGGCTCCAGTGCATATCCAGCATTCCCCACTAGGTGACTGTGAGGGATGTCCCCATTGGTAAATCTCTGGTACAGCTGCGTCAGATGCCAGATGTGGGAATCGTGATAGGTTCCAGGGCAGCCAGCACACACATTCATTATTATACCCTGGGCATCGCACATGACCTGGCAGTTGATGGAGAGAAAGCCCTTGCAGTTGATGTAGACCCTACCCCACTCACCAGGTGGTGCTTTGATGCATATGTGTGTGCAGTCTATAGCACCCACTACCTCAGGATATTCTGCTATTTGGTGGAACAGTTCCATATTGCTGGCCAACACCTCATTGGTGTTGGGGAAATATACGTGCTCACCGACATGTGCTGACGTGGCATCCAGGAAATGGTGGAGTACCCTGGATGCTGATGCCTGCGAAATCCCCATCATATCCCCAGTTGGCCTTTGGAAGGTACCTGTTGATAGTATTCTTAGGACTACACATACCTTGGTATCCACTGGGATGGGTTCCCCTCTGTTAGTTCTGTGTGTCAGGCGTGGCTGGCACAGCTCAACAATTTGCTGTAGGAGGTCCCTGTCCACCCTATAGTGCTCCACTATCTTCCAGCTCATGTAGCCCCTGGTAGGTTACCCTGGGTGTGTACACTCTTCTCCGTCTCCTCACTGTGGGTTGGTCAACAGCATTCACATCCTCACCACCCTCAGTCTCTTCCACATGTTGTATGATAGCTATTGCAGCCTCTATCATTTTGCTGTTATGAGTGTTAAAAGTTCCCCGCTTGTTTGTTTACACTGGTGATGTAGAGTGTGAGAAAAACCATAGGGAAAGGTGTTTGCTTAGTTTATAGTAGTGTTCTGGACTGGGCTGGTCTGCTGCCTGTGTATTTGGCTGATTCTGATACATTTCACCTGCCAGCTAAGCTAGTTCTCCTTGATTACCTTTCTACTGTTGTTTTCCCTTCCCATTGCCTTCTTCTTTAAGCCCATATGCGTGCTACACAAACAGAGTGCTCAAATGTGCACACTGCTGCTATTTCCTGGTTTAACTTCTTTTTTCTTCCTGTAACACCCACTTAGACTTTGTAAAGAGTGCTAGGCAGGTTTAGACATACCCCCTAGCTTAGCTGTGCTAGTCTAAGTGCAAACCCGAGCCACAGGGCTCCAATCCGCTTACAGTATGCCTGGCACCTCCCCCCCCATGATGTCACCTAACTCTTAGGCTTGCACCAAGCTATTCCTACTCTTACACTGTTGGGACCTGACTCACATGCTGGGGAAAACTGGGATTCACTATCCTTCCCCTCATTTGCATAGGATTGCCTGGTAATGCATAGTTACATCTCTTACACTGAGCCTCCCCCCTTAGCAAACACTACTCACTGGCCAGGTTGTCTTCTGCCTGCCATTGCCTTGCATGGCAGAATAGTGATTTTAGTTAGACTGCTTATTTTAGGTTTATTTTATTAGTTTCCCCCGATCCCATTTGCGCGCCACTGCCTTGTACTTAAACAGCCAAGATCAGCTAAAAAAAGATAAAAGATGATTTTTGTATTTATTTTTTTGTTTGCAATGCCAATGGCCTTATACTTGGCCATTGGCATGCTTACTACATGATATGCAGCCTTTATTTGGGGCTGTCACAGCTCCGTTTTGGATTTTGCAGAAATGTACTCGATTACTAACCGAGTACATTTCTGCAGATAGCACTAGTCTTGCACGGACTGTTGCAAGCTTCCTGGATTGCAAATCACCTCATTTGCATGGATTTCACCTGCAAATGGGGTGATTTGCATGGCATACCAGGGCTTAGTCCGTGCAAGGTTAGTGCAGGAGCACTCATGCATGCCCCTGCAGGCTGTTCCTGGATCGCACGGCAGACATATTGCCTGCTTGAGCTCCTGCACTGATCTTGCACTCCGTGCAAGCTTTTGAGAATCCGGGGGATTGTTTTTGATTGCAGTAACCATGGATTTCCCTTTTCCTGGATTGAAACTTGTATACACTGTTGATCAATCATTGATTTTCATTAACCAATTTCCTTGCAAATATTGGATGAATTTCTTCACTCCACGGATGAGTCTAAAGACTTCTTTTTTATCTGGATATGCTTATGTCAGTTTTAGTCAATGATCTTGAATTAAGTGCACTAGGTTTCTCTATATTCATCTGGGAGCTTAAGTGAGAGAGCAGTGATGATTCATATGGTAGAATGTCTCGTGATATTCTGGAAAAACAAAGCTGGATTAAAGTGAGTAAGTACTTTATCCTATGTGGCCATTTTCTCCTGCCTCTTGAATGTGCATTCAGTTTTCCATTCACTTCCATTCAGATCTGCTCTGTAGTAAAACATTTAAAAATATAAAAGTATCAAGAGTTCATATAGGCATATAATTCAGCAGTATAAAGTAGGACCTTAGTTAAGAGACATTCTGGGATCTAGGTTGTCCTAGTACAACTGCTTTCTTGTCTTATCACTTATCTAGTCTATTATTGTCAGTTTCATACTAACAATACAGAATATGAACTTTGAAAAAAAGTTCTGTTGTTTTTCCTATGCAATGCCCATATCAATAGATCCTCACCATCTGCACCCAGCTGGTTTATTTGCTTTCCTATGAACTTGTGAGCCAGTCTCACTCCCCACCTGATTGAAGGCACTATGGTCTATTTATTTGCAGCCTGAGATAGAGCTCTGTCAACTCATTTGTTCTCCAAGAGCAAAAGTGAGGTGTCAGGAAGCAGCCAGTGTTGAAGTCTTGTGGGTGTACCCCAACTCCTCCATCTGTGGCAACCAGGAAGCTCTGAATAGTGCCACCATCCTAGGGGGCTTCTTAAGAACATACCTTTGTTTGCTCCTGGACTACCAGTGATTTATGCAGCACATGCTTCTATGGTTTCCAAAGCTGCATCTTGGCATTCCCCCACTGAGCCAGTAGGGACCAACAGTGTAGAAGGGTTAGCCACTTCCCCCTGCTGGATGGGAAATCTTTCATCTGCTTCTCACTTCATCCCTTCCCCCTGCTAGTTGGTAAAGTTTTCATCTGCCTCTCACTTCATCCCTTCCCAACCTTGAGTGCCCAAACTACTAACAGGAGTTGGCAGCTTGGGGCATATTCAGGGCTCTTGCTGCCCCTATAGTGCCTTTTTTAGGCAAGATCCAAATGACAAACCCACCACTGTAGCAGGTACAGGCAAACAAAAACTGTGGGTAATGCTACTCATCGCTAGAAATCTAAACCTCAAAATGCAGTCACTCCTCAAAATTAAGAACACCGATATCTGTGCTGGGATTGAAACCTGGTTCAAGGCTCCGGAGCGCACCCCTGCATTACCAGGCTATAACTCATATCATACCATCTGAAGTAGTTAAATTCATTTGTCCATCAACCTGTGGGTATCGGATCCGAGCCGGCAGCTTCAAACAGCTAAGATCCGAGCTCCAAGCTCCTCCCCTTACCCATAATCCCCTGCTAACCCTTCCTGACCTCAGATCTTGTTTGCCGCGGTTCAGTCAGCAGCTTTGAGCGAGCTTCCAGGCGTGGGTAGAACGTATTCTGTGAGAAAAATCTTTCTTTTCTTTATTCTAACTGTTTTAAAATTTGTGTGTGTGTTACCCCTAGTCCATTGCCTTTTTAGTGTCTTTTTGTAGTTAAACTTAAGTGTATTTAGTTAGTTTGTCCTCCCCCGTTTGTGTGTCAAGGCGTGTCTGTGTTGGGCCTAGTGTTTAATTTTTCTAAGTCATGTCTGAGGCCCCTAAAGCCTTCTTTTCTAAATGCACCGAGTGTGGCCATAAGCTGTCCCCAGTGGATGGCCACACTCGGTGAGTTATTTGCCTTGGGGTTGACCACCTCTCCTCAGGCTGCACTATTTGTGCAGCCTTCAACCCCAGGGCTTTGAGGGACAGGAGGTCGAAGCTGGTTTTGGCGGGACTGTTGCCCCCGGATCCGACTTCGTACTCCTCTTCCTCCATGGTATCTGCAGCGGCTGCGGCAGTGCCACCTCCCATCCCTGCTCCCCTGGCCGGGACTCATCCTCCCACCACAGGCCAGGAGGAGAGGGAAGTTAGGAGAGAGTGTAGAAAGGAGAAGCACCACAAGCGGCGGGCCGAGTCTTCCTCCTCGGCCCCGCCGGCCAAGCAAGTGGCTTCTCCCAAGGCCTCCGGCCCCTCTCCTTCCCGGCTCCATTCACCCTGTTTTTCTCCAGAGCTGGAGGAGGAGGAGACCCGGTCGCCTTTGAGGTCATCGAGGCGGCACTCCCGTCCCGCCTCGGTGGCCTCTTCTAGGTGTACTAGAAGCTTATCCGATGCAGACATGGACTGGATGATGCTTAGGTTCCTCCAGGCCCAGCTGCAGATGGGAGAACTCCTGCCTCCCCCCCCTCCGGGGGGAGCTCGACCCCCTTTTTCGCCCCGATTGCTCCTTTGCCGACCCACTTCCGGGATTCGGAGCCTTCGGAGCTGGGTAGTGTTGGAGCCGGGGGAGTGTCGGCTCCGATAGTACCTCGTACTTTGGCGCCGACGGCACCCTCGAGTTTGTCGGGTCCCTTTTCGGATCCGCGCTCTCGGAACCGAGAGGAGCTGAGCTTCAGATCCGGAGGTGTCAGTGTGTCTTCGGCTCCGTCTCGGTCAGAGCATACTGGCCCTTCGGATCCGATTGCTTCGGCGCCGGCTCCGATCTACACTTTGGATCCGAGGGGACTGCTCTCGGATCCCAGGGAGAGCAGCTCCCCTTCGGCGTTCGATGTTGTGGAGAGGATTCTATTGAGGGATTCGAAGCCCCAGGCTTCTGCTACGGCTCCACCCTGCACTCCCTCTCAGAAGGGCCTACGTTCCATTACCCGGCCCCAGGGACAGCCTGCGCCTACGTCCCAGATAGTTCCCTTGGAGGAACAAGATGTGGTTGGTGATACCTCCTCGGACAGCCCCCATGAGGAGGTTCCTCACAAACGTAAGTGCAAGAGGAGGCACTTGGACTCAAAGTCCTTGAAAACAGACACAGATTTAGAGGAAGAGGAAGGTTCCCCAAGGTCACCCCCGGAAGACGTCTCCTTCGGAGACTTCATGGAAATGCTTTGAATTAGAGGGGAGGTGGTCTGCCCAAAAACCTTCCTCGGATGAGTCTTTGTTTCTGGAGCCATTTGACACAGGCCCATCTACCTCTTGGGTGTCCCCTCCCGCCGACCCCCTGGTAGACCTGATTACTACCAGGGCATGGAAGGAGCTGGACACTGTGGAGCCCATTCCCAAGAGGCCTGATAAAATTCTTAGTCCCCCTTCCGATAGGACATGTTGGAGTAAGGGTGCTCCTGTAGATGCCATGTTGGTGGCGGCCACCACTAAAAAGGAACTGGCCCAGGAGAGTTCCCCGGTCCATCCTCCAGACAAGGAGTCTCGGACGATGGACCATTTGGGGAAGCGGATGTTCGCTTCAGCCACCTTCTCGGTAAGGTCGCTGAATTATATGGCACACATGATACGACTCCAGCGGGATCTCATCAAAGAATACGCCGGGTCGCCCCCAAAGTCCATGTCGGCTGAGGATAAGAAAGTATTCTCTACCTGAATGGCCACTCTCAAATCCATTTCTAACACCTCTATGCGGCTCCTTTCCCATGCCATGGAAGGGGCCGCTAGAGCTAGCGGAGCGGGCATTGTCTTACGATGGCATGCTTGGCTCCGCCATTGCGATTTTGCGGAACCCTTCAAGGCGTCCTCCGCTAATGCCCCGTTTGACATTCTTCACTCTTTGGCAAGACCGTACCGCGACACACTGGTCCAGAGCGAGAAAGACGGGAAGAGGTTGTCTGCCGTCGGAGTCCGCTTCTCTGCTCCCCAGAGGTCCTTCTCTAGGAACCAAAATGGACAGAAGAAGATGTGGTTCCAGAAATCTCAACAGTCCCATTTTGCTCCGGACCCCTCGTCCTTCAGAGGCAGAGGAGGACAAGGTGGACGCCGGCCCAGAGGCAGAGGGAGACAGAAGAATTTCGGGTCGAGAGAACCCTTTTCCGATCAGCCCACGCAGCAACCCTGAAGGGTTACCCAACTGCTCCATTCTGGAGGCAGTCGGGGGGCGTTTCTCGAGGCACCTAGCAATGTGGGAGTCCATTACAACAGATTGCTGGGTGCTTCGGATCATATCCAGAGGTTACAAGATTCCCTTTCTCAGTCTTCCTCCCAAACCCCGGAGCCACCCCGATGTCCCACCCAATCAAAGGGAGGCAGCAGCCGTAGAAATTCTCCAGCTGCTAGATGAAAGAGCAATCCAGCACATACCCCCAGACCAATCCGGATCAGGCTTTTACTCCAGGTTCTTTTTGGTGCCAAAAAAGACGGCGGACTTAAGACCAATCCTCGATCTATCCTTTCTAAACCTGTCAGTGGCCAAAGAGAAGTTCCGGATGGTCACCATTCAATCCATTCTCCCACTCCTGCAGGAGAACGACTGGATGTGCTCCATAGACCTCAAGGACGCGTACTACCACATTCTGATGGACAGGCGATCCAGAAGGTTTCTCCACTTCCGGCTAGGCGCCAGCCACTACCAGTTCAGGGTCCTTCCCTTTGGTCTCACCACAGCCCCAGGGTGTTCACCAAACTATTAGCAGTGGTAGCGGCCCACCTGAGACTTCAGGGAATACAGGTCTTTCCATACCTAGACGACTGGCTCCTGTCCGCTCCCACAAGGCATCTACTGTGCTCAGCCAGAGATTATTTCCTCCATCTGGCCTCCCGACTGGGAATCACAATCACTGTCAGATAATCTTCTCTTCAACCAACCCAGGTCTTAGACTTCATTGGAGCCAGATTGAACACGAACCTTTTGCAAGTCCTTTTGACTCCGGATGGACTTCGGACCCTGAAACTCCATGTGCTAGCCCTTCTAAACTACCTGGCTCCTCCAGCGGAATTGGTCCTGAGGGCTCTAGGCTCCATGGTCCAGGAGAGTTCCTCGGTCCATCCTCCAGACAAGGAGTCTCGGACGATGGACCGTTTGGGGAAGCGGATGTTCGCTTCAGCCACCTTCTCGGTAAGGTCGCTGAATTATATGGCACACATGATACAACTCCAGTGGGATCTCATCAAAGAATACGCCGGGTTGCCCCCAGAGTCCATGTCGGCCGAGGATAAGAAAGTATTCTCTACCTGAATGGCCACTCTCAAATCCATTTCTAACACCTCTATGCGGCTCCTCTCCCATGCCATGGAAGGGGCCGCTAGAGCTAGCGGAGCGAGCATTGTCTTACGACAGCATGCTTGGCTCCACAATTGTGATTTTGAGGAACCCTTCAAGGCATCCTTCGCTAATGCCCCGTTTGACGGTTCTTCGCTCTTTGGCAAGACGTACGCGACACACTGGTCCAGAGCGAGAAAGGCGGGAAGAGGTTGTCTGCCGTCGGAGTCCGCTTCTCTGCTCCCCAGAGGTCCTTCTCTAGGAACCAAAATGGACAGAAGAAGAGGTGGTTCCGGAAATCTCAACAGTCCCGTTTTGCTCCGGACCCCTCGTCCTTCAGAGGCAGAGGAGGACAAGGTGGACGCCGGCCCAGAGGCAGAGGGAGACAGAAGAATTTCGGGTCGAGAGAACCCTTTTCTGATTGGCCCGCGCAGCAACCCTGAAGGGTTACCCGACTGCTCCATTCTGGAGGCAGTCGGGGGGCGTTTCTCGAGGCACCTAGCAATGTGGGAGTCCATTACAACAGATCGCTGGGTGCTTCGGATCATATCCAGAGGTTACAAGATTCCCTTTCTCAATCTTCCTCCCAAACCCCGGAGCCTCCCTGATGTCCCACCCAATCAAAGGGAGGCAGCAGCCGCAGAAATTCTCCAGCTGCTAGAAGAAAGAGCAATCCAGCACGTCTCTCCAGACCAATCCAGATCAGGCTTTTACTCCAGGTTCTTTTTGGTGCCAAAAAAGACGGGGGACTTAAGACCAATCCTCGATCTATCCTTTCTAAACCTGTCAGTGGCCAAAGAGAAGTTCCGGATGGTCACCATTCAATCCATTCTCCCACTCCTGCAGGAGAACGACTGTATGTGCTCCATAGACCTCAAGGACGCGTACTACCACATTCTGATGGACAGGCGATCCAGAAGGTTTCTCCATTTCCGGCTAGGAGCCAGCCACTACCAGTTCAGGGTCCTTCCCTTTGGTCTCACCACAGCCCCCAGGGTGTTCACCAAAGTATTAGCAGTGGTAGCAGCCCACCTGAGACTTCAGGGAATACTGGTCTTTCCGTACCTAGACGACTGGCTCCTGTCCGCCCCCACAAGGCATCTACTGTGCTCATCCAGAGATTATTTCCTCCATCTGGCCTCCCGACTGGGAATCACAATCAGTGTCAGAAAATCTTCTCTTCAACCAACCCAGGTCTTAGACTTCATTGGAGCCAGATTGAACATGAACCTTTTGCAAGTCCTTTTGACTCTGGACGGACTTCGGATCCTGAAGCTCCATGTGCTAGCCCTTCTAAACTACCCGGCTCCTCCAGCGGAATTGGTCCTGAGGGCTCTAGGCTCCATGGCGGCAACTTTCAACCTGCTACCCTTAGCATACCTGAACATGAGGGTACTACAATGGACTCTACAGGTTCAGTGGTCCATCCTGCAACATCCACTGAATTCACCCATTCCCCTCAGCAGGGTTTGCAAGAAAGCCCTACTCTGTTGGCTCCAGTCTCCGGACCTCCAGAAAGGGCGTCCCTTCTCTACGTCCCCCCCTCTAACCACAGTGACCATGGACGCTTCTCATCTGGGGTGGGGGGGCACTGTATGGGCAGAACCGTCCAAGGCACGTGGACCCAATCGGAGACATTGTTGCACATCAATGTCCTAGAGATGAGAGCCGTGCTTCTTGCATTGCAAGCACTCCAGGCCCTTCTTCCCTTGGGGACTATTGCAATTCAGACAGACAACATGTCAGTCATCTGGTATATCAACAAACAAGGGGGAACCAGATCCTACCACTTTGTCGAGAGGCCATGAGAGTTTGGGAATGAGTGATCTCCACCAACCGCTTTCTCATAGCAACGCACATTCCGGACCGGTCGAACATCTTGGCAGACAGGTTGAGTCGAACCACCCTTTCACCGTACGAGTGGTCTCTGAACCCGAGAGTGGCGAAGCAAATTTTCCTCAAATGGGGTCGACCTTGCTGCGATCTGTTCGCGTCTCCTTCGAACGCAAAGTGCAGCGACTACTTCGCTCTAATTACCCCACCAGGGGAATCCCCCAGAGACGCTCTGGTGCATGTTTGGCCATCCGGTCTACTTTATGCTTATCCACCTCTTCCCCTAATGTTAAAATTCTTGCAGAAAGCACGTCGGTTGGGGAGCAGAGTGATCCTCATAGCCCCATTCTGGCCTCGTCAAGCATGGTTCCCTTGCCTATGGTCTCACCTAGTGAACCCCCCATGGGTTCTAGATCCCACTCCGGATCTGATCTCTCACCCACTAGTGTTGACAACCCCAAACCTGGACAACCTCAAGCTCACAGCTTGGCTGATCCAGTTCCAGTGATAGCTAGGACTCCCGGTATCTCGTCATCTGTTAAGGCTATTTTAGTAGCCACTCATAAGCCTTCTACGAGGAAGGTTTATAATAGCAAATGGAAACGTTTTTCTATTTGGGCGGAGCACAGAAACTCAGATGCCTTTACAGCTCCGTTACCAGCAGTGCTAGAATTCTTATCAACCTTATTCGACCAGGGTGCTAGCTACTCTACGGTCAAAGTCCAGTTAGCTGCAATCTCCCACTATCATGTGGGAAGTGATCTCAGCCCCCTGGCCTCTTCCAAGTTATGTAAGACCTTTTTAAAAGGCACTTTCCTCTTGAGACCCCCTGTTAAAGATCCAGTTCCTCCATGGGATTTAACCCTTGTTCTCCAATCTCTGACAGCTCCCCCGTTCGAGCCTGCAGCCTTGGTGGATCTAAAATTCTTATCTTGGAAGACGGCCTTTCTTATTGCCATCACCTCGGCCAGAAGGGTTTCGGAACTTCAAGCCCTTTGCGCCAAATCGCCATACTTGGTTTTTCATAAAGATAGAGTTTCCCTCAGGACTGATCTTTCCTTTTTGCCCAAGGTCGCGTCGGAACCCAACATCAACCAATCCATTAATTTACCAGTATTCTTTCCAAATTACCAGAACAAAGGTGAATATAAGTTGCATTCCCTGGACGTACACAGGCAATTAAGAATTTACCTGCACAGGACCGCTGGTCACAGGAAATCTGACCAACTCTTTGTATCCTTTGCAAAACCCTCTTTGGAAAAACCAGTATCAAAAGTTACATTGTCCAGATGGATTTCCCAATGTATCCTGCTTGCATATCAAAGTTCTGGTTGACCTGAACCTGAAGGAGTACACGCCCATTCTACTCGATCAATTTCTACCTCTGCTGCTTTTTGGTCCAGAGTTTCCTTGGATGACATTTGTTCAGCAGCCACTTGGGCTTCATCTCATACATTCATTAATCATTACAAGTTGGACATAATTTCCAGAGGGAGAGCATCCTTCGGCTCTGCAGTGCTCCGGAATATCCTTCCATGAGGACCTCCCAAGGTTTGTGTAGCTGAGGACCCTGTCCCACAGGTTGATGGACAAATGAAGTTAACTATTTCAGATAAAGAAGTTATGTACTCACCATAACGTTCCATCTGAGTAGGTAATCTTCATTTGTCAGCAACCGACCTCCCCCCCTCCATCCCCCTGACCTATAGTGCATACTAGAAGGATTCCTAGCCCTTGTTTCCAGATAACCTTAGGTTAGGATTTGGAGCTGATTTCTGTGTTGTAATACTCTGTATTACTAAGCAAACTCGATCTGAGGTCAGGAAGGGTTAGCAGGGGATTATGGGTAAGGGGGAGGAGCTTCGAACTCGGATCATAGCTGTTTGAAGCTGCCGGCTTGGATCCGATTTGGATCCGATACCCACAGGTTGCTGACAAATGAAGATTACCTACTCAGGTGGAACGTTATGGTGAGTACATAACTTCTTTTTGTGGCCATCTAACCTGGACTGGAACACCAAAGGCGGAGGTGTGTCCATATTCATTAAGGATATCCACACCTCTAGGCTAGTAGCCCAACATAATGCATCCGAAATTATCCAAGTGCAACTAACTCTGGGCAAAACTGCAATCCAAATTGTAGCTTGCTACAGATTCCCCACCATGCCCCAGGACTCCCACTCCTCTTTTTTTGATATACTGGAAAATATTAGGGTCAAACCAAACACCCTAATAATGAGCGATTTCAACTATCCCACCATTAACTGGGAAAACTACTCATGTACCAACTCCTTCATGCAACGCTTTCTAGAATTCATAAACTCCAATGCCCTGGACCAACTTATCCACACCCCCACCAGGGGCAACAATATCCTATACCTAGTCATTACCAACATGAGTGACTGGTGTTCCACACTTGAAGTCAACTCCTCGTTGGTCAGATCCAACCATAAGCTAATCACCATAGATATTCATATCCCACCCCCACCCCCCATTAAGGAAACCACTGTAAAAAATTTCTCCAAAGCCAACTTCATACTTCTTAAGACAGAAGTGGCAAACTTCACTTCCTCCAAAAAAAGGAAGACAATCTGTGGTACCCCACTATAAACAAACTCTACAACAGAAGGAAGAAACTGTTGCAGAAGAGAGTAAAATCCCATGAGTGGAGGAGCTCCCTGGTCAGCCTCAGTAAGAAACTGAGATCCCTCAAAATCCTCCAAAGCTAACTATGAAACAAGATTGCCTCTGATTCTGATGACAACCACAAAGCTTTCTATAGCTATGTCAAGAATCTCAGTGGCAACACCCAGGTCTGCTTTGAGCTACAGCACAATGGCACACAAATTACAGAACCAACTGATATCACCAACATCCTGGCTGATAGGGTCAGTGCTAACTTTACCCCCCTCTCATCCTCTAAAGGGCCCATAGCTATACCAGAAGAATGCAGAGCCCCTGAAATCACAATTGCGCAGGTAAAAACTGCACTTTCCAAAGCCAAGAACATAGCTTCCATGGGACCGGACAACATCCCAGGCTGCGTTCTACACAAACTTCAGAACAAACTGGCCCCCCACTTAAGCACCATGTTCAATCATAGCCTTACATCAGGCTTTGTACCCACTGAATGGCACACAGCAACAGTTATACCACTCCACAAAGGGGGAGACACCATGGACTCCAGGAACTATCACCCTATTAGCTTGACGAGCCTGGTTTGCAAGGCCATGGAACACATCATCATGGAACTCATAAACAAATACATAGGTAACCTCCAAACCCTAGACCCCACCCAGTTCGGGTTTGTGAAAGGCAGATCATGCCTCCTGAACCTGATTGACTCCTTTGAAATAGTCACTAAAGCCGTAGATGAGGGAAAGGCAGTTCACACAGCCTATCTTGACCTCGCCAAGGTTTTCAACACCATCCCCCTTTCTGGAATTATAGATAAACTCACTAAACTGTGTATAAATCCATACATCACAAGATGGGTTGCCAACTGGCTCACTGACAGAAGCCACACTGTAAAAATTGCAGACTCCAAATTGGACTTCAAACCAGTGAAAATTAGAGTACCACAGGGTTCAGTCCTGGGTCCTCTCCTTCTTGGTATCTACTTCTCTCAAGTAAGGGCTAACACAGAGGGCCTCTAGCTGATGATGTTCACAGATGCAAACTAGGTGCCATAGTCGAGTCCCCAAATGATGTGGACATTCTACAGAAGGACCTCACTGAGACGGATGCCTGGTGTCAGAGCCATGGCCTCAAGCTAAATGACAAAAAGTGCATTGTCATCCACTTTGGTAAAAACTCTGTTCCCATGAACTACCACATAGGCAACAGTTCTCTTAACACCAAAGGTAAATTAAGAGACCTTGGGACTCAGGTGGACAGTAGTCTCTCCTTTGATAATCACATTGCCACAGTAGTCAGAAAATCCTTCTACGTGGCACACCTCATCATGAAAGGGTTCTCATCCAGGAAAAAAGAGGTCATTGTTCCCCTATACTTGGCACTCATTAGACCCATTATTGAATACAATGCCCCTTTTGGAATGTACCTCACAAGACATCTGCAACAGCTGGAAAGGCCACAGAAGTACCTCACCAAGAGGATTAAGGGTCTCAAAGAGTTGTCCTATGCTGGCCGTCTCAAAAAACACCAGCCTTACTCTGTAGCATATCGCCTACTCTGAGGTGATCTCTGCATGACATACAAAGCTATGTCTAACACAGAACTGTTGGACATGCTACACCTAAAGAAATCCCAGTCCCTCCGGGATACACACTCTAGGGATCTAAACCTTGTCACCACAATAAATAGAACATGCTGAAGGGATCGATTCCTGTCCCAGATACTTCACATACTCTGGAACAAGCTACATATCTATGTCAAGCAAAGTTCCTCATTAGCACTCTTCAAGAAAAATCTTGATGAATGGATGGGAATAAGGAAATTCACCCCGGGGATCACTCCTGTGGTCCTGCTCAACAGGAGCACAGGAAAATAACTTTTCTAGGGCCGATAGCGTAGTACCTATCTATGAACCTATGTCACAGGGCCAGGCCATGACTACACTTTTTCTTGCTTGTCTAGCACCCTTCTTAGATTATTTTTGTGGTCATTAATAGTCTTTCCCCACCAGGGCATTATCTAAGCAAAGTCTTTGTGTTAACAGTTTACTGGAGTACTTGGTCAGTCACCTGTTTTTAAAATTGTATGCACTGATGCCACCTTGAAAAATCAGTCTGCCATACTTGAAAAGTCCCTTATGTGTTTTCTTCTGCTTTCACTTGTAGCTGTGCTTGTACCAAGTAAACAGTTGTCTCAGTCTGACAGGGATGTGCAGATATCTTCAACTGTAAGTGACAGATACTGCGCAATTTTTAGTATTTTTGTTACTGGGTTAACAATAGCTTTAAAACCTCCACATATATGAAATTCTCTCATTTTATCTATTTCGAGTACTAGTAATATCAGTGTGGCCTATTTCCTTATTTGTAACTTTAGATAGTGCCACAGCATTTTCCAGTTTTTGTAATTTCATCCTTGCTTTGCATTTGTGGGCATAAGGCACCACAATGAATTTATGAAATCTTGCAGTTCATTTGTTTCTGGCTCAGTTTTACCTTCATGTCATTCAGTGTTTCAGTCCCTTTATTGAAAAAATAGCCATGGTAGTCTTTTTTTTACTGGGTGTTTTTCTCTTCCTGTACTACCCTGTTCTGAGACTTGTGTTTTTTTCCTCCCAAATTGTCTCTTGTTTTATGCCTGTTTGAAAAAATGCTGCATTTTAACATTGAAAAAGAGTTTAAAATGTTTAAATGCAATAAGTTTAATCTTAATAAATGTGAATGGCAGGCTTTGAAGGCTTTACAAAAACACGTTGACAAATTTGTTTTTAGGGAGGCTGATAAAGGGGGTAACTGGGTTATAATGAATAAGGAGAAATATGTTTGGATGGTTCATGAATTATTACACAAAGAGAATGATTATGAAAAGCTAGCATTTAATCCCATTACTCATTTCAAAAGTGAACTGTTGGAGCTCTTAGAGAAAGGGGAAATGTTGGGCTTTCTTGTAGATTCAGATTTGTGTGCTATCATTTTCTTAGATGTTATGTTTTTTGTGGACGATGAGGGAAAAATTCACTTTCAACCTTTTAGAAAGCCTACAGCTGTTAATAATTTCTTACATATCTGTAGTGTGCACCTCCCCCATCTTATTGATTCACTCCCTTATGGTGAATTTAAGAGAATGTGTTTGAATACCTCTGATATGAATTTGTGAAGCTATTATTTTTCAGACGTTGAACAAAGGCTTTCTATTAGGGGGCATTCTGAGGAGGTTTTGAATAGAGCTCGGTCTAAAATAGAGGGTGGAGCTGGTAGTGAGGTATGTATTAGAAAAAGATTCTGGTGTCATCTAAAGTATTCGAGGCAAAAGGAGGGTAGTGAAAAACTTTTTTATGTCACTAGGTGTAGCCCTTTTTCTGAGACCTTGAGGAAGGTGGTCATGGATTTATGGCCCATGGTTGTATCAGATGAAGTCTTGGGGAAAATACTCTCAGGCAATGTTACTTTTTCATATAGTCGTTTTTGTAATTTGAAGGAATTACGTAATCGACCATTGGTTGTGCAAGGAGTTCCTTCTAAAGTAGTGGGCTCATTTCCATGTGGGAATTGTAGTGTGTGTGGTGGGATCCGCAATGTTTCTGGTACATTAAATGATTGTAGGTATATAGCTAAGAAGAAATTCAATTGCAAATCTTGTGGGGTTGTTTACATTTTGGGTTGTGGGTGTGATGTGGTAAAGTGGTACATAGAGCAAACCAAAAAGATGGTGAAAATCCGCATATTACAACATTTAGGAGATATTAAAAATGGAATAATGGAGAGTCCAGTTACCCAAAATTTCCACAGTGAGCATTTAGGTGATGGGGCTTCCTTGTTTTTTAGTGTTTTGGCACAACTTGTAGGGGAGGGAGGTGATTTTCATAAAAAAATTAAATAAACTTGAAACCACTTTTATATTTAATTATGGTACCCTTTCCCCGATGGGTCTCGACCAGGAAGTTGTGTTGAATTTTTGATTAAAGATGAAAGCTTTCTGATGACATATTGCTAATTGTGTGTGAGTTGTTGGTGGGGGGTGGTGAGAATATTTCTTGTGGTTAGTAATACTCATTTGCTGTTTTTAAGATGTTTTTCTTTAATCTTGGTATTTGGTTATAAATGATGGAAGGTAATCGTTTAATTGTTTAAATATTTAATGATGTAATTATTTTATTGTGATTTAACTATTTAAGGATTTGCAGTTTTGTAGTTTGTTATCCATTGAATGGTGAAAGGCAGAGGTACCAGGAGAATAAATAATTCAATCGCTGGCTTTGTTGGCCCCGTTGTTTTTTTTCCATTTTTTTTTATATATTCCTGGAGTACTTGGTCAGTCACCTGTTTTTCACATTTTATACACTGATACCACCTTGAAAAATCATTCTGCTATACTTGAAAAGTACATTATGTGTTGTCTTCTGCTTTCACTTGTAGCTGTGCTTGTACCAAGTAAACAGTTGTCTCAGTCTGACAGGGATGCGCAGATATCTTCAATTGTAAGTGGGGGATACTGCACAATTTTTAGTATTTTTATTAAAGGGTTAACAATAGCTTTAAAACCTCCACATATATGAAATTCTCTCATTTTATCGGTTTCACATACTAGCAGTATCAGTGTGGCTTATTCCTTTATTTAATATTTAGATAGTGCCACTGCATTTTCCAGTTTTTGTAATTTCATCCTTACTTTGCATTTCTGGACATGACACCCCACAATGAATTTATGAAATCTTGCAGTTCATTTGTTTCTGGCTCAGTTTTACCTTCATGCCATTTAGTGTTTCAGTCCCTTTATTGAAAACATAGCCATGGTAGTCTTTTACTCTGTATTCTGTGGTAGCTTTGACATTTCTAGTTGTCATCTTAATGGACCAGTGCAGTTCAGTTTTCTTTCCCACATATTACTGGTGCTATTGTAACACTTGTATTTTTCATGTAGGCATGTTTAACCTGTGTGTGTGTGTGTGTGTGTGTGTGTGTGTGTGTGTGTGTGTGTGTGAGTGTGTGTGTGTGTGCGTGTGTGTGTGTGTGTGTGTGTCTGTCTGTCTGTCTGTCTGTAGGAGACACTTTCTCACCTGTATGTATTTCTAGTAAGACCTCTCATTCAGGTAGTGATGGCTATGTACATGATTGACCACTACCCTCCGTGCACCCACAGCTACTGAGCTGTTTTAGAAACATCTAAAGGTCAATGTTCTTAATTATATCTCCAAAGTCAAAGAAATCATGTGATCTGAGTAAAATGGTGGTATTTTATTATAGTTTTCTGCACAGTCAACAGACTACTTGAGGACATCCTAAAATAATTTATTGCAAACTTTACATTAAAAAGGTAAGTGTTACCATTTCTCCTACACCAAGCTCCAATAAACTGAGTGACCTGAAAGTGGAAAGGTAGTGATCTGATGTTGTTAATCTTCACTCATTCCTTACTGATGGGTGTTGGTTCTGTCCCCGGAACCAAGTCAGCCTTATAACAAGCTCGTGCCAGCCAAAACATTCTCTAGCTAAACTTATACCCATAGTGCCCCTCTCCCTGTTACCCCCAGATCTCGTTTGCTGCGTAGCAGACAAGCCGTGTCAAGCCAGCTCTCAGCTAAGTACGTAAGTTTTTCATCTTAAAAAAACATTTCTGAGGTAAATTTTTGACTACCATTGTTAGTATGTCCCCCTCCCTTTCTTCTTTCATTCTTTCCTTCAAAAAAAAAAAAAAAACTTCAAAACTTTCTATCTCTTTTTTTACTATTTGTTGTTATATTGGGCACTATGACAGAAAAAAAAAAGGAACGTCAAGTTTCAAACAGTGCAACCAGTGTGGTTGCAAAATATCAAATTGTGACTCGCATGTATCTTGTGTATATTGTTTGGGGGTTCCTCATCTTTCAGACCAACATCCTTGTACCATTTGCCAAGGGTTCAGCTCCTTAACCCTTAATGAGGGAAAAAATAAGTTGATTTTGAAGGGCCTCCTTAAATCGCCCTTCTCAGAGGCTATTTCTGTGTCAGAGGGCTCACCACCTCCTAGAAAAGAGCACAAAACGAGACTGCATTCTGTTCCTTCTTCACCCTCGGGTGATAGAAAACAGGAACCAAGGCAAAAAGTACCAAAAATTGACTTTGTTGGCTCCAGAGCTGAAACTGGCTTCTACGGCACCATCTTCAGTACCGTCTACAAAAATTGTGTTGTCGGCATCTGTTATGGCACCAACAATGTCTATGGCATCTATCTTGCCAAAATTGCAAATTTCTACCTTAGTGCCATCTTTAAAAATTCTAACATGTAATGTGATCCTCTCTCGCCTACATTCATAACTGATGGGCTGGCTCCGACTCGGCCGATACACTAGCACAAAGTCTCTTATTGGCTGGGCCAACCCCTTAACCCAGGATGCACCATGCCCAAACCCCCAGATCTTGTTTGCCGCTCCTAGAGTAACGACGTGGTCTCGACTTGGCTGTGGCTAAGTACCCTTCTATTTTGGCCTTTTTGGTCGTTTTTTGCAGTTAGCTTAATTTTTATACCCAAACAGCTGTTTTAATAGCTATCTTGTTGTCTAGTACCCTTGCGATTGACTGTGTTTGTTTTTGGATTGTTGTGGTGATTCCTTCTGTTTGGCGGGCTAGGCCCGTTTAAGTTAGAGGGCCTTTGCCCTAGTACTTGTCGGCGAGCGTTTAAGTTAGAAATCTTCCCTCCCTTCCCTCCTTGTGTGTTGAGTGTGTTTAGAGTGTTAGGATGTCTGGCAAAGAAAAGGAACATAAGTCATCGGGCTTTAAAAAATGTACGAAATGCAGTTACAAGATGTCGTTGACAGATGGCCACGCCATCTGTGTTTATTGTCTAGGGGCTAAACACTTGCAAGAATCTTGCAGTGTTTGCCATGCTTTCTCCTCTCGAGTCCTACAGGAGAGAAAAAATAAGCTTATCCTGAAGTGTTTGATCAAGCCAGTGTTCGAGGAAGCTTTGTCTTCTTCTCCCACCTCAAAATCGAAGGAAAAGAAGTCTTCGGTTCCGACAAGTCCGTCAAAGCCGCCTGCAAAAAGAGCTAAATCATTGTCTTCATCCTCGGCTCCACTGGTCTTGGAGTCTCGAGATGAGTGATCAGGTACTCTGTCCCCTTCCTCGGCTCCACTGGTCTCGGAGCCGCAGGATAGAGGATCTAAATCTGGGTCTCTTTCCTTGGCTCCATTGGTCTCGGAGTCGCAGGAGAGTGTTTCTGCTCCGGAGTCGGTTTCGTCGGCTCCTGAACCGTCGGCGCCGAAGGGGGTCTCGGTTCTAGTTGAGTCTGCTTCGGCTCCGATATTTTTTGGAGCCAATTCGGAGCTGGCCACCTAGCTTTGTCTCGGAGCCGATAGAAAAAGTTTCTTGGCCCCCTTCTGTTTCCTCCAGGTCCTCCAGGCTATCGGATTCAGATTTAGATAGGGTGGTTCAGAGGCTCCTCCAGTCACCTGTCTTATCTAAATTATTTTCGGCTCCGGCCCAGTCGGCTCCGGAGCCACCCCTTTCAATACCGTTTCTTCCTCCTCCGACAACCTTGGAGTAGTCAGAGTCGGGTGAAGTCCTTGAGTCGGTTCCGAGACCCACTGCTAGTCTGTCTGCACCGACTTCGGCTCCAACCCTTTCTGTTCCTTCCAGAGGTTTCGGTTCTCGGGTGTCCTCAGCCGGGCCCGAAGGGGATTCGTCAGGGCTTCTGGTTTCGGCCCCGAGTCTCCCACTTGGTGCCTCAGCTAGGGGAACCCCGACACCGGTCATGGTCTCGCAGACGGGCCTTTCTTCAGATTCTGGTGGGCCGCCTTCGAGGCTATGAGGAGCGCACTGGCCAAGTCACTAGTGACTTCACCTGAATCTGCGACTCCTTCCCTAGACACGGCAACTAGAGCTTCTGGTGCCCCCCTGTCTTCGGACAGCGCGGCTCCTAGGCCTGAGGATTCCTCCTTGTGTGGTCCCCTGTTTTCCGAGGGGCCTTCAGAGTCCGTGCCTGAAGAGCCCCCTAGGAAAAAGTTGTGCAAGAGGAAACACATAGACTCCCCAGATGAGTCTGTCACCTCGGACACCGACCTTGATGATGCAGAAGGGTCCCATAAGTTGTCCTCTGACGATGTCTCATTCTCCGATATCCTGGAGATCTTGAGACAGCGGGGCAACTGGCCATCCAAAACCCCTTCCGCAGAGGAGTCGGTCTTCCTCAAGGCCTTCGGAGCCCGACCCTCCACCTCCTGGGTGTCTCCACCCTTCGATGAATTACTGGACCTTATTTGTCGAAGGATGTGGGAACACCCTGATTCTGTGGAGCCAGTTCCTCCTCGCCCCAACAAGTTTTTATAAGCACCCCCTGGCAAGGAGTTTCTAACCAAGGGAGTTCCGGTGGATGCTATGGTGGTGGCGTCTGCCACCCAGCAGGATGTGGCAGAGGCATCTACATCTATCCATCCCCCTAACAAGGAGTCCAGGAGCATGGATAGGTATGGGAAGTGTACCCTGACTTCAGCGACCTTTACCCTGCGGTCACTGAATTATTTGTGTCACTTTACGAGGCTCCAAAGGGATCTCATAAAGGAGTTGGGAGATACCCTGTCGGGTAACGTGCCTGAGGTGTTGACACAGTCTGTCAACGCCCAGCTGTCTACCCTTTCGTCGATTGTTAACTTGTCCATGAGGCTCATATCGTATGCAGCCGAAGGGGCGGGTAGGGCAGTGAGTTCAGGCGTAGCCCTTAGGAGGCAAGCCTGGATGTGCTTGTATCACTTTGCGGAGGCGTTCAAGTCTTCCTTCACAGACACTCAATTCGATGGGTCCTCTCTCTTTGGACCCAAGGTGAAAGACACACTCACTAGATGTGAGCAGGAGGGTAAGACTTTGTCTGCCATTGGGGCCCGTTTTTCGCTTCCCTCTAGACCTTATCCCAAGGCTCAGAAAGGAGGAAAATGTGGTTCAGGAAGTCCCAAAAGTCTTTCCCTGCCCATCAGAGTAACCCCCCTTCCAGAGGCAGACAGTGGGGGAATTATTCTGGAAGATGTCGCCCCAGAGGCGGCGGAGGCCCCCGCAACTCAGGAGACTGCGAATCCTTTCGTGGTTCCTCCTTTCAGCATCCCTGAGGGACTGCCCGACTGTGCGTCTCCGGAGCCAGTCGGGGGTCGATTCTCGGAGCATCCAAGGGCCTGGGGTTCCATCACTCAGGATCAGTGGGTGCTCCGTATCATCGCCGGAGGTTACACCATCCCCTTTATCCATCCCCCTCCACCGTCAAGAAAAATCCCTGACGTGCCACCAAGTCAACGGGATCAAGCAGCTATAGAGGTCGCAAAGCTGCTCGGAAAGGGAGTCATCCAGCCAGTCCCCGCAGACCAGACCGGATTAGGAACTTACTCAAGGTTATTTTTGGTGCCGAAAAGAACAGGGGACTTGAGACCCATTCTGGATCTCAGCCGCCTAAACCGTTTCGTAAAGAAGTCCAAGTTCCGGATGTCACGTTGCAATCCATTTTCCCATTGCTGGAAAAAGGAGTATGGATGTGCTCCATCGATCTCAAGGACGCCTATTATCACATCAAGATAAACAGAGCATCCAGGATCCATTTACGCTTCCGCCTAGGAGCCAGTCACTTCCAGTTCCGGGCCCTGCCCTTTGGTCTCACCACAGCCCCCAGGGTGTTTACCAAATGTCTGGCAGTGGTGACGGCTCACCTGAGACGTCTGGGATTCCAGGTGTTTCCGTATCTAGACGACTGGCTCCTCACTGCCCCAACCAGGCATCTTCTTACTTTAGCCGTGAGTGCTACCATCGAGTTGGGACATCTATTAGGAATTACATTCCACTGGGAAAAGTCTGTATTGCTGCCATCACAGCGTGTTGCCTTTATAGGCGCAGAGCTAGACTCTGTAGAGATGTGAGCATTCCTTCCAACAGAGAGGATAAAGATATTACAGGACCAAGTCCTAGCCTTACTGCCCCGACGGAAAGCCCCAGCCAGGATGGTCCTTCAGCTTTTGGGATCGATGGCGGCCTCCATTCTTCTGGTCCCTCTGGCAAGATTTCACATGCAAATTCTTCAATGGCTCCTGTCGACCCAGTGGTCATACCAAGAACTGCCATTGTCCCACCCGATTCTCATCATGGAAACATGCCGGCGAGATCTTCGTTGGTGGCTCCTCCCCTCCAACCTGAACCAGGGGAGATCCTTCTGCCCCCCTCCCCCATTGCCACAGTGACCACGGACGCCTCCCAGATAGGGTGGGGAGGCATTATCTGGGCAGGACGGTTCAAGGCACATGGCAAGATCACGAAACCCACTTGCATATCAATGTTCTGGAAATGAGGGCAGTGCTTCTAGCATTGCAGGCACTTCACAGCTCTCTTCCCAAGGGTACCATCGCAATCTTCTCAGACAATATGGCGGTGTTATGGTACCTGAACAAGCAGGGAGGAACCAGGTCTTATCCCCTTTGCAGAGAAGCCATGAGAGTGTGGAATTGGGCGATCGCTTCCCAGAGATTTCTAGTGGCAATGCGCATTCCGGGGAAGTCCAATGTGACAGCAGACAGGCTGAGCAGAGTTATTCTGATGCCTCATGAGTGGTCCCTGAATGACCAAGTAGCGGCTCGGATCTTCTCCAAGTGGGGTTTTCCCTGCTGCGACCTTTTCGCCAGCCCCTGGAATGCGAAGTGCAGCAATTTCTTCTCCCTGATTCCTCCCCAGAGGGAGTCACCCAGGGACTCTCTTATCCACAATTGGCCCTCCGGTCTGCTCTACGCCTTCCCTCCGGTCTCTCTACTGCCAAAGGTGATTCAGAAGGCGATCTGCTTGGGAAGCAGCATGATTTTGATCGCACCACACTGGCCCTGCCAAGTTTGGTTTCCTTTCCTTCGGAAGTATGCAGTGAAGGGTCCTTGGATTCTGGACCCAGTTCCAGACCTCCTGACTCTTCAGTCGGGTCAGGCCCATCCATCACTGCGAACTCTCAAGCTAGTGGTTTGGCTGCTCCACTTCCGACCTTTGTCAGACAGCATATCCTATCGCCTGAGGTGGTCCGGATTCTGTCTTCTTCCCACAGAGCTTCCACTAAGGAGATATATTCTAATAAATGGAAAAGGTTTGCCATTTGGGCCCAGCGGCACAACCTTGACCCTCTGACAGCCCCGGTGTCGGCAGTATTAGATTTTTGGCAACTCTTTTTAGACAGGGTTCCGCTGTCTCCACGCTTAGAGTCCAATTGGCAGCGATTTCTAATTATCATATTGCCTTTGAGCCTTCACTCATGAGTCATAAGTTGTGTAAGGCCTTCCTCAAGGGAGCTTGGTTGCTTCGCCCCCCGATGTCGCAACCTGTTTTGCCATGGGATTTGAATGTGGTTCTAGGAGCCTTGACGTCTCATCCCTTCGAGCCGGCGGCCACTTGTGAGCAAAAATTCTTATCTTGGAAGACTGCCTTCTTGGTAGCTATTACTTCAGCCAGAAGGGTTTCGGAGCTTCAAGCCTTTTCTGTCAAGCCTCCTTATCTGATCTTTCATAAGGATAGAGTATCTCTAAGATTAAATCCGTCATTTCTTCCTAAGGTTTCTTCTGCTCTTTGTCTGCAACAATCTATAGAGCTACCAGTTTTCTTTCTGAATTTTTCCAACAAGGCAGAATACAGACTTCATCAGTTGGATGTGCATAGACAACTGAGGTTTTACTTAGATAGGACACAGCAACAGAGGAAATCAGACCAGTTGTTTGTGGCCTTTGCGGATAACAGGATTGGCAAAGCAGTAACTAAGACCACTATCGCTAGGTGGATTAGGGGTTGTGTTTCATTTATTTATGCATCAACGGGAAGGGACCTTCCATTTCCAGTTGGAGCGCATTCTACTAGGGCTATGGCAACTTCAGTGGCCTTCCACGCCAGACTGTCTGTGGACGAGATATGTGCAGCGGCCACTTGGGCTTCTCCACATACATTTATTTCTCTCTACAAACTGGACGTGGCGTCTAGGGGTCGGGTGTCCTTTGGTTCCACAGTGCTCAGGAGTGTTTTCCAGTGAGCCTCCCAGGATCTAGGTGCTAATGACGCTGTCCCATCAGTTATGAATGTAGGCGAGAGAGGATCGCATTACATCTTTTAGTTATGTACTTACCATAACGATAGATGTATGTGATCCGTCTCACCTACATTCTTACGTCCCGCCCTCCTTCCCCCTACCTGTTGGATCTGGAGGAAACACTGTTGGGTAGTTTCCCGGAAAGTATTATTTTTTCTCTCCATTCCATGTGTCTCCTTGTGGGATTGGTGCATGTGGATGAGTTGTTGTGGGGCAAACAAGATCTGGGGGGTTTTGGCATGGTGCATCCTGGGATAAGGGGTTGGCCCAGCCAATAAGAGACTTTGTGCTAGTGTATCGGCCGAGTCGGAGCCGATTCTCGGCTCTGAGCCCATCAGTTATGAATGTAGGTGAGATGGATCACATACATCTATCGTTATGGTAAGTACATAACTAAAGGTTCAACACCGATCATGGCACCGACCATATCCACTGGACCAAGCTTGCCTACAGTGTCTGTCCCGTTGGTTCCCATACCAGACATTTCTTCCATACAGGTCTCCAGTCTCGAGACTGTGGTGCCGATAGACCACTCTGCATGGACCCGATACTCCCCCACGGTGGATCCTTTCTTGGGGCAACAGTTTAGCCCTTTCTTAGAATGGCCTGACTCCCCATCAGGGATATCAACAAGATCAACCAGGAGCCTCTCAGAGTTAGACGTGGTGCATCTGGTGGACCAACCGCTGATGGCCAGATGGATTGCAACACCTTCCAAGACTCCCTTCCCATCTGGACTTGGGAGTCTATCTTCATGGACTCCAGCTTATTCTCCTCCTTTGACCTCCCTGCAGGCATCGAAGTTTTCGGCACCAACACCCGTTATGGTTCCCATGACTTCGGTTCCACTGGTGAATCTCACCGTCATTCCGGACCCAACCCTTTGGCCTTTGACTCGTTTGGAGTCGGGTCATCCTCAGGATCGGGACCGGACTGCAGGCTCCAGGGTGCCTGGTATGACATCAATTTTTTTCTATGGCACCATCTACCACAGTTCCAGGAGTCCTGATGGTACTGAGTCCCCTTGGGGCTCCATCCTTGGGAGTGGGTTCATTGGAGGGGAGTGTGACCCCAGTTCTGAGGTGGTCCTTCTCAGTTCCGGGGTCCCATCCCTCTTCAGGTGGCGCTGCTTTCCAAGCGATGGAGAGGGCCCTTGCCTCTGCAGGCAAACTGTCGGCATCAGAATACCAAATATGTCCTCCCTCTGAGACACAGCTGACACAGACCACTGCATCTGGACATCAAGCACAAGAGCCTCAGGATACCCTACCGAGGGTCCCCCCTCTTCAGAGTCCTCCTCTGAAACTCCCACTGAAGAGGTACCATGTAAGAGGATGTGCAAGAGGAAGCACATGGACTCTACTGAGGAGTCCATCACCGAGGACATAGGCTATGATGAAAGGGAGGGGTCCCCGTGGTCGCTCTCTGATGATGTCTCCTTTGGAGACATCATGGAAATCCTGAAACAGAGGGGTGACTAGAAGTCCACCAATCCCTCATCTAAGGATTCCTTGTTACAGCAGTCTTTTCATACTCGACCATCTACTTCCTGGGTGACCCCACCTGCAGATGAGCTGGTTCAACTCATTGTGCAGTATGCATGGAAGAGTCCTGATACTATTGAACCAAACCCATGGAGACCAGACAAGATTTTATCTCCTCCCGAGCAACATCCACACTGGTCCAAGGGTCTTCCTATATACCCTATGGTGGTGGTGGTTGTCACTAGGAAGGAGCTTGCCGAGGAAAGCCAGACTGTCCACCCCCCCAAACAGGGAGTCTCGGGCAGTGGACAGGTTAGGGAAGTGAGTCTTTGCATCATCGACCTTTACTGTTAAGACTTTGAACTACCTGGCACATTTCACTAGGCTTCAGAGAGACCTAGTCTGTGAACTCTTGGAAACCTTAGCAGGACGAGGTATGTGACAAAGTTGCCTTGCAGCTTGCTACCCTGGAATCCATACCCATCTCCTCCATGTATTTGATTTCTCACACTACTGAAGGAGCAGCTAGAGTTGCGGGTTTAGCTGTTGTCATGAGACGTCATGCCTGGATGCACCTCTGTGACTTTGTGGACCCTTTTATGTCTTCCTTTCTTAACACTCTAGTGGAAGCTTCTTCACTTTTCGGCCCAAAAGTAAAAGACACATTGGCCAGGTGTAAGGAGGACGGCAAGACTCTGTCTACCATAGGTGTATGTTTTTCCACCCCTCAACATCCCTACTCTAGGAACCAGAGGACAGGAAAGATGTGGCACAAGAAATCTCATGGTCCTTTCCATGACACACGTGGCGAGTTTACTCCCCGGGGCAGAGGGGGTAACTCTTCCAGAAGGTGCTCCTAGAGAGGCAGAGGGGATCCGCGTAACCAGGGGTCCAGAGATTCCTTCTCTGGACAGCCCTACCAGTGCTCCTGAGGAGCAGCCTGATTGCTTTCCTCTGGAAGCAGTCAGGAGATGTTTTTCCCTGCACCTTCCTGCCTGGCAAACAATAATGACAGATTTGTGGGTGTAGAGGATCATAACCAGAGGTTATCACATCCCATTCAATCTTTACCCAAAGTCATCAAGATGAATTCCCGATGTCCCACCCAGTCAAAGGGAAACAGCAGCTCAAGAAATACAAAAACCGCTTCAAAAAAGTCATGTAGACACTCCCACCAGACCAGATAGGATCCAGATTCTACTCAAGATTCTTTTTGTACCAAAAAAGACAGGGAACTGGAGACCAGTTCTGGATCTTAGCATCCTGAACAATTTGTCAACAGGAAAATTTCTGGATGGTCATGGTTCAGTCTATCCTTCCGTTTTTGGAGAAAGATGATTGGATGCGCTCAACAGATTTTCAGGATGCATATTACCCCATAAGAATGGACAAGCGCTCCAGAAGATTCCTTCACTTCTGCCTAGGAGCCAATCACTTCCAGTTCTGTGTGCTGCCATTCAGACGCTCTGCATCCCCCAGAGTGGTCACCAAGTGCATGGCAGTGATAACAGCTCACTTGAGACTTCAAGGATTTCGGGTGTTTCCATATTTAGACGATTGGCTCCTCACTGCCACCACCAAGCATCTACTGGAAATAGCCCTAAACTACACTCTCAAACAAGCAGAATCTCTGGGAATCTCAATAAACTGGGGGAAGTCCAACTTTTTCCCCTCTCAAACCTTGGAATTTATAGGGGCAAATTTCAATACACGTGCTTGCCTAGTCTCTCTTCCTGACCACAGATTACACAGGATAAGATCCCAAATCCAGGTGATACTCTGCCAAAACTTAGTCTCAGCTCAGGTGGTTCTTCAACTGCTGGGCTCCATGGCAGTATCAATTACCATAGTGCCCTTAGCAAGACTACACATGAGAATTCTTTAATGGCTCCTACTGACACAGTGGTATACCTTGCACCATCCTATGTCGTTTCAAATACATATAACTGAACAATGCAAACAGGTCTTAATGTGGTGGATGAAGCCAGATGAAGAGCTGTGGAGTCACCCCTTCTGCCCACCTCAGTCCAGGGCCACAGTGACTACGCACGCTTCCCTGATAGGGTGAGGGGGCTTTACCAAAGGAAGACTGTCCAAGGCACCTGGTCAGACATAGACTCCAATCTGCATATCAGTGTCCTAGAACTGAGGGCAGTGCTTCTAGTGTTGCAAGCATTCCAATCCACCCTTTCATTGGGGACTATTGCTATACAGTCCGACAATGTGTCAGTAGTCTGGTGCATCAACAAACAAGGGGGACCCAAGTCCTATCCATTATGTCGAGAGGCCATGGGAATTTGGCAATGGGGGATAGCTTCCGACTGCTTTCTGATAGCAACGCATATTCCTGGGATTTCCAGTGTGATTGCAGACAAGCTGAGCAGATGTATCCTACTGCCTCATGAGTGGCCCCTCAATCCAGATGTGGGGATGAAGATTTTCTGCTGCTGGTGTCAGCTCTGCTGCAATCTTTTCGCCTCCCCACTAAACAACAAATGCAGCAGCTACTTTGTCCTAACTCCCCACAGAGGGAATCCTCGTGGGACGGTCTGATACACAATTGGCCCAAGGGACTTCTGTATGCCTTCTCTCCCTTACCCTTGATTCCCCTTTTTCTAAAGAAGTCCCTTCGTCTAAGAAGCAAGGTAATCCTCATTGCCCTTTACTGGCCACGACAAATTTGGTTTCCCTTCCTTTGGCCTCAGTATGCCAACCCTGGTTTCTGGATCCGATTCTGGAACTGATCTCACATCCGCAAGGGTTGACGCACCCCAACCTTCCCAGTCTCCCCAGCCTTCCCAGTCTCAAGCTGATAGCTTGGTTGCTACACTTCTGGTAATAGCCAGGCAGAGTAACCTTACCTCCCCTGTACATAATATTCTTCTGGCTTCACACAAACCATCCACCAGAAAAATCTATCTCAACAAATGGAAGAGATTCCTTATTTGGTCCCAACAAAGGAAACTAGATCCTTGCTCAGCTCCTGTTACTGTGGTTTTGGATTATCTGTCAGGTCTTCTACTGTCAGGAGCGGCAGCCTCCACAATTCGAGTCCATTTGGCTGCAATCTCAAACTTTCATGATGGTTTCCAAGATTTATCCTCAGTCTCCCATCATCTCTGTAAAACCTTTTGAAAAGGGGTCTTGTACATCAGACCACATTTCAAAGAACCAATTGACCCTTGGAATTTAACGCTAGTGCTGCAATCCCTGACATGACCAACTTTCAAGCCTGCAAATTCTTGTGATATGAAGTTTTTGTCCTGGAAGTCACTGTTTTTAGTAGCTATAACCTCAGCTAGACGCATATCTGAGCTTCAAACCTTATGTATCAAACATCCTTATATGGTCTTTCATAGGGACAGAGTATCACTCTGGACTAACCCCTCCTTCCTTCCAAAAGTTATTTCAGAATTGACAATTAACCAGACGATTGACCTACTTGTCTTTTTTCCAAACTATTCAAATAAAGGGGAATACTGCCTTCATTTGCTAGATGTACATAGACAATTACATTTTTATCTGCACAGAACAAAACCAGTACGTAAATCAGACCAGTTGTTTGTATCTTTCTCAGGCCCAAAATTGGGGCACCCTGTTTCTAAAGTGACCTTATCTAAGTGGTTGAGAAACTGTATATCCTTAATCTAACAACATAATAAAATTCCTCTACTGAGCAAGGTCAAAGCACACTCAACCAGATCAATGGCAACTTCTGTGGCTTTTCATTCAAGGGCTTCAATGGATGATATCTGTGCAGCTGCAGCCTGGTCTACCCCCCATACCTTTATTACTCATTACAAATTGGATCTGGTCTCCAGGGGAAGAGCATCCTTTGGTTCAATAGTACTCAGGAACATTCTTCCATAAGGGCCTCCCAGGACATAAAGTAGCTAGGGACTCTGTCCCATCAGTAAGGAAAGAATGAAGATTAACAACATCATTTAAAGAAGTTATGTTCTTACCATAATGTTCAATCTGTATTGTTAATCTTCATTCATTCATTATGCCTCACCCACCTTCCCCCTCCAGAGGCTCCTGGAGGATCGGATTGGGTCCTAATCTTGCTTTAGGGTTTCTGCTCAGAAAAAGTCTCTGCTTTTCTTATCATGGGCAAACTCAATCTGAGGTAACAGGGAGAGGGGCACTATGGGTAAAAGCTTAGCTTCACAGTTTTTTGGCTGGCACAAGCTCTCAAGCTAAGCTAAGCTATTGTTATAAATAGCTTAGAGACAATAGTCTGTTGGTTACAGTGAAGCTTTTCCTCAGGCCAGGGTAATCTCTTGATTAAGTTAAGGTTTTTCACTTATTTGCATTGAGGACTCTCAGAGGATTAGTAGAGCTATTTTTTTTTTTTTTGTTTGTTTGTTTTGGGGAAGTGATCTGCCAGTCTAAGGATGCCATACTCACTAAACTAATAGAAATTATGGACCCCTCTTATTGTTTTCTCATGTGTGATTGGGCATGAATTTCAAAATGTATGTGTACCTATATGGGTTGCCTTTGCAATTAACCATTGCTGGCCGATATCAGAAACATCCAAAGCGAGCATTTTCTTTTTTCCTCTTTTTTGATGAAATCATTACTACAATATTATTTCTTTTTTATCAAATAAATGTTTTAACTCCTAGCATTTCCATGATTCACTATGGTTAGCAGGTTAGAAATGTACCTGGATGTAATGCTGTTTCTGTTAAGGTCATTGTAGATTTATTGCATATCACTTTGAATAAGCTAGAGGACCTAGAAAAATACTACCTTGTTGCTTGTTGGAATTACTGCCTGCACCTTAGACTGTATGTTTTTACCTTGTGACATTGTATTCCAATAGGAATACTAAACATTCTGCATGAATTACTGTTTTTCACCAAGTGTCTTTTTTAGATTATTGCTGTTGTTGTTATTGTTGTTGTGTCTTTCGGCCACAGCGGAACTCCGGTCCGCTAATGATTGGCAGTAGATTTTTACGTGCCGAGTTGCCGGCCCTGACGCACAGCCTTCAACGAAGGTATGCCCATTCACACATGTCTCCACACACAAGACGCTCTAGCTGAGAATCGAACAGGACAACGTATTACTGTGAGGCGACAACGCTACCGCAGCACCACCACCGCAGTAAGTGTCTTTTTTTAGATTAATTGTATTAATTCTCTGACTTTGTATTATTGGCTGCCTGTAGTTGGTTATACACATATGTTAGTTGAGTCTTGGAAGAGTAGCAACTGACTAGATTACAGACAATTATTTCCATTATTGTTATTGCCTCTGAAATCGATTACTTGATTGGTACTTTAATGTATTTGTATATGTAGAAACTGTAAGTCTTAGTTTCACAGCATCTCCCCTCCATATAACAAACATTTGCTTTTTCTTCAGAGTTAGTGTTCTTAATCCTCCACAAAATCAAAAAAACTTGACCTGAAAAGGAAAAGTTGTCATTTAATTGTAGTCTGTTGCTCAGACAAGTTAATGATGGATGTTCTTAAAGAATTTATTGCCAGCTTTCCATTAATACGTAACAATCTACTGCTAACTACTATTATTCCCGCACTGGCTGGCATTGTTATAGCCTGCTTATAGCAACTGTAAAAGTAGTGGCTGGTATCATATTTAGTCTAAACAGCCCTCCTCAGCTACAAACCAACTTTTGTCCCTATACATAGCTGCTGCTTAATAGTTTACTGGATACAGTAAAGGTTTCCTTGGGCCAAGGTATTATAGTATTTCAGTTAAGTTAATTTTTTCACTTATCCGAGGACTTACTTTCAGAGGAGTAGTTCTGCTTTTTTTTTTTGTGACCCTGACTGGGGAAGTCATCTGTCTAAGCTAAGGATGCCACTGTAATACTCAGTAACCTTACAGGAAGTACACAGCTCCCTACTATTCTCACCCTGGTTGAGCATGTAATTTAAAACTTAGTTATAGCTGTTTGGATTGCCATTACAATTAACCACTGTCAGGCTGCATTAGACGCATACAAAGTTAGTGTTTATTTTCCTTTTAGGGCTTAAATCAATGTTACTGCATCCTTTTTTTATCAAATATATGTTTTACCTTCCATTGTTTACATGATTCAGCATTGATAGCATTTTAGAGACTACCTTGGTGCCATAACTGCTGCTAATATTAAATTAATTGTAAATTCATTGTATATCAGTTTGCTTAAGCTGCAGGACCTAGATAAATACTACTTTGTGTTTTAGAAATCATTGTCATCACTGTAGACTGTATGGTCTCTTCTTGTGGAATGTAATTTCAGAAGCTGTACTAAACATTCTGCATTAGTTTATTTTCTTACCAAGTACCATATTTAGATTAACTGTATTAATTTGCTAATTGTGCATGTTGGCTACCTGTAGTTCATTATGTACATATGCTAGATGGGTCCTGAAAGAGCAGCTACTAGCTAGATTATAGGCAGTTGTTTCTGTTATCTTTGCTTGTGAGCAGACTACTTGATTGCTGCTTTAATGTATTTCTATATGTGGAAACTGGAAATTGCAGTAGTACTGCATCTCCCCTACTTATAACTAACATTTACCCCTTCTTCTTCAAGATCAACATTTCCGTTCTCCTTGCTCCACCCCCCCCCCCAATAAAAACTCATATAAACTGGTGACTGGGAAGAAGAAAGTGACATTTTACTGTATTGTCTTGCATAAGAACCAAGCTGATTGATAATTTGCTTGAAGAATTCATTGTAAACTTTATATTAATAAGGACATACTGCTTGTTTGCTGCTGTTGCTTACATTTCCCTTACAGCTTTAGTCCCCTTTAGAGCAGCTTTATTTTAAGCAACAACCTTGAGCTGCAAGTGGACTATTGCTCCTAACCATTTCCACTGCTTATTACAGTAGTCTGATGATTACAGCAGAGGCTTCCATAGGTTTGGACATAGTTCACTTATTTGCACTGAGAACTCACCTTCAGAATAGTACAGATGATATGTTTTAGTTTAATTTATAATCCCTAGGGTGCTTTGCCTTGCTTTGGTCAGCTTCACTATGGCCATCACCCTACCTCTGATTCCATCAACACCCACTTCATTTGTTTTATACTTTGTGAAACTCCCTCTTTAAACAATCTGATACTCTAAGAAATGATTGAAGTATGAACCAGTCACAGTACCCATCCACCCTCCCACTAACAACCCTGCCCTCCACTCTGCCATATTCTCTTTTGTATAAAAACAAACTATACATCAAATAATTACCTCAGTACCACTATTAATTCTTATTACCACTCTTCCTTATTCTGTCATTTGAATAACTGCTTAAACCTACTATCAGCTGATCAATCATCAAATCCAGTCTCTCTCACAAATATTGTACACAAACTCCTCAACTATTACATCCCCCTAAGCAATTGCCCTTTACCTCATCCCAATAACTCCACATCCTTAGTCCTTTATTCAGTCAGTCATCACCAAACTACAGATACACAGTATCCTATTACAATTATGTATCTCTTTTATATCTTTCAAATGGCTAAAATTGGAAGTTGTTCCCAATTGCACCCAACGATTATAACATCTAATTCTGTTCCCCTTTCTTAAATACAACTTAAAAAAATACTTGACCAATAAAATGCTACCCACTTAGTGCAGGCAAAAAAAAAAAACTTGAGTAATTTTTATTTCCTTCTGTAGACTTTGTGACAATGTGGAGTTTAGCTAAAAAGCATATTTGGAGATAAAAAGCTTTCTTTTCCAAGTTCCAACAATCATCCCTTTTTGTTTTGATCCAAACAGTTTTGGAGACAAAGTAACATTTTGATAGGATGAGCTCACAAAAAGATAGATTTAATGATAACACTGCCCAATACTTTAAAGGCCAAAAATCTCTACTCTTAATTTACTAACTTTTATCACTCTGAAAACTGGAAGTTTAATAGGATATATGAATCCCCTAATCCGACCTTCTACATCCCTCAATTCTTCAGAAAACATTAAAACAAAATTAAGCTGAAGTTTTACTTCAAAACATACCAGTTGATGGATGAATTGGATTTGACTCTCTTGAAAAATAGTTCCCAAAATTCTGCAAAAATTCAATTGTCCCTTTACACCATGTATTTGAGTTTTCAATATGCCATAACACTATGCCTTCCATCTCAAAGCATATTATAAATAAACTTCTTTTTTATAAGATTTTTTTATTAATTCAACATATTTACAATATATACACAGGAAGAAATTCAGTATTACATATTGTTATGAAATGATAGGAATATACTGAATCAGTCTTGGTATTTCGAAAGCAACATTTTAAGGTTATCCTAACCACTAAAAGTCTTAGTATGATTTATAGATCTTTTTCTGATCACTTCTTTTTCAGTTTTACATAGTGTTACTGTTAAATTTAAAAAAATGTTGAATGTGGGAAGTGAGTTTGATTTCCAGTTTATTGTAATAACTTTTTTAGCAACTGCCAAGAGAGCCCAAAACATTTTTGCTCTTTGGTTTGTACAGAAACAGAAAGCGGAACATTAATTTGTATTACTGATCTAGTTAAAGAACAATTATCAGTCCATAACCCCTTAAAAACATACTTATCTCTTCCTAATATGCTTTTCATTTTTCATAATCTTTAAACATGTCCAGTCAGCTTTTGCATTTTAACTACGTCTCCAACAAACTGAAGAAGTCATTTTACTAAACTTGGAGATTTTATAGGGAGTAACAAACAATTTTGTATATATTACAGCATAAAAACTTTTCAGTATAAACTTTAAGAAGTTTGACTATCTGATTTAAGTAGCAAAGTTTTATTCTTATCATCTATTGAGACACTCAATCCACTATTATCTAAAAAAGTTCCATTATTTTGCATCAAAATTGTTATTATTTATAATTAACTTATATAACTTGGAAAACCTTCCTTTTTAGGACAATCTACCTTTGATGATATCATTCAAATATTCATATAATGGAATAGTGTTCTGTTCCTCTTCACTCATATTTTCTACAAATTCATTTAGTTTCTTATTGATGGATAATATTAACTGGCTAGCAGTTTCATATAACTTATATTAATTCATTAAATATTCTGGGGACCTAGCTTTTCCTTTTTCAAAACAACCAGACCATAAAACTAATCCATTCCTTTTCAGTAAATTAATTTTAACATTGTTCTGAGTTTCACTAAATCTAGAGATGTGTGCAGTGAAAAAGCACAAAAATTTCCAATTTGATATTTATGAAGTTTTAAAAACATATTTCTTAACCATTTTAAGAATTGATTTCATATATGCAAAGTCTAAAGATTGAAATGAATTTCCTTCTAAGGTAAATTTTATTAACTAGGTAAAAGAATTGTTACATATTTATAATTTATCATATTTAGTAAATTTTTAAGCATTTAGTATAATCTGTTCCTGGATAGTTTTCCATTGACTAGTGTAATTTGAGTCTATCCAGAGTATAATAGAGTTAAAATTTGCAACAATAGGATAAGAGTCCATATCTGGGAAGCTAATACCACCATACTGCCATAATCTTATATGATTTCTATAAGCTATTCTTCAGCGGTTCCCTATTAAAATCATGAAGGTCTGAATACGGAAACGTCGACACGTAAACGTCGAACCGCGAAAACACAGATCGTCCTGAAGTGTAAAATTCGAAATGTCAAATCGTCATGGTTGGCCCTTTTGTGGTATAGCTCCATAAGGTAAGTGTGCGATAGTTACAGACCTTAGGGTTAGGGTGTGGGTTAAGGTAAGTGCATAGATAGTAATGTATGTAAGGTTTAGTGTAGGGTTAGAAGTAGGGTTTTGGTTAGTGTATGTATGTGGTTTATTTATTTTTTTTGGGTAGGTAGTATGTAATGCACGGCTAGGTTGGACAACTATGACGGTTTGAGATTTTGAATTTCGCGGTTTAGGGTGTTCGGTGTATTCGCAGTTTGCATAATATGTGTCGATGATTACGTATTCACTGAATAGGTCTTTCGTGGTTCTAATATAGACCCATTCTCAGCTTTTTAGGACACCATAAGAATGAAGTTACCATTTTTTCCATTTTTTTAAAAGATTTTTGACCGCTTTAAAGCTGTTGAATGCAATCTCTCTCTCTCTCTCTCATATATATATATATATATATATATATATATATATATATATATATAAAACCTTGCATAATATAATAATTTTAATAAGTACTAACATATCCCCAAAAGTAAAAAAAAATACATTTTTTAATAAGTGACACTTCTTCAGCTGATAGATGCTTATTCCTAAATATTTTAGTTATTTTGCTTTCCAATTATATTTATATTTATCTTTAATCTTGCTATCTAGTAATTGATTTAACACTAAAGTTTTAGTTTTATTATTATTAAATTTCAGGAGCAAGACTTTGTGAAACTTTTACATTTCTTCATCTATTTATTTGATTGAATAATTTAATTCTGCTATAGTTAGTAAAACATCATCTGCAAAAAACATTTTATACTATTAGCTAAAGGTTCTGTAACTAATGCAAATAGTAGAGAGGACTAGGGACACCCTTGCTTTGTGCCTTTGTTTAAATTGAATCCATGAGTAATATAAAATTTAATTTTAACATATGCTTTGGAGTCTCTATATAAGTTTTTTAATATTCCAATAAACTGTTTTGGAAATGCAAACACTTCTAGAGTTTTAAACAAGTAGTTCTAGTCTATAGAATCAAAAGCTGTCTTGATACCTAAGCTAATTAGGGCCAATTTCTTGTTCATTCCTTTTGCTAAATCTAAGATAGTTACTACCCTTTTTATATTATCGTATGTTAATTTATTGACTATAAATCTTGTTTGATCTTTATTAATTAATTTATTTAGTATATCTCTTAATCTTGTAGCAAAAATGGAAGTAAATATTTTATAGTCTACATTTAATAATGAAATAGGTCTATATGAGGATATCAAATTATTATCCTTTCCTTGTTTAAGTGTAGGTGGACTCCTGTACTTTTGGAAAGTGACTTCACTTTTGATTTTTTTGTACTTTCCTGCTTAGTGTGTAGTATGTGAGATTTTGTAGATATCACTAGTTGTGGTTTGGGCTGCATGGTTCACGCTGTGCTTTTTTAGTTAATGGTGTGGTTATTCAGTGTATTAGTGGCACTAGCAGGTTTTTATACTTTGGGGATCACTTCCCTTTGACCTTTTTTGTTTTGTATGAAATAAGTGGTTTTCACGGCTTTGGACTTATGTACTTTTGGGAAGTGACTTCACTATTGAATTTTTGTACTTTCCTGCTGAGTATACACTATGTGAGCTTTTATGGATGTTACTAGTTGTGGTTTGAGCTGCATGGTTCACATTGTGATTTTTTTAGTTATTGGTGTTGTTATTCAGCATGTTAGTGGTACTTAGCAGGTTTTTATATGTTGGAGATTGCTTTCCTTTGACCTTTTCTATTTTGTATGAATTAAACATTTTTCATGGCTTTGGACTTCTGTACTTTTGGGAAATTACGTCACTGTTGGATTTTTATACTTTCCTGCAAAGTGTACACTACATGAGCTTTTGTGGATATTGCTTATTCAACAGAGATATTTGTTGGTCATTAAGTTTTTCTTTAAATACTTGTCAATTTTGTAATAAGAGTATTGTTTTTATCTTTATTAAGATCTTCATTGATTTTTTTAAAAATATTAAGCATTTCTATGTCTGAAGTAAGCTTATTAGTGTGAGTATTACAGATATTATTGATTTATGCCTTTTTGCTTAACATCTTACTTCTGTTAGCTAATCTGTGTAGATTAAGTATGTAACCTATAATTTTGCAATTTGTTTCCTAAAACTATCTCCACTTTATGCATTAAAACTATATAATATTTTGTCATTAATTTTTAATGACTTCATTATTGTCTTATTTCTTTGTTGTTCAAACCTCACTTTGTGTACTTCATCTTATATTTCTAACAACTCTTTATCCCACTCTTTCATTTTATTACTAACATGTCTTCCTATTCCATCTTTAATATGCATTTTTAAGGAGTCCCATAGTATGACATTACTAAACTGATCATTATCATTCAATGATAAAAAATTGCAACTTGTTCCTTAAGGTAACTCTTAAATTCTTTTAATTTCATTATATATAATGAGATTCTTTCAATCTGAAATTTCCTTATATCCATTAATATATTAATACTCAGTGCATTATAATCAGATAAAAAACAAGGAATAATTTTAAAATAATTCACTTTATTAAGTAAATCTGTAGAGGCATAAATCCTATCAGTTCTAGTTTGCGTCTCATGGGCATAAGAATAATGAGTGAAGAGCAATTACTTATATTCTGCTTTTACTAGTAAATCAATTAAAGTATTACTAATCCATGGGTATAGTGCTTTAGTTGATGCCAGTATTTTAGCTTTCTTCTGTTTACTTGCATTAATTATACTAGATATGCAGTTAAAATCCCCTGCTAAAATTAAACTACCCTTCCAATAACTTTGAAGTACGCTTAAGTGATCTTTAGCCACTCTTGCGTTTATTCCAGGGATCTAGTAAAATTAGCTAGTGTATAGAGTTTGCCATTATATTTAATTATTACAAATGTATACGTTCCTTTTGGGATCATTAATGGATTCTATGACCTTAGGCATTACAGTAGATTTTCTTTAAAGTATAGCAGTTCTTCTCTTTTTGTTAAAAGAAGGAGATGATAACATTTCATAACCTAAATTATTTAAATATTGTATATCTTTATCTATCAAGTGAGTATCTTACAAGAATATAATGTCTCCTGTATTTAATTTTAGATGTCTCATTAATTATTTTCTTTTGTTGCCATTATTTAATCCATTTATATTAATAAATTAAAACTGTCCATACTATTTAAAAAAGATTTCTTTTAAAAGATAATATGACACATTTATCCACCATATTCATTTAATTATATATAAGACTCTAATGCATTCCTCCAACACTGTCTTACAATTCCACATTTTTTTGACTTCTTCATTTTTATACACTAAGCTATGAAATGTCATAAATAACAAAAACAAAGACAAGTCTACAACTATAACTGTATATATTACTAATAAAACACAACCTACCATGGATACCAAAGTTCCTAGTTTGCTTATCAAATAGACAAACTAATATATTATTTCTCTACCTACCAATACCTAAAAATCATCAAAAACTAGCCAAAAGCCAATATTTTGAAACAAATGAAACTTACTTGCTTCATAAATGACCTGTGAAAGGCATGTGTTACACAGGAACAAAGAAAACAAAATCACCAGCACTTTAAGACTTCTAATTAGCATATTACTTAGATATCTGGCTTTCAGTTAACCCAACAATGTACATACTAAGCAAAGCTAAACAAATAAAATACAATTCTTAACTTATATAGTCTTAAAGTTACCAATTCTATTGCTTATGATTTAATGACATTCTCTTACAGGAAGTATTTGTTTAACATTTAAAAATACACCTATAAGTTTAGTTAAATGAACCCACCCCCCTAAAGAGCTTATCAACCTAACTGCACACTTCTATATGTTCCCACCCTATGTAACTTTCTCTAACTCTCTAGACCTTGTCTCACATTCACTTTTCTATCCTAAGCACATTACATAATTCTTATCTGCATAATGTAAGATTTTATGTCTGGTGACAAAACTATAGTTAGTCCTTCTGAATGATGTAGGATTCTAAATCTGACAGACATAATGATTAATTTACTGTAGTTAATCCTTGATTTTTATATATATATGTTTCTTTGAATATTTTCTGTTAACCAGTTGTTGATTGTCTACTTATTTTTGTAAATTATAATCTGTAGAACATGTGAAGCTTTTCTCCCGGGCCTCTGCTGAAAAAAGGCTACTTAGCTCAGTCAGACAAACCCGGTCAACAAATGTAAAATAAAATAAATAAATAAATATTAAGTCTTTCACTTTAATTCTATTATTCTATTAATAATTCTGTTGTTTTCCACATACACTGCCTTCTACAACTGTAGCATTTTAATTAAACCAGCACAAACTGACTTCATATGATAATTTGCCACATTTTGACAATATTGTTGGCTTCTCAGAGATATCAATAGCCAACTTCTTAACAGTATCGTTTATGTATTGTAACTGCAGGTCATCTTTCTGTGATGTTTCTGTGATACTGCTTACATTTTGCTGGATCAGATAGTCACAGTTTCTTTTCTGTGCTCCAACTAAACAAGCTACAAACATAATCTAACTCAACATGTCTACTGTTTTTGTATGTTATGCTTTCACCTGTGTTGTTTTATGTTATAATTTCACATTTTAAATCTGTCAGGTTTTCTTTTTGTCAGTGATTGTAGGCTGAACTGCTTATGTAAAACCTCTACAGTCTCTTTGGCTGATAGTTTCTGGAGTGCTGCCTAACTACTCAATCACTTATAAGTTTATCACTAATTATTCGCAACATGTTCACTTAGGCATTCACTGCTTAATTCTGGACTATTATGTACTTCTTTTTGAAGTAACTCTATGTTTTGTGTGTAGACACATAACATTATAAGGTGTATTTCACATCTAAAACTCTAAATGTCTGTGCAACTGTTTATGTAGCCACGAGGTGAATTTCTTAGGATCTAACAACGTGACCCAGTCATAATCCTGTATGTTTTCATTCCATTATTTTGTCATGTTCTGGACTGTGAGAGCAGATTACTACACCAGTATTGCTGCAACCAGGTATGGAGGGTCATTATTAACATATGCATAGTCACTGAGTTGAATGGGCATGGTATCAGAAATCAGCTAATAGTCTTTGCAGGGTAAAGAAGCATTTTTTTATATTTTATCTAGAAGGAGTAAAGCTGTGGTTAATGTAGGGGTTTGCTGTGTTGTCATTTAGTCCAATATCTGCACATACTGTGCTGAATATGTCATGAGTGCTAAGCTGCCAATTTGTGTTCTCTTTTTGATTTCTTGCTGCACCATCTTTTACAAAAAATGCATGTCTCTTGTTTCTCATTTTTAAGTACCATAGCACTGTTGTTCATTATATAGTTATTTTTTATATAATTTTCACTTTCAGTAGAAGAAGAGTTATTGTACCTAAATGTTTTAACTGGTCTATATATATAAATATATAAAGCTTACTCGTTTTATTGAGTAAGCCCTTTGAGTAAAGAAGTGGCTAACATAAAAGCTAATTTAACTATGTCAATTCCAACTTGGTCACATAGTATTAAAATAAATTCTGTGTTATAATAACAGCAGATCTGATGCTGTCCTTTTCAGTCTTCCTTACAAATTGGCATAAATTTGACTTGGCCATGTTTCCTAGACTTTGGATCCAACTCTCGAGCTTCTGTCTCTATCCATAATGCTCTAGTCCATTCCCACTGCCTCAGATCTCATTTGCTGCCATTGTGGTTAGATGTAGGTTCCAATCTGTCGAGCATAGCAAGTAAATTCTTTCAATAGTACGAGTTAAATTGATATTATCTTCCCTTTTAGTGTTCGCTGGTGTTAGGATTTCCTTGATTTTACATTTTCTTGTTTACTCTCCTTTGAGTTGTCTTCATGCCATTGTTGGCACTACTTTCCTTACCTTTACAGGCATTTGCTTTAGGATACCATAGGTGGCATTGTTACTTTCCTTTTTTCTACCTTATAGCTACTATGTAAAAAGTAAAAAAAAGGGTAGTTGCAGCTGCTGTTTCTTTTCTGTTTTTTTCCCCTTCAAACATGTCAGAGAAACTGACTGGTTTTAAAAAGTGCACTTCTTGTGGGCATAAGATCCCAAACTCCAACACCCAGAAGAGGTGTGTGTATTGTCTGGGACGAGACCATTTCAACACGGCCTGTTCTCTTTGCACTAGTTTTAATCCTAGAACGTTATCGGACAGATACAATAAACTGAATCTTAGGGGATTACTTCCTGCTTCTTCTGGGGTTCAAACTCCCTCTAAAACATCCAAAACATTTCTTTGGATACCAGAAAGAAGTCTTCTATGAATTCCCAAAGGGCATCATCAAAGCTGTTAGAAAAAATTTCAGATCCGACCTCCTCGGATCCGAAACCTCCTGGGCCTTCCTCAGATCCAAAACCTTCCTCGGATCTGAAAGGATTGGCTGCTATTACTATATCCCCCTTATCATCTGCTTCTTCCTATGATCCTAAGTCCTTCGATCTGAGAACCGGTTAAGCTTAAAGAAGCCATACGCCAGAGTACTCAGCAAAGGCTGTTTCTCCTTCTTTGCCCACTCTTTTTCAGACTCCAAAGAGACACTCTTGACCCCCTTCCATGTTGTCTTCTAGGTCATCTAAAAGTCTGTCAGAGGCAGATGTGGACAGGATGATGTGTAAATTCCTCAGATCTCAGATTCAGATAGGGATTCTTCCAGCTCCCTCCCCTATTGGATCTGTGAGTGTACCTAACAAGTCCCTTGTTTCTCCTTCTCCAATCTGACCCGTGGTTTTGAAGTCCCAGGATCCAAGATTTCTGAGAGTTTTGGCATTGGATCCAAGGATAGTTCCTTATTCCATTCTGTCGATTTCCCTGACTAGGACTACTTCGATACCCTCAGATCAGAATGGGTCTCAGAGCCAAGGTGCCAGTGCCAAGTCTAAGGGGTTGGGTTCAGCTCCATTTTTGTCGGAGCCACCCCTCTTGGGGCCTCAGCCCTGAACTGCTCAGATCCAGGGCTGGCCACAACCTGCCTTCTTTGGAAGTTTTGGCTCCGAGGAGGCGGGAAAGATTTTTCCTGGTCCCTTGGCATTCAAGGTGGCAGAAAGCATTTTCTCTATTCATAGAGAACTGTTGTGTCATGCCTTGAATCCTATCCCCTTCACCTCACTGGCTCCAAGCTCAGAGTACATCAGGCCTACTCCAAAGGGACAGCCAGTTCCAGTTAGTCTCCAAGCAGTTTCACACGAGGAACTCCCCCTATCTTCTGATAGCTTCCCTGAACATCCCACAGAGGAGGTTCCTCAGGAGAAGAAGTGTAAAAGGAGACATGTAGACTCCCCCATGGAGTCTCTCACAGAAGACACTGATTTTGATGAGGGAGAAGGATCCCCCAGATCACCACCTGATGACATTTCTTTTGGAGATATTCTAGAAAGCTTTAAGCAGAAAGGTGGCAGGTCATCCCAAACTCCTTCTTTTGAGAAATCAGTGTTCCTGGAGGCTTTTGGTGCTGGACCATCTATGTCTTGGGGACCCCCCCCCCGGTGGATGAACTCATTGATCTGGTTTTTCACTGGGCTTAGAAGCAGCTGGACACTGTTGAGCCCATACCCAAGCACCCGGGTAAATTTTTAGCTCCCCTTCAGACCACCCTGACTGGAACAAAGGAGTCCCAGTTGATGCTATGGTGGTGGTGGCAGCCACTAAAAAAGAGCTAGCAGAACAGAGCTCTTCTGTCCACCTGCTGAACAGGGATTCCAGAGTGTTGGACAAATTCAGAAAGTGAGTGTTCACCTCAGCTACCTTCACTATGAGGCCACTTAACTATTTGGCACATTTTACTAGGCTGCAGAGAGATTTGACTAAGGAATTACCAAATTCTCTCTCTGAGTCCATGTCTGCTGAGAACTTCAAAAGGGCTTCCAATCATTTGGGCACTCTGTAGTTT
Source organism: Protopterus annectens (assembly GCF_019279795.1). Lineage (NCBI taxonomy): Eukaryota > Metazoa > Chordata > Ceratodontiformes > Protopteridae > Protopterus > Protopterus annectens. The sequence continues at coordinate 314,807,723 of NC_056728.1, forward strand.
TTTTCAAACCCGATGATGAGGCTAATCTCTTACACTACTGAAGGTACCTCACGAGCTGCTGGTTCAGGTATTGTCATAAGGATACACACCTGAATGTGGCTGTGCAATGTTGCAGAACCCTTTAAGATGTCTTTTATTAGTGCCCCTTTTGATGGCACTTCTTTGTTTTCCCTTCTTCCTCTGTGTTGGAGAAAGAAACTTCCTGATGTTCCACTCAATTAGAGGAAGGAAGCAGCACATGAGATACAAAAGCTGCTAGAAAAAAAACAGTCTTCCAGATGGTCCCACCCAACCAGACATGATTCACTTCTTTTTAGTGCCAAAGAAACAGGGGACCTCAGACTAATTTTGGATCTAAGCAGTTTGAACCAATTTGTGAAGAAGGTAAACTTCCAAATGGTCATGGTTCAGTCCATCCTGCTCCCCCTGCACAAGTATGACTGGATGTGCTCTACAGACCTTTAGGATGCATACTGTCATATAAAATAGACAGACAATCCAGAAGGCATCTTCACTTTGGGCTTTGAGCCAGTCATTACCAATTCAGAGCTCTGCCCTTTGGACACACCACAGCCCCCAGGGTGTTTATCAAATGCATGGCAGTAGTGGCAGCTCACTTGAGGCTCAAAGGATTCCAGGTATTTCCATATCTAGATGACTGGCTCCTCACTGCCCCCTCTAGGCATCAACTTCTACAGGCCAGGGACTATTTGCGTCAGATTTGCAACACCTTGGGCATTTCAATCAGCCTTGGCAAATCTTAGTTTGCTCCAGTCCAGAGCCTGGAATTCATCGGTACAGTTCTGAACACTACGACTCAAGTGACATCTTTGCCCTTCCACTGCATTGCTTCTATAAGGTATTGGGTGCAGCATATCATCTCTCATCCTTCTCCTTCAGCAAAGTTAGTGCTTCGAGCACTAGGGTCCTTGTTAGCTGCCATAGTACTGTTTTTCTTAGCACGCTTCTTTATGCAGATTGTCCAGTGGACCTTCGCTGTGCATTAGTCCATTCTACATCAGCCCCTGTCCTTTCAAGTAAAACTCACCTCAGTTTGCAAGTGCCACATTTTCTGTTGGATTCAGTCTGACAATTGCTTTCCGGGCAGACTCTTTGTTCTTCCAAATCCATTAGCCACAGTGTCTACAGACGCTTTTCAACTGGGGGGAGGGCATTTCTTGGGAAGGCTGGTCCAAGGAATGTGGTCCCCTCAGAGACCAAATTGCATATCAATGTCCTAGAGATGAGGGCAGCCCTTTTAATGTTGCAGGATTTTCAAGAATCTTCCTCTTGGAATGACATCAGTTTAAACAGACAACATGTTGGTAGTGTGGTACATCAACAAGCAAGGAGGAACCCGATCTTGCCCCCATGCGGAAAGGCCATGAGAGTTTGGGAATGTGCAATCTCTTCAGACTAATTGTGACACACATCCTGGAGGAAACCAGCATGCTGGCAGACAAATTAAGCAGATCAGTTCTGATGCTTCACAATTGTCTGTCAATCACTCAGTAGCGAATATGATCTTCAGGCATTGGGACCAACCTTGCTCCAATCTGTGTAAAAAGTATGCTGAGAATAAAAATAGAGTGGCACAATAACAATAAACTACTAAAAAACCCCAAAAAAGTACTGAAACTAACACAGCTGAAGGTAAAACAAAAAACTTTAATGCACACAAAAGAGAGTAAGCGCTTTCACGGTGTGCTCTCACCACTTCATCAGACTGTTCTCAGCTAGTAACAAAATCACTTAAATAGCATAAGTTGATTAGTCAATTAAGGCACTAATAAAAGCATCAATTATCTGAAAGAAAAATGTCACAACTGAAAAACAGGCAAATGAAACATATAAAAAACATAAAAATATATATAAAAACAATCCTATACTTAGTGTTTGAGAGGTCTAGCTTTTAAGAAAGGCTTAAGAGAGACAACTTCATTAAGACGTGATGTCTTATCGGCATTAAGAGACGGAATCCATTTTTGCTTTGCAGATTCTGTACGATTCCTAAGGTCTCCCCCTCTTAGACTCTCAGGAATGATCTCTAGCACAAGAAATTTAAAATTATGTTCCTGTCCATGGCACATAATATGCTTAGCAAGAGCATTAGTGTATTTCCTGTTTCTAATGTCTCTCTGATGTTCCAGCACCCTGTCTTTGAGTTGTCTATTACTTAAGCCTACATAAAAAGCATGACAAACAGTGCAGCAACTAAAATAAACAATGTTCTTAATCCTGCAATCAGCATAACGTTTGTATCTATTTTGAAGTGTATGTTAGGGTGCATGTAAGTAGGATTGGAGTGTATAAACTTGCAGGCTGTGCAATTCCTGCATTTAAAAGTGCCATGCCTCTCTGACTGTAAAACCTTGTTAAAAGTAGAAGTATTATAGCACAAATGCCTTTTCAAAGATTTGTTATTTTTAAAAGAAAAGTGTGGAACAGTGTCTATGGCATTTCGTAATTCATCTACAATATCCAAAATTCCCCAGTTCCTTTTAACGATGTCACATATACTACTAACATCAGAAGAGTATGTGAGGGGAACCCTAATCAGTCCTGTCCTTTGTTCTGTAGCTATGGCTTCAGTGTTAGATGCAGCAGCGTAATATGGCCTACATTTGCCCCCTCTCTCCTTATATGCATCAGTAATACAACTGTCAGTATCCTTTTCCTTATAGCCCCTATCTATAAAATCCATTTTCAAGGTCTCCAAGGCCTCGGCAAGCTGTTCATCATTATTGTGGAGTCTCATGACCCTGTACACCTGCCCCTTAACATTCTGGGTAACATGCCGGGTAACATGCCTAGGATGCATACTATCTCTATGAAACAGATTATTCTTTCTTGTGGGTTTCCTATAAATACTAGTTACTTCTTCTTCTTTCGTCTTTTTCCCAGTTAGGGGTCGCCACAGCAGATCACCTGTCCGCTCAAGATTGGCAGTGGAGTTTTACAGTGTCGAGTTGCCAGCCCAGCGCCTAACCTTCCACAGAAGGCACACACACACACACACACACGCACGCACTCCCACCTAGGGCCAATTTAGAGTGTCCAATCCACCTGCAGCATGTCTTTGGGATGTGGGAGGAAATCGGAGCACCCGGAGGAAACCCACGCGACCACAGGGAGGACATGCAGACTCTGCACAGAAGGCACCCCAGCCAAGGATCGAACCGGAGAACTTCTTGCTGTGAGGCGGCAATGCTAAAAACTGCACCACCGCGGCCGCCCCTATAAATACTAGTTACTAGGCTAGTCAAATCAGTTTTGTTCACCTTAACATCAAGAAATTCAATTTCATCAAAAGAATATTTAAAAGTAAATCTTAAAAAATCTGTAGAGTGATGTTAAAACTCTATAAACTGCATGAGGCTCTCAACTGACCCCCTCCATAACAAAAAAAATATCGTCCACAAATCTTACGTACCATGAGATATGTTCAGAGAAGCCCTCAGCTTGAAGTAAAACATCTTTCTCCCATTGTACCAACACAAGGTTGGTGTAACTGTTGGTACATGCTGTGCCCATCGCCATGCCAACCTTTTGTGCATAAAAATGATCTTCAAACAAAAAGACATTGTTTTCTAAAACCAATTCTAAAAGGGCACAAATTAAATTGATATTGTCCTCAGTAAAACAGTGATTGACATGCATAAATTTCCTGACATTTTCTATGCCCCAAATATTGGGGATCACAGTAAAGAGTGACTCTATATCCATTGTCACTAAAAGATAGCACTCAAATCAGAAGTAGCAACATATAAACTTTGTAGGAAGGTCCTAGTGTCTTTTAGGACGGTGTCACAAGTGTCCAGCAGAGAATATAAATTATTTTCGATATAGATAGAAAGTGGCTCAGTTACCCAACCTTTCCCAGACACTATTGGACACATGGGCAGCAATGTTAGATTTTTATGTACTTTGGGTAAGCCCTAAATGATCGGTATAAGTAGTTGCTGTACCTCAAAATATTTAAACAACTTATTATCAATCATACCCGTCATAAGTAGATCAAAAATAAAGAAAGAAATCTTCTCAATCATACCATAAACAGCAGTTTTAGAAATACAAACATAAGTGGTGTCATCACACAACAATTTATGCATTTGTGTTTGATGCAAGTCCTTGTCTAGCACAATAATTCCACCACCCGTATCTGCTGGTCTAATCTCTAAGGATCTCAAGTTCTTGAGTTCATTGAGGGCTGCATATTCATCATTATTAAGATTAAAATATCTCTTCTTTCTATTGGATTCAAACTCTCTTCTTAGTTGTTTCTCACAAGTCTGAATAAAGGTCTCTATCTTGGCATTGGATGGTGGAATAAAAGTGCTGGGTTTTCTAAAGGAAGCAGTGTCAATATTAACAGGGTCAGGTAGCATAGCTTTCAATGTAAGAGTCCTACCAAACGATCTAAGATCAGTTAAGACACTAGTTAGCTCAGCTTCTCTGGCAGGGACAAATGATAGACCTTTGTTCAGCAATGCTAACTGTGCAGCAGTAAGCTGTACAGAGGAAACATTAAAAACCAGGCTGTTTACCTCCATTTCCGTTGGCCTGTTAGGTTCATGTTCATTTCTGTACTTGGGAGGTGGTAAAGTCTTCCCTTCCTCCCTCGATTCTGTAACCTGTCCCTGATAAGAAAAGGGCTCTGCAGTTGAAAAGAAGTGGGTAACCCTAAATCTGGCTCCAGTGTCGATATTAGTGGTGGAGTCACCATTATCGTCAGAATGGGATTTCCTTTTTTATGAAGATGCATCAGAGGTGCTACCTCAGCGGTACTAGGGTGGTGTAATGACTCAGTTCTGCTTCAAGTCGACTGAGCCAGTTCTGTGGAGTTGGCATTCGCGGCTTCTCCCATTGAAGATACAGGCTGATTCAAAGATTTCACTGGTATCTTCACGCAAAGAATCCGATGTTGGTGGTGCATCTTCCGAGTTCACAGCTGGTAGGGGGTTACTTCTACCCCATGCAAAAAATGCTCCAGTAGTAAAATCTTTGATGTCACGTTGCAATTTCTTTATTTTAATAGAGTGTAACCTCTTCTCACAAGCCAAGATGTTATCATAGAGGTTATCAAGTTTGACCCCGTAATATCAGCAGGAAAGGAACTATAAATTTCATCCTGCAGAACTGAGATCTGACGTTGCAATTCTTTCTCTTCAGCAAGAAAAATTTCTATAAGAAGTTCCAAGTAACCAGAACTTGCTTGCAGATTAAATGACTGCCATTTCATTAGCAGGTCTGGGTATACATTGCCATAACTAGGCATACTGAGAATTCTTAGGCCCCTGGGTATGACCTTATACTTTAATGATGCTTCCAGATGAAAGTGCTGCCATTGCAGATGCTTAAATTTGTAAAGCTTGTTTTCCAGTTCTTTAAATTTGTTCATGAAAAGTGGGTAAGTTTTGTCTATATTCAAATCATCTCTAGAAGTCAAGGTAAGGTCAGTAACAAGGAGGGAGTTAGATGCAATTTCCATAATGTTGTTAAGGTGATCACTAGCCACTTTGTTGATAGAAGAAGCTTTCCCGGAAGGATTACAAGTCAGTTCAACATTATTGCCTTCCGCCATGCTTTATTCTCAACCAAGAAATCCAAAAGTGTAAAAAGTATGCTGAGAATAAAAATAGAATGGTACAATAACAAGAAACTACTAAAAAAACAAAAAAGTACCGAAACTAACACAGCTGAAGGTAAAACAAAAAACTTTAATGCACACAAAAGAGAGTAAGTGCTTTCACGGTGTGCTGTCACTGCTTCAACAGACTGTTCTCCACTAGTAACAAAAGCACTTAAATAGCATAAAGTGCTTACTCTCTTGTGTATGCATTAAAATTTTTGTTTTACCTTCAGCTGTGTTAGTTTTGGTACTTTTTTATTTTTTAGTGGTTTCTTGCTCCAATCTGTTTACCTCCCCTCTCAATAACAAGTGCAGCAAGCACTTAGCTTTGATGCCCCTCAGGGAGAGTCACCAAGAGATGCTCGTTTCATGCTTGGCCCTCAAATCTCCTTTATGCTTACCTTCCTCTTCCTCTGATTCCAAAATTCTTAAAGAAAGCAAGCAGGCTGAAGAGCTCAGTAATCCTTATTGCCCCTTTCTGGCCTTGGCAAGTTTGGTTCTCTTTCCTATGATCTCATCTTCATTATCCAGCATGGATACTGGAGCCTCATCAGGATCTCCTATCTCACCCATCAGGGATTCAATATCCCAGCCTTTAATCCCTAAAGTTAACTGCATGGTTTCTTCACTTCGAGTAGTAGTTAGACAGTCCAGACTCTCTTCCCCAGTTCGAGATATTATTTTAGCTTCCCAAAAAGCTTCCACCAAGAAAGTTTATAGGATCAAATGGAAAGGATTTTCTGTTTGGTCTTCTGAACTCAGCATCAATCTTTCTTCAGCTCTAATTTCTGCTATGCTCCAATTTCTTACAACTCTTTTTAATGAAGTGGCCAGTTTTTCTACGATTAAACTTCAGTTGGAAGCCATTTCAAATTTCCATTCAGGAAATAAATCTTCCTCCCTGGCTTCTTCCAGGTTATGTAAAGCTTTTATGAAGGGCATTTTTCTTCTCAGACCCCCCCCTGATAAGAGATCCTTCACCACCTTGAGATCTTACTGTGGTTCTTCAGGGTTTAACTCAGAAGGCCTTTGAACTCTTACACAAATGTGATTTGAAATTTCTATCATGGAAAATGGTCTTTTTGGTAACCATAACTTCAGCAAAAAGGATTTCTGAACGCCAGGCTCTGTCAGCAAAACCCCCTTACATTGTTTTTTCATAAAGACAGAGTTCCTCTGTGGACTAATCCTTCCTTTTGTACCTAAAGTAGCTTTGGAAAATAACATCAACCAATCCATTAATTTACCAGTCTTTTTTACAAATTTCTTTAATAAAGAGGAGTACATTCTACATCTTCTTCATGTTCACAGGCTTTTATCTTAATAGAAAAAGACAGTTTAGGAAGTCAGAACAGCTGTTAGTGTCCTTTTCCTCAAATTACTTGGATCAGTCAGTCTCTAAAGTTACCCTAGCAAAATGGATTACAGACGGCATTTCACTGATTTACTCTCATAAGGGTTTAGCTTTAAAAAGACCTCCCAGGGCTCTTTCAGCTCAATACTTGGGTACTTCTTCAGCCTTTTGGCCAAGGACTTCTACTGACAAACTTTTTGTGGCAGCCACATGGTTCAACCTTTGTTTCACATTACAAGTTGGACATAATATCTAGAAATAGAGGCTCCTTTGGTTTAGCAGTGCTCCTGAATATCCTTCCATGAGGGCCACCCAACGTCTATGTAGCTGGGGACTCTGCCCCATTTGAGAGGAAGAATGAAAAGGACAGCATCATATTTTTAAATTATGTACTTGTCATAACTCAGCATTTCTGTTCTCTAATAGCTATGTAAATGTTACTATCCCTTAATCTCTGTACTTCAGGAGATGTATAGTATACATTTTGTAGGTTGGTAGGAAGGTGTTTTTTGTTATTCTTGATCTGAGAAGTATGTCATTTTATTTTCTGTTGATTTGACTAGACAGGTTCACAGGTAGTTAGTAGACTTGCAGTCCAGGGGACCTTTGAGGAGCCTAGCCCAAATCACAAGTTGCCTCCAAGTACTGTGTGGTTAAGTGACTGTGAAAGGTCACACAGTAGGCAAATGAGGACTGAAGAAATCTAACCCTGTACCACAGCAAGTACAGCTGATAGCCTTAACCCACAGTGACAACTGCCAGTCTGTCAAATTTTCAGTGTTTTGTAATGTATAATGCTACATATTTAATCCCAACAAACTGCAAGGATAAGAAAAAAAAAACTATGACACCAGTGTTGAATTTGTTACATACTGATGCCATGACTTTGTGTATGAAACTGGTATTCCACTAAGCAACTAGCAGTAGCAGTATCATAATTTTGCTCTCTTGATTATGTGAATAATTGAAAGAGATTTACTTGTTTCTGACCTAGGACTGGAATCCTTGCTTCATTGCATTTTGATAACAGTTCATCTTATTTTGGTTATATGTCTTATCCATGAAATTTGTTACATTGTTGTATAAAATATCGGGTAGTATATGAACCAAAAATAAACTGTTTAAGCAGAAGGGGCAATATTCATCTACAGTGATAAGTTGAATGTAGTGAGTTTAGTTAGCAGAGACTTTGTGAAAGAAAGAGAATGAAAGGCAAAATTGAAACTTCTTTCATTGTAATGTTTTCCCTGAAGCAATATGATTGTCAAACAGATATGAATGAGAGACTATGAAAAATGCACAGAAAAGCAAATAGCAGTTCTTCAAAAAGCAAAACCAACATTTTCAATCTACGTTTTTTTATTTCCAAAATATATATACAGGTGCAGTCACATATAGCTATCAAACAGCAATTCTTAAAGGCAGAATATTAATGTTTGTGTTGTTCTCTTGTGCAGATGGCTAGTGTAAACCTTGCTGCTTGTCAGGAACTGCATTCAAACTTACTGAAACAGTTATTGTTATCATTTAAAAATAGAAGAGTCAGAAGGGCTTTAAGAACAAGGAATAAGACAAAACTGAGTAATGAATGCAAATAGAAAATAATACTTTTAATTTTAACCTGCTGCATTCTTCAAAATAACATGAATGATAAAAAAGGTCAGCAATGCCTTTTCATCTTTCAGGTTATTTTTGAAAAGGGAACAGATCAACAATGAAATATGATTTCCATTTATAGTGTGTATTCAGAACCTGCTTTTTAGTGTTTCCAGGATGCATGCTACTATAACATTTTATCTTTATTATTTCTAGATAAATAATAAGAATTTTATTATTAAAATTGTACATACACTGGGAAACTGCATCAGAATTTAGAAATATTTAGTAGCAAGCTTATTCTGTTTGTAGGAAAGTGTTCTACTTGTAGATGTTTTTGTAATTCTTTACCTGTTCACATCATTTTCTTTTTTCCTGATTTCCTAACTGTCCAACCTGCTCACAAGTTTAATTGCTGCACTGCTGGTTTCCACCATGTCTGTTCAGCTCTTCCTCTCTGGCTAACCTGCATTTTTGACCAAGTGCTTCATCTTTTGCTCTTTTCCTTATTTTCTGCTTCTGTCATATAACCCCTTCTCTGTTTTCTTACCCAGAAATTTCTCAGATAAAATGTCCCAATAGTTCTCCATTTCATAGCTCTCATCTCTTTCTTCTTAGTGATTGCATCCTACTTACTTGTTGCCTTCCCTCATTCCTTGCCATATACTACTCAATATATCATTGCCTACTACTTGCAGTTTTCCATGAGTTTGATAAAACAAAATAATTTAAGTGTGCTGTCCATTTGTACAAAAACATTGTGTTTGAATTTGTCTGTGGTGCTTTTCTTTCCTTATCATATCCTACTCAGTATATCATTGTTGCCTACTACTAGCAGTTTTCCATGAGTTTGATAAAGCAAAATCATTTTTTGTACCATCCAGCTGTACAAAAATATTGTGTTTGAATTTGTTTGTGATGCTTTTCTGCCTTAATATTTTGTTTAATTTGTAACATCTTGGTATTTAGTATTGACTTATTTGTGTTAAGTGGTATTCTCTTCTTGGTTTGATATCTGTTTTCATGATAGTCCTTTTGTAACTGTCGAATGTTTGAACTATTTTGGCCTGGGCTGTGACTAGTAATTACAAAATAAAGTGAGCATGTAATATAAAATATTTTATATTTAAGGTTTAATGGTAGTTTTATATATATATATATATATATATATATATATATATATATATATAAATATATATATATATATATTTGTGTGTGTATATGTGTGTGTGTGTGTGTGTGTTTCACACTGCATTCAAATGGTGGATCATTGCTAGATTCTGATTAAATAGTTTATTTCTGTACCTTCAGTGTGACTTTGGATATCCAAACCTCCATTATATAGTGACGAACAGGAATGTTGTAGGAAGGAACTCTGCCTTGCTGCCTTAGTGAGCTAAAATGCATTATGTTTTTGTCATTTGTAAGTTAGCACTTTTATTAATGCCTTTTAACAATAACAATACCAACATCTAAACATATAATGCAAAATTCCTGTAATAAAGGCTTGTAGTTTATAATCAGGTTATATGAAGTATACAAATCATCCTTCTTGCCAATAGGGCAAGCCATCAAAGTACTTCTAACAACTCCTGTGACGGGAGACTAACTCAATAAAACCAAACTACTTATTTATGTCTTTTATAATCTTCACTGCAGCAGTAGCCTAAGCTGTATGGGTTATATCCTGCTAAGGATATAACAGCAGGCCAGCTTAAAGGGCACCTTCCACACACTCAAACTATTAGCTTGGATTTGGGTGCCAAGCCCTTCTGAGATTTCCTGCTGCCAAAGAGAATGCTCCTCTGAGGGCTTTCAAGGGACCTATGATAAGCTAATGCCGCTCCATTGCTGGACAGATAAGTTCCCTAAGGGGAAAAAAAATCTTCCACTTTTTATTTTTAGGACAGAAAATTAGCTTTTGTGAAATAGTTAATTTACGCTAGGGAAAAGTGGTTTCAGTGGACTGTCACATGACGTTTAGTTACTTTTTACTGCAAAGTGTGACTTTTTACTTTTTTAGAAAAAAGTTGTTAACACTATGTTACTTTCATCATTATGATCACTGCTGCAATAGCCTTAGCAATATGGGTTATATATTTCTAAGAATATATTAACTGGCCAGCTTCCAAAGCTTCAAGGGGCACCTTCTACATGAGCCAAAAAAAAAACAATGGTTTGTGTGCTAAGCCCTTCAGAGCTTTTCTGCCACTGAAGAGCACTCCTCTTCTAGGCTTTCAAGGATGGACGATTGGTTAATGCTTACCATTGCTGGTCAAATAAGTTCTCTTTGGGCAAAAAAAAAAAAAAAATTCCAAACTTTATGTTTTTGACAGAAACTGTGCCTTTTCTGTGAAATTATAAATTTTAGCTAAGAAAATTGATTTTATTGACTGTCATGTGACACTTAGTAAGTTTTAAACAGGATCGTTGCTTTTTACTTTTTTGGGGGAAAAAAGTTGTTAAAACTAAATTAAAACTACTTTTTTCTGTGATAAAAGTTGTATTGTTGTACTTCTGGTAGCTGAAGTAAGCATTTAAAGGGTGGATTACTGTGCATTTTGTTGTTTTACCAACTACTGCTTCCAGTCTTCCCTGAGAATCGGGCATCTTTTTCAGCTTTACCATGGAACTACCTACCAAATGTTCATCATATTGATCACTGCTGCAGTAGCTATATGGGTTATATCCTGCCACGGATATAAGAGCCGACCAGCTTCCAAAGCTTCATGGCACCTTTCGTGCCCAAACTGTTGGGCAGCTCGAGATGAGCTGACTAAAAGACAAATTTGGGTGCCAAGCCCTTCAGAGCTTTACTACGACCAAAGACCAAAGACTACGCTCCTCTGAGGCTTTTGAGGATCACTGATCGGCTTGTGTTGTTCCTTTGCAAGGCAGATAAGTTGATACTTTTCTCTTTAGGAAAGTTATTTTAAAGCTAGGAACGTGTATTTTAATGGACTGTCACAAGACTATACTGTACTTTTAAATGGGAGCGCTCTTTTTTTCCTGTTTGTTTAAAGTAACTGAAAAACTTTTTTCTCTGGAGAAATTATGTTTCTTTTACTTTGTGGGACTAGCAAAGTGTTTTAAAGGGTAACCATATGAAATGTTGAGACCTGTTAGAGCTGAAATTCAGAGGCTGAATGATTGAAAGATCGAACTTGTATATGCCAAGTCAAAGATGCCATTTCTCAGAATATTCCCTTTTCCTTGAGGTATGGTGATCTTGGAGTTGGTATATATAAGTTTGGGGGGTGCAAGGAGGCTTTCCCCCTGCAAAAAGAAGTTTTAAGGAGAAGTGCAATTTTTGAGATTCTCTCTTCTCCTCTGTTTTTCATCTTTTTTTATGTTTTGGCTTTTCAGCACTCAGCATTTTGATTGCTGACATTTCAATAGAGCCATTTTAAAGTGCTTTTTACTGTGTTTATCTGTGAACAAAATACTTTTAAAGCATTTTTGTTTTTACTGGAATTGCTGCTTGTTTTCCCCAAAGTCAGTTATTTTTCCAGCCACAAAAAGAAAAAAGTTAACCAAACAGCCTTTGCCATCACAGCTGGCTAGCAGTTTGCTTCAACTGCTGGTGAGTGACTCTGGTATGTCCATTAGTTGTGCTTCAGACCACTCATCTTTTAGCCAGTATCCCTCTGATGCACCTACAGCCACTATGGACTGGGGTTTAGCTATGGCCTCTACAGCTACTGGGGTCCCCTCAGTGTGCAACAGAGATCCACTCTTGTTGATCCAGGGAGAGGGAACAGGGAAGGTTTCCCTGCCTTGTCAGCAGAATGTAGTGCTCAATCCTGGGGAAGCTTCTACTGCCATTAATAACAGTGTTGGTCTATTTATTCCTGTCAAAAAGAAACAGGAAGCTAAACATGTATATACTCCTCCTAAAATTTCCTTAGCTAGGAATAGTTTACTGGGTCTGGCTCAGAGTTTAATTCAGGCTATTGAGCTTACTTGTAAAGTAGTTTCTGGTTAAAAAAGAGGGCTATCTTATTTCCTGAAGAGATTCAAGATTCTGCATATACACAGGAGGGTGAAGGGACAGACACAGGGTTTTCTCCTCAGATTTCTGATTCAGACTCAGGTGAGCTCAGTTTCTGACTTTGCCTTTTGGGATTCTCTTTCTCTGAGACTATTTCTAGAATGTGTCAGTGTTTTCAGTGGGAGAAGACTGAGGTTTCTCAGTCTCTAGAAATTTGTTATGAACTGTTACAGGCGGATCATTCCTCCAGTTCTGTCAACTCTGGAGAATGTGTGTGTTAATGCCTGCAACTTTTCTGACAGTCAGTCAACAGCCCCTAAAAGGCAGATAGGATCTATAAAGTTTCTCAGTCTTTTAAGCTTTTATGCACTTTTCTCAAAGTATAGCTTTAGTCAATCCTTCTGATGCTGAACAGTTAATGCCAATCCTATTTCTGAGAAGGATGGGAAATTTTTGATAAGTATGAGAATAAAGTGTATGCTTCTGCAACTTTGATTTCCAGAATTTTGAGTCGGCAGGCAGATATGTTAAGGTTTGCCCTGACTAATTGTGAAAGTATGAGAAATGTTTTGCCTGTTTCGTGTGAGAAAAAATCAGCTTTAAATAATTGAATTTCTTCAATTGTTCAAGTCACTACTTATTGTATACAGTGTGTGTGTGTGTGTGTGTGTGTGTGTGTGTGTGTGTGTGTGTGTGTGTGTGTGTGTGTGAGAGAGAGAGACAGAGAGACTCTGATACTTCTTCAAGGGCTATGGTCACTGGTACTATTTTGAGGAAGTTTGCATGACTGTGTTCTCAGAACCTCCCATATGATGTTAAAAATGAGATTTGAAAGTCTCCTTTGGATAGAGATTTACTTTGTGACCCCCCTCTGCTGCAGAAATTATCAAAAAGTGTCATGAAAGGGATAAGCTGATACAGGGATTTTTCAGCCCCTTTTTTTTTCAAAATTTCCCAAGGGATTCTCTTAACGTCTCATCCGTTTTTGTTAAGAAACAAAATAAACAGTCTCAACAAAATGCAGGAAAAGAGACATTTAGGAAGTAATGGCAAGGGGTTCCAAGAAGAATTGCAGTAAATCCCAAAATAATGACAGTTCAGTATGTCAGGATGACTATTTAAGAGACTTTGTAAAGTCTGAATCTCCACTTTTCTCATTCGCAGCATATAGCTTCTGACAAATGGGCTCTGAAGATCATTCATCAAGGTTATAGATGAGTGGGAGGAAATTCCTGTTTTCCATGTGGTAATTCCTCATTCTCCAGACCAGACTCTCTTATTTCCACCTGTCCTTCATCACATGCTGTCCCAGGGACTGATAGAACCAGTTCTTCATTTCCAGGTGAGAAAGAGGATTTATTTAAGGATGTTTTGAGTACCAAAGAAAGAAAATGCTTGGAGACCAGTTCTGGATCTTTCTTCCAAAAACCTTTTTCTGATAGTGTCCAAAATCAGAATGATATCACTTCACAACCTGTTACCTCTTCTTTCTTATTCAGGTTTCTTTGTAACTCTAGATTCCTATTCATCTCTACTTCAGGTGTTTCTTAAGGTTTGTGTGTCTGGACCATATTATCAGTTCCTTGCCTTACTCTTTGGGCTATCCACTGCACCAAGAGTGTTCACAAAGTATCTAGCTCCAGTTATAACTCACTACAGGCTACAGGGTTTCCACATTTTCCATATTTAAATGACTTTCTTATCTTTGCAGAGTCTTTTTCAAAGTGTCACAGATTCCTCTTTTTGGTTAGAGATCTCTTACACAAGCTGGGATTCCAAACTCCACTCCCTAGAAGCTCTCTTTATCCTAGAGAATGCTGATGTCTGTGCGGTCACCGAGACATGGTTTAAAGCCACATAGACCACACCAACAGTGCAAGGTTATAATGCATTCCACACATTTAGGCCATCTACTTCACAGGCAAGGGCTAAAGGTGGATGTGTCTCTATTTACATCAAAAATAAATATACTTCATGGCTGTTCAAACAGGACAATGCACTTCAGCTGCTCCATGTTCAAACCACCATAGTTAAAATTGAATAGGTTCATAGATTCATAGGTTCATAGATTAGTACTAAGCTAACTGCCCTTGAGAGCCATTTTAAGCCTAACCAATTATCCCTTGTGAGATTCAAACCCTGCACCTTGTGTTTGTAAGGCAAACACCTTAACCACTAGGCCACCCTTCTTGCAAACTATAGGTCCCCTCTATGACCGAGAAAACCCATACCATGTATTTAAACTTATTAGAAACACTAACCATCCAACCCAATACCATATTCATGGTTGACTTTAATTACCCCACTATTAACTGGGAATCCTATACAACACCAAATATACAGGCACAGAAATTCCTGGATTTTGTAAAGAGAAACTCTCTGGACCAGATAGTCAATACACCAACTAGGGGTGCAACCATACTGGATCTGGTCCTCACTAATATGGGAGACTGCTGCACACCCCTGTGAAGAGTGGGTAAAGATAGATGAAGGCTGCCAGCCTAGTCAGAGAGAATTTTATAGATAATTCTATCATTTGTAAATATGAATGTAAACTACAGGCTTGTTGTCGTAAATGTAAAGAAATACTGTTACATGTGGAACTGCAAAAATGTGACAACAGTGCACTCTACTGCCCAAAGTAAAACATGTTGTGACCCTTTGATCTAAAGTCGGCTCCAGTCTGTCTTGATGAAGACATTCTTTTTATTGTTTTAACCAAGAGTTAAATTGCTAGATTTAAACATGCAAATGTATTTTTATTGCTTTGTTTCCTGACCAGCTGCAAGATAACAAAAGGAGATGTTAAGAATGTAAATGCAGTTTCTGTAAGCCTGGGAACCCAGGGAAGTGTGAAGAATGATGTAATGTGTAGGATGGGAACCCCAGAAAAGTGTGAAGAATTATGTAATGTGAATCAGAACTGCAATTTCAATTTAAACAGACAGAACCAGAGAGGATTAAGCATTTTTGTCTTGACCACCCAACTCATCAGCACTCTGCCTGTTTTCTTATGTAAGTTATCTTAGACTTGTGTTTTCTTTTAGAAATAGCTAGGAACTAGAAAGATTAGACTGTGTTTTTCTGTGATGTCAGAACTATACTATGTGTGTGTCAGCTACTTGGGCAGGGACACGAAGCACTAGTTGGACAGAGAGGGTGCTGGAGATTTTAGCTTGCCTAGCTGGCTGAGATCTGGACCCTATAGCTGTGCCAGTAGGGAGTTTTCTTGGGGACCTGGAGAGCAAGGGAGTGACCAGCCCCGGACTGACTGTGATCTCTGTGTGCTCTTAAGGGAAATTGCACTTTACTGTGTGCATTTGTTATCCTTTTTTCATATATGAGACGCCCTCTCTGGTGTTAGTGGTGAGGATTGAGACTCCTTGATTGCTTGGCCAGGGCACGGGCGTCACATATTAATTGATCTGAAGTAGTTGACTTCATTCATTCTGCACATATGGGTATACGGATCCGATCCGGATCCAAGCCAGCAAAACTTTTCAAGCATCAGCTCCTAGCTACAAGCCCCTCCCTTACCTATATTACATCACTTCCTACTATCTATCCCCAGATCTCGTTTGCCGCTCTAAGAGTCAGCATCATGGTCTCTGAGCTCTAAGTAAGGTGGTAAGGTTTTTAGTATTTTTGTGTTAGTTGAGTGTGAATACATTTCCCTTTTTTCCTCCCTTCACATTCGATTGTCATGTTAGTTGTAAAAAAAAGAAAAAAAAAGTTAGTTATAAGTGTTTTGTGTTTGTGATACTGGTTTCCCGCCTAGGCCCAATCCCTGTTAGAGTGTGTATGTGAGTGGGCCGTTAGGGCTTTTACTGTTTCTACTATGGCTGAACAGCCTAAGGTTCTTTTTAAGAAGTGCACAGAGTGTGGTCACAAGCTCTCACCAGCCGATGGCCACACTCTGTGTGTTCTATGTTTAGGGGTCGCCCATCTGTCTGCATCTTGCGACATTTGTTCAGGCTTTAATCCTAGGGCTTTGAAGGATCGCCGGGCTAAGCTTGTGGCTAAGGGTCTTCTACCTGCTTCTGCCCTAGAGTCTGCCTCTGTTTCCTTCCCAGCCAGTGACACTGTGCAGGCAGGGACTCAACCTCCCACCAGGCCTACTTCATTGGAGTCGTCCCAGAGAGGTAGGAACAGAAGGGATAAGGAGAGGTGCCACAAGGAGAGGGACAGGCACAGAAAAAGATCACCAGACAGGGAGTCTTTCTCCAGCCCCTCTTCAAAGGCACCCATGTCTCGTTCTCCTCAGCTCCACTCTCCCCATTTTTCGCCGGAGTCAACGGAGCCATCGGAGCCGAGGCACTCCCCTCAGATCCGGCCCAGACCCGAGTCAATCTCTTCCTCCAGGTCGACTCGGAGCGTCTCTGATCTGAATATGGACAGGCTGATCAGGAAGTTCATCTAGAACCAGATTCAGATAGGGGTGTTGCCAGGGCCCTCTCCCATTGGAGAGGGTCCTCCTTCTTCAACTATGTTTCACCCTATTGCTCCTTCCCCGATCTGACCCGACGCTTCGGGGTTCTCTAGTCCAAGACCTTTCAGAGCTGTTGGGTCGGCACCACTGGTTCTCGTTTCCTCGATGTCGGCCGTCACCTTGAGTTCCTCAGATCCAATCTCGGATCCAGGAGACTCTCGAGCCGTGGTTGGGGAGTTGGACCCGAAGGTCGAGATCTCGCTCTTTCGGATACTATCCTTGGTGCCTGGACTACCCTCCATCAGCTCCAATCTCTGCTTCGGTGCCGGGGAGAGCCTCTTACTTACGTTCTATGGAGGTGTGCTCTCCATCGGCGTTCAGGGCAGTGGAAAGGGTTCTCTCCCAGGGGTTGAGACCACAGCTCACCAACTCGAATCCTACCCAGACCCCTCTGATTTAGGATTCTGCTACCATTACCCTGTCTCAGGGACAGCCCATGCCAAGGCAACCCCAGGTTATTCCCCTCAGGGAAACCCTGGAGGCTTAAGAATCCTTTCTAGAGAGTCCCACTGGAGAGGAACCTCATAAGCGCAAGTGTAAGAGGAAACACTTGGACTCCCCTGAGTCTATTACCACTGATATGGACTTGGAGGAAGGAGAGGGTTCCCCCCTGATCACCTTCCGAGGACGTCTCATTCGGAGACATTATGGAGATCCTCCACCAAAGAGGAGGTTGGTCTTCCCACAAACCCTCTGCGGATGAGTCCATATTCCTGGATGCCTTTGGTGTGGGCCCATCTACTTCCTGGGTCTCCCCTCCAGCGGACCCTTTGGTGAACCTCATCACCACTAGGGCATGGAAGGATCCTGACACAGTAGAGCCTATACCCAAAAGGCCAGACAAAATTCTTTCCCCACCATCAGACAGGCAGGCATGGTCCAAAGGAGCCCCGGTAGACGCTTTGGTGGTTGCAGCTGCCACAAAGACGGAACTGGCACAGGAGAGTTCCTTGGTTCATCCACCAGACAAAGAGCCCAGGTTGATGGATCATTTCTGGAAGCGCATGTATTCATCAGCGACATTTTCTATTTGTGCACTGAATTACTTGGCACATGTCATCCGACTGCAGCAAGACCTTATATCAGAACTAACTGTCACCCCCGGAGTCTCTGTCACAAAAGGACAAGCAGTCTTTCACTGTGAAGATGACTACACTGAAATCAGTGACAAATACCTCTATGCGTCTCTTCTCTCATGCTACGGAGGTAGCTGGTAGCCAGGTGTTGCCTTGAGGCGTCATGCCTGGATCAGGCTGTGTCAATTTGCGGACCCCTTTAAGGCGTCTTTCATCAACGCCCCTTTTGATGGATCATCCCTCTTTGGGAAGACTGTACGCAACACACTAACCCAGAGTGAGAAGGACGGAAAGACTTTGTCAGCCATTGGAATCCACTTCTCTAACCCCCAGAGGTCCTATTCCAGGAACCAAAAGGGGCAAAGAAGATGTGGTTCCGGAAATCACAGTCCTTTCATGACACTCAGGAATACTCGTCCCCCAGAGGCAGAGGGGGACAAGACTGACGCTGTCCCAGAGGCAGAGGGGGTCCCAGAAACTTCGAGTCTAGGGAACTTTTTCCGACAGACCCGCACAGCAGCCCTGAGGGGTTGCCCGGCTGCTCTACTCTGGAAGCAGTCAGGGGAAAATTTTCAACTACTAGTGAACTTCGGACAAACCGAAAAGGCAAACTTGTAAATAAAAAGACCACGAGTATACAAACATCCACCAATAAGGCAATCAAACTTAGCGCTTTCTTCCACTTTATTTCCGTGAACTTCTTCAGAAAAAAAGACAATGAGCCCCCTCTTACTCATGTCTTTTAAATGAAACAAATAGGAAATGATGTCACAAATTGACTTTTTTGGTATATAATTGATAGTAACAATTTTAAAGATATATAAAGGCTAATAATATCTTAATTATTAACTTCATCTTGTTTATACAATGTTTTTTAAAAAAACATACATACCTATAAAAAATGGATCTAAATAACCTCATACACTAAAAGGTACTTTATAAAAAAGTACTACTTTTAAGTCATTTTTGTACACAAAACAACTCTACTTTATATAAAAGTTTTATAGGTATGTATGTTTTTTTAAGAAGACGGGGGACCTCAGGCCCATTCTGGACCTGTCTATCCTCAACCTGTCGGTAGAGAAACAAAAATTCCGGATGGTCACTCTACAGTCCATTCTACCATTTCTGAGAGAATGCGACTGGATGTGCTCGTTAGACCTCCAGGATGCTTACTATCACATCAAGGTCCACAGGAGCTCCAGGAGGTTTCTACATTTCCGGCTAGGGGCCAGTCACTTTCAATTCAGAGCCCTACCCTTTGGTCTCACCACAGCCCCCAGGGTGTTCACCAAGGTTATGGCGGTCGTAGCGGCTCACCTGAGACTTCAGGGCATTCAGGTATTCCCCTACCTAGACGACTGGCTCTTCGCTGCATCCACCAAACATCTCTTGTGTCAGGCCCTTCACAACTTCCTCGGTCTGGCTCGCAAGTTAGGCATCACGATCAATATCAACAAGTCCCACCTGGCTCTGGTTCAGATCATAGACTTCATCGGGGCACGGTTGGATTCGATTCAGTCAAAGATTTTTCTCACCCCGGAAAGGATAGAAAATCTCAGACTCCATGTATCGGCTATCTTGGATCACTCGGTAGTCATAGCAGCCGATGTTCTCAGGGCCCTGGGTTCGATGGCAGCCGCAATCTCTATCTTCCCTCTTGCATGTCTTCACATGAGAGTCCTTCAGTGGAATCTAACAGTTCAATGGTCCTGGCTAGACCTTCCGATGAATTTCCACATCCGGATCAATCGGACATGCAGAACGTCACTCCAGTGGTGGCTTCAATCAGCGGACATTTTCGCGGGGCGCAACTTTCTAGCCCCACAGGCTCAAGCCACGGTGACCACGGATGCTTCCCAGCTCGGGTGGGGGGGGGGCACTTCCTGGGAAGGACGGTCCAGGGCACATGGTCCCCTCCAGAGACCAAGCTACACATCAGTGTCCTGGAGATGAGGGCAGTGCTTTTAGCGTTGAGAACCTTTCACCCTGTCCTACCTCCGGGGACGGTAGCCATTCAATCAGATATGTCTGTAGTCTGGTATATAAATAAAAAGGAAGGGACCCAATCCTTCCCCTTTGTCGCGAGGCCATGAGAGTTTGGAAATGGGCCATATCCACCAGCTGGTTTCTCATAGCAATGCACATCCTGGGATGCTCCAACATGCTATCTGACAGTCTCAGCAGGGCAATCCTTCTGCCTTACGAGTGGTCTCTGAAACAATCAGTGGCGGAGAAGATCTTCTGTGTTTGGGGTCGACCTTGCTGTGATCTCTTTGCATCTCCTTCCAACGCGAAGTGCAGCAACTTCTTCGCTCTGATCCCCCCTCTGGGGGATGTCCCCAGGGATGCTCTAGTCCATGCTTGGCCTCCCGGGCTACTGTATGCTTATCCCCTGTTACCTCTTATTCCCAAGTTTCTTCAGAGAGCTTGCTGGCTGCAGTGCAAAGTCATTCTCATAGCTCAAGTGTGGTTTCCCTTCCTATGGTCTCACCTGTTGACTCCTCCATGGACTCTAGATCCAAGCCCGGATCTGATTTCTCACCCATTGGGCTTGCCCCTGCTCAGTCTGGACAGTCTCAAGCTGACGGCGTGGCTGCTCCAGTTCCCATGATCATCAGGACTCCTGGACTTTCGTCCCCTGTTAAGAATATTCTGGTAGCTTCTCTTAAAGCCTCCACTAGGAAACTCTACAATAGCAAGTGGAGACGTTTTGCGTTTGGGCCTTTCAGCGCAATCTGAATCCGTTTACAGCCCCCGTTCCGGTCATTCTGGATTTTCTGGCCAATCTTTTTCGATCAGGCGCAAGTGCTTCTACCATCAAGTTTCAGCTGGCTGCCATCTCTAATTTTCATGTGGGTGAAAATAAGGTTGCTCTGGCTTCTGCCAAATTGTGTAAAGCTTTCCTGAAGGGCACCTTTTTATTGCGACCACCAGTTAAAGAAATGGTGCCCCCCTGGGATCTGACTTTAGTCCTTCAGGCTTTGACTTCTCCCCCCTTCAAGCCAGCCGGTTCTATTCTGATGAAGTTTTTGTCGTGGAAGACAGCCTTCTTGGTCACCATCACGTCAGCCAAGAGAGTTTCTGAGTTGCAGGCCTTATCCTCATTGCCCCCTATTTGGTTTTCCACAAGGATAGGGTTTCGCTGCGTACGAACCCTTCCTTTCTTCCCAAGGTGTCCTCAGCAGCCAATATTAATCGATCTATAAATTTGCCAGTCTTCTTCTCAAATTTCCAGAATAGAGGTGAACGAAAGCTTCATTTATTGGATGTCCATAGACAGCTTTGTTTTTACCTCCATAGGACTAAACCCTTCCGGAAGTCGGATCAATTGTTTGTCTCCTTTTCAAAACCATTTTTGGGCAAAGCGGTTTTGAAAGTGTTCTTAGCAAGGTGGGTCACTCTCTGTATTGCACAGGTTTATAAGGACAAATCTTTATCTCCTCCTGGTGTATTGAAGGCTCATTCCACTAGAGCAATGGCCACTTCTGCAGCCTTCTGGTCAAGAGTTCCGTTAGATGATATTTGTGCGGCAGCGACTTGGGCCAATTTGCACACGTTCATCTCTCATTATAAATTGGATCTTATTTCTAGAGGGAGAGCATCCTTTGGCTCTGCGGTGCTCAGGAATATCCTTCCATAGGGGCCTCCCAGGAATAATAGTAGCTGGGGACTCTATCCCATATGTGCAGAATGAATGAAGTCAACTACTTCAGATAAAGAAGTTATGTTTTTACCATAACGTTCCATCTGAGTAGTAGACTTCATTCTTCTGCACCTTCCCTCCCTCCATCCCCCTCACTTTCAGGTTTTTCCTGTTTAGGATTGTGGTTATGTTGCCACTTGTGTCAGAAACTCGATCTGGGGATAGATAGGAGGAAATTATGTAATATAGGTAAGGGAGGGGCTTGGAGCTTGGAGCTTGGAGCTGATGCTTGAAAAGTTTTGCTGGCTCGGATCCGAATCGGATCCGTATACCTATATGTGCAGAAGAATGAAGTCTACTACACAGATGGAACATTATGGTAAGGACATAACTTCTTTTTTGGCAGTGGTGGGATAGCTACACCATATATTAATTGTTTGCCAGCAGGGGGATATCCACACCACATATTAATTGGTTGGCAAATACTAATTGGCTTGTAGTGGTGTGGGTAGAGTGAATCCCTGTAGCTGAGTACAGTGAGTTTTGAAGGTGTCTTGTACTCTAAAGCAGCCAGCGCAGTGGATACTCAGAGTTCGGATCACAATTGTTTTATTTCTTTTTTTAGCTTAATTAGTCAGGGTGAGCAGGCAGCATGTCAGCAGAGGAGTATGGAAAGCTGACAAGGAACCAGCTGGTGGGGATGTGCCAGGCTAGTTGATTGGTGCATTGAAACCTGACTAAGGCAGACCTGATTTCAGCCTTGGTTATGGCCGCATTAGAAAACAGCAACCAGGAGGACAATCAGACTGGCAGTGGAGATAAATACCTTTGGAGAATGGACAGCTCAACCTTTCTGCAGAGGACTTAAAAATCCATCTAAAGCTAAAGAGACTTGAGTTGGAGGCCAAACGTTTGGAGATAGAAGCCGAGGAAGAGGAGAGGCAGAGGAAGCATGAAAGAGAAATGCTGACTCTTCGCCAGAGTCATGGAGGTAATCGGGGAAGGGAGTAACTGGACCCCAGAAGCACAACAGGTCAGTAAATTTCTTCTGCAGTTTAAAGGGGGGGATAATTTTGATAGTTTTATTCATAAGTTTGAGAGGGTATGCAAACAGTATAGTGTTGACCAAAGGCTCTGGGTACAGTTCCTGACCCCCTTACTCCATGGTAAAGCTGTAACTGTATTGTCTAAAATATCTGACGTTGCATGTTTTGATTATACTGCTGTAAAAAATTGTCTATTAGAGTTTTTTAAGCTAACACCTGAAATGTATAGGAAAACGTTTCGTAAGCATAGACGCAAGGCAGATGATGGTGTGTGTGAATATGTTGCTGAACTGGCCACCTATTTCCATAGGTGGGTGAGTGGATGTCAGGTCACCACTTCTGAAGGGCTGGCAGACCTTTTGGTGAGGGAACAAGCCCTTAGCACTTTGCCTGAGGACATGAGGACCTGATTAGCTGATAGATAATGTGCTACTTCAGATGAATTGGGGAAGAAGGGAGACCTATACCTGGCAAGCAGGGCAGCCCTGCACAGGAAGGGGACCCCCAGTACTGCTCATGGGTCTAACGGAAGCCATGGTGGGCAGCACAGACTGCCCCAACAGAATCTGCCAGTAGCAGGGGAAGCCACTAGTCCAGGTACACATCCAGGAGCTAGGGTTAAATGTTTTGAATGGAACCAGTGGGGCTATGTGGCATACAGGTGTCCACGGAGGCAAGGTGGGGAGCAAAAGGTGAGGGAGTCAGTAAGTGGAAAAGACAAAATGCCAATAGTCGGCTGTCTTGGGCCAACAAGGGTACCAAACTACCACCAGAGGCTATATCCTATTGTAGTGAATGGCAAATAGGCCAGTGCCAAGAGAGACTCAGCCTCTGATATAACCATTGTAAAGCCTGCAGTGGTTACAGAGGAGCACTACTTGCCTGGGCAGTCTACTCCAGTCAGGGCTTTAGGAGGGATCCCATTCCAAATACCTTTGTCTAGGGTTCACTTCACCTTGACTGGGAGGGTGGAAAAGGAAGCCAACAAGTAGGTGTGTTCGAGGATATACCTGCAGATGTCCTGATAGGGAATGATTTTGATAATGCAGTTCCTTGTGTTTGTGCAATTACATGCAGTCAGGCTTGGAGACAAGCAGGTAAGTCTGGTAGCCCGGAGGAGACCTAGACAGACTGCATAATTGTAGCCAGGACTGGTGAGGTGGTTACTTCAGAGAGGGAGCTACCCTGTAGCAGTGAGACTAAATGTGAGCCACAGCTGCTTGTGGGTACTGATGGTCTCTTGGACAGAGTAACTGCAAAGGTAGAGGTGAGTAGTAGTACCCAGGCTGACATTAAGGCACCACTGTCAGAGGATGCCAGACTTTCTGTGAAAGGGGAGCTGGGAAGGGTTACAAGGAGAGAGTTGAGACAGGCTCACCTCTCAGACCCTATATTGCAAGGCTTGAGGCAGGTAGCTAGGGAGGCACCTGATTCTCAAGGAGAGAGGGAATCTGTATACTGGGATAAAGGGTTACTGTACAGAGAGTGGACCCCTGAGGGAGGGCTAGAAGCTGAGAGAGTACAGCAGTTGGTAGTGCCTAGAGCCTACCATCTGGTGCTTCTACCCATAGCCCATGATATTCCCTTTGCAGGTCATATGGCCATAAAATGTACAAAGAGTCGTATTATGCAGAACTTCTATTGGCCTGGAATTTCCAGAGATGTAAAAGGGTACTGCAGGACCTGTGATCAGTGCCAAAAGGTAGGCAAGGCAGGAGACAAGGTGAGAGCTCCTTTGATGCCTTTGCCTGTGATTGAGGAGCCATTTCAAAGAGTAGCTATGGATATTGTGGGTCCTCTGAGTACCCCAAGTTCCACAGGGGAAAAAGTATATCCTAGTGGTAGTGGATTATGCTACATGATACCCTGAGGTAGTGGCCTTTGTCCTCCATTGAGGCAGAGAATGAGACAAATGCTTTGTTAGAGATTTTCAGCAGGGTAGGTTTTCCAAGAGAAATACTGACCGTCAGAGGTGCCAATTTAATTTCAGACCTTCTGGCTTGTCTGTGGAAGTTCTGTGGGGTGAAGCACATGAAGACCACCACCTACTATCCCCAGACTAATGGTCTTGTTGAGAGGTTAAACTCTACAATCAAGTCCATGCTACAGGCATTTGCAGATCAGTTTACGAGGGAGTGGGACAAATATTTGCTGCATCTATTGTTTGCTTATAGAGAGGTTCCCCAGGAATCCACAGGTTTTTCACCCTTTGAGTTGCTGTATGGGCATAGGGTGAGGGGACCTTTAGATTTAATTCGAGATGAGTGGGAAGGTGAGTGCGAGTCGCACAAGGAGTCTGTTGTGGCATACTGCTAAACCTCAGAACAAGACTCAGGGAACTCATGGGATTGGCCCAGGAGAACCTGGCAGAAGCCCAACAACAGAAAAAGATGTGTTAGGACAGGAATGCTCTAGCTAGAGAGTATGCTGTGGGGCAGCAGGTAATGGTTCTCATTCCTGTCAGACACAACAAGCTGCAAGCAGCTTGGGAGGGACCCTACAAGGTGGAAAGAAAGGTAAGTGATGTTAATTACATGGTGGAACTGCTAGGCAAAAGGCAGGGGCACAAATTGTACCATGTTAACATGATGAAACCTTACAATGATAGGGAGGCCCTTGTGCTGAGCATTTGCAGTGGATAGCAGGAGGTGTCTGAGGGAGATCTGGAGACTGATCTCCTCAGTGAGGCTTGGGCTGACACCTCAGTGGAAGGGGTAGCAATGCCCCAGCAGCTATCCCCTACCCAGGTTTGAGATATCCGAGCCGTGTTGCAGGAATTTGGGGACATGTTCACTGGGAAACCAGGGTGCACCCACCTGGGGCAGCACCAGGTGGATACAGACCCCAAAGGCCTATTAGGTAGGCCCCTTATAGAGTGCCTGAGAGAGTCAAACAGACTCTGAGGGAGGAGGTACAGGAGATGTTGGAACTAGGGGTGATTCAAGAGTCCAACAGTCCCTGGGCCTCCACAGTGGTGCTGGTGCCAGAGAAGGATGACATCACCAGGTTCTGTGTGGACTACAGGAAATTAAATAGTCACACAGAGTCAGATGCTTACCCCATGCCTAGGACAGATGAGGCCCTAGAGCAGCTGGGTGGGGCTAAGTTTCTTACAACCATTGATCTTACCAAGGGTTACTGGCAGGTGCCCTTGAATCCCAATGCTATAGAGAAGTCAGCCTTTGTGACTCCTTTTGGCTTGTATGAGTTCACAAAGATGCCTTTTGGGATGAAGAATGCCCCAGTGACTTTCCAGAGGCTGGTAGATCATATCCTAGCAGGACGGTTTACCCTTGCTTACCTAGATAATATTGCCATCTACAGCCATTCCTGACCAGCGCACCTTCAGGATGTCAAGGAGGTGCTGGACAGACTACAGAGAGCAGGGTTGACCATTAAGCCAAGTAAATGTCAGGTGGGTATGGCAGAGATCTCCTACTTAGGACATAGAATGGGGAGTGGTAAGATAAGGCCAGAACCTGCCAAAGTGGCAGCCATTCATGTATGGCCTGCACATGTTACCAAAAAGCAAGTGAGGGCATTCTTAGGGACAGTGGGGTACTACAGAAAGTTCATCCCCAGTTATAGTACAATAGCTGCTCCCCTCACAAACCTGACAAAAACAAACTGGACAGATAAGGTAGTGTGGACCACAGCATGTGAGCAGGTATTCCAGAAGCTTAAAGAAGCTTTGGGAGGACCCCCTGTGTTAGCCAGTCCAGATTACAGCAAATAATTTGTTGTGCAGGTAGATGTTTTGAACCATGGGGTGGGGGCTGTACTTAGCCAGATTTCTTCAGAGGGAGAAGAGCACCCAGTGGTTTATCACAGTCGTAGGCTCCAACCCAGGGAGGAATGCTACGCAGCTGTAGAAAAGGAATGTCTAGCCATAGTGTGGGCACTGCAGAAACTTCAGCCTTATCTGTATGGGAGGAAATTCACTGTTATGACAGATCACAACCCCCTAAAATGGTGAAGCAGAGCCAGCCAGCAAAATGCCAAATTGCGAAGATGGAGCCTGGGGTTGCAAGCATATGATATGTCTGTGCAGCACCGCAGTGGGAGTAGCAATGCCAATGCAGATGGGCTGTCAAGACAGGGAATAGGGTAGGTATACTCAGACCTGACCCTCTCAAGCAGCGTTTCTCAAGGGTCACTTGAAAAACTAGCTTGAGTTCTCCGGGGGGGGGGGGTATGTGAAGAGTGGGTAAAGATAGATGAAGGCTGCCAGCCTAGCCAGAAAGAACTTTATAGGTAATTCTATCATTTGTAAATATGAATGTAAACTACAGGATGTAATGGGATCCTATCTCGCCTACATTCATAACTGATGGGCTCGGAGCCGATCCATCGGCTCCGACTCGGCCAACTAATACACTAGAACGAAGTCTCTTATTGGCTGGGCTACTCCCTATCCCAGGATGCACTACACCTGCTTCCCCAGATCTCGTTTGCCGCTTTACAAGCTGGACGTGGTCTCGACTTGGCTGGAGCTAAGTGGTTTTCTTTACCTTTACTGGTCTTTGATCTTGGGTTTTTTCCTCTGAATATTGATAAAACAGCTGTTTTAACAGCTACTCTCTTTAAATTGTGTGTTTTTTGATAACTTGTGTGTGAAGTGATTATAGGTACTTTATTTCGCTGTCGGGCAAGGCCCGTTTAAGTTAGAGGGCCTTTGCCCTATTTTTTTTTTTTTTTTAAGACTTGGTGTTATTATTATTATTTTTTCTTCGGGCTAAGCCCGTTTAAATTAGAGGGCTTGGACCGTTGTTTTTTGTGGTGTTGTGTGTGTTCACTGTGTTCTCTTCTGAGGTAAATCTCCCTCTCAAGAGCTCGTGCCTTGTTTCTCGCGCTATACAGTTGGCGCAAACCTTGTTACATATATATTGCTTGTTATATCATTCATTATGTCAAAAGAGCAGAAGTCAGGATTCAAGAAATGCACTCGGTGCAATTACAAAATGTCTATTACAGACAGTCATTCGATTTGCGTGTATTGTTTGGGGCCTAAACATCTACAGGAGACATGTAGTGTCTGTCATGCTTTCTCCTCTAGGGTTCTTCAAGAGCGCAAAAATAAACTCATCTTGAAGGGTCTTATTAAGCCCTCTTTTGAAGAAGCTTTAGATCCTCCTGTTACCTCCAAAAAGAAAAGATCGTCGGCTCCGACAAGTCCGTCGGAACCGACTGCTAAAAAGCAAAAGTCGACCTCTTCTTCCTCGGCTCCACTGACTTCGGGGCCGAGGGTCGAAGGGTCTGCCTCGATACCTCTTTCCTCGGCTCCATTAGTTTCAGAGCCGCAGGTTGGAGTATCGAGAGGCGAATCTTCTTCATCGGTTCCAATGGCTTCGGAGCCGGTGGAGGTGTGCAGCTCAGACTCTTCCCCCTCGGCTCCAAAGAAAGCTCCTTCGGCGCCGATCGTTATTCTTGCTGTGCCGGATCCGGCGCCGATAGTGTTGGAGCCTTTTCGGAGCCAGTCCCCTTCTCTCTCGGAGCCGAGAGGAAAGTCTTCTCGTCTGTCTACCTCCTCTAAATCTTCGAAACTGTCTGATTCGGATCTGGATAGGGTGATACAGAGGCTTTTCCAGTCTCCAGTTTTTGCTCAAATGGTCTCGGCTCCAGCCCAGTTGGCTTCGAACCGATCCCCCCTCCGAAACATTCGATTCCTCCTCCAACCTCCTCGGAGCCGTTGGAGTCGGTGATGGTGGAGCAATGCGGAGCCATACGGTCGGAGCCGAGACCCCTTCGAGGTCTGTCGGCTCCGACTATGGTTCCTACCCTGTCCTCTTGTTCAGGGTTTGGTACTGGGACTTCCTCAGCCGGGCCCGAGGGGAACACTTTGGGGCTGGGTGCCTCGGTGCCTAGTCTTCCCCTCGGAGCATCGGCTGCCGGAATTCCCAGTGCCATCGTGGCCTTTAGACCAGTGATCTCCATGGAGTCTGGAGGTCCGGCCTTTGAGGCCATGAGGAGCGCTGGCCATGCCTTTGCCGGCTCAGCAGGCTTCTACCTCACCATCCCTAGACCTGGAGACTGGTGCTTCTGTTGTGTTGCAGTCCCCCGGCAGCGGGGCCCCAGGGCCTGAGGATACCCCCATCGGGGGTTCCCTTCTTCCGGGGGGTCCGTCCGAAACTGCTTCGGATGAGCCCCTACGGAAGAAATTGTGCAAGAGGAAGCACGTGGACTCCCAAGATGAGTCTGTTACATCGGATACTGACCTCAATGACGCGGAAGGGTCCCCCAAATCATCTTCGGATGATATCTCTTTCTCAGATATCCTGGAGATTCTGAGACAGAGAGGAGATTGGCAGGCCAAAACCCCTTCAGCTGAGGAGTCAGTCTTCCTCAAGGCCTTCGGGGCCCAGCCCTCCGCCTCCTGGGTGTCTCCGCCCTTCGATGAACTCCTTGATTTGGTTTCTCGAAGGGCGTGGGAGCATCCTGATTCTGTGGAACCGGTGCCTGCGAGACCCAATAAGTTTCTTTCAGCCCCCCCCCCCCAGAAGGAATTTCTGACGAAAGGTGTTCCAGTAGATGCTATGGTGGTGGCTTCTGCCACACAGCAGGACGTGGCAGAGGCTTCAACGTCTGTCCACCCTCCTAATAAGGATTCCAGGAGCATGGATAGGTACGGGAAGCGTACCCTGTCTTCAGCAGCCTTTACCTTACGGTCGCTGAATTATTTATGTCATTTTACCAGGCTCCAAAGGGACCTCCTTAAAGAGCTAAATGACTCCCTTACTGGTAATCTACCTGAGGCGCTGGCCCCTGCTGTTGACGCCCAGATGACTACCTTGTTCTCTATCGTGAACTCGTCCATGAGGCTCATTTCGTATGCAGCCGAGGGGGCGAGTAGAGCAGCGGGAACAGGCGTTGCCCTCAGGAAACACGCCTGGTTACGCTTGTGTTCATTTGCGGAGGCCTTCAAGTCTTCTTTCGCCGACGCCCCCTTTGATGGGTCATCTTTGTTTGGACCCAAGGTGAAGGACACACTAACTTGGTGCGAGCAGGAGGGCAAGACTTTGACTGCCGTTGGGGCCCGTTTTTCCGCTCCTTCTAGGCCTTACCCCAAGGCCCAGAGAGGAGGGAAAATGTGGTTCAGAAAATCTCAGAAGTCTTTCCCTACTCCACCCAGTGATTCCCCCTCCAGAGGCAGGGGGGGGGGAATTCAGGAAACGCCGCCGCAGAGGCGGCAGAGGCCCCCGTAACTCTGGAGAACTCGATTCCTTTCGTGGTTCTTCCTACAACCAGCGTCCCTGAGTTGTTGCCTGACTGTGCAGCTCCGGAGCCAGTCGGTGGTCGGTTTGCGGCGCACCCACAAGCTTGGGAATCCATAACAAGCGATCAGTGGGTGCTTCGCATTATTACCGGAGGCAATCTCATCCCCTTCAACAAGCCCCCCCTTTCCTTAAGGGAAATCCCGGACGTACCACCCAGTCAGCGGGATCAGGCAGCAATAGAGGTTTCAAAGCTGCTAGAAAAAGGAGCCATCCAGCCTGTCCCCACCGACCAGATCAGATCAGGAACTTACTCAAGATTATTTTTGGTACCAAAAAAGACAGGGGACTTCAGGCCCATTTTGGACCTCAGTTCATTGAATCATTTTGTGCAAAAGTCCAAATTCCGAATGGTCACCCTTCAATCCATTCTTCCATTGCTGGAGAAGGATACATGGATGTGCTCCATAGATCTCCAGGACGCTTACTATCACATTCTGATAGCTCAAGAGTCCAGGAGACACTTACGCTTCTGCCTCGGAGTCAGTCATTTCCAATTCCGAGCACTGCCCTTTGGTCTCACCACAGCCCCCAGGGTGTTCACCAAGTGTCTGGCAGTGGTGACTGCTCACCTGAGGAGTCTAGGATTCCAAGCATTTCCATATCTAGACCACTGGCTCCTTACTGCCACCTCCGAGCATCTACTATTCCAGGCGCTCAACGCCACGTTCACCTTGGGCCGTTTCTTGGGGATTACGTTCAATTGGCAAAAATCTGTACTACAGCCATCTCAGCGTATTACTTTTATAGGCGCAGACTTAGATACAAAAAGGATGCGCGCCTTCTTACCGGCAGCAAGAATTCAGGTTCTGCAAAACAAATCAAATCCTGTCTCCCCCTATCAAGAGCTCCGGCCCATCTGATACTACAACTGTTGGGCTCGATGGCGTCAACCATACTCTTAGTCCCCTTAGCCAGACTTCACATGCGAATTTTGCAATGGCTCCTGTCGGTTCAATGGTCCTATCAGGAACTTCCCTTGAACCATTTAGTCATGATCACGGAGAGTTGCCGTCGGGATCTGCGTTGGTGGCTCCTCCAATCCAATCTTGACCAGGGGCGACCCTTTATTCCTCAACCCCCCGTTGCCACTGTGACCACGGACGCCTCCCAGGTAGGGTGGGGTGGTCATTACCTGGACAGGTCGGTCCAAGGCACATGGCAAAGCCAGGAAACGCATTTGCATATCAATATCCTGGAGATGAGAGCGGTACTCTTGGTACTGCAAGCTCTCCATCACGCTCTCCCGCAAGGTCTGATTGCTATCCAATCCGACAACATGTCGGTGGTTTGGTATATAAACAAGCAAGGTGGAACCAGATCTTACCCACTGTGCAGAGAAGCCATGAGACTTTGGCACTGGGCGGTAGCTACCAACCGCTTTCTAATGGCAACGCACATACCGGGGAAATCCAATGTGATTGCGGACAGATGAAGCAGGACCATTCTCTTACCCCACGAGTGGTCCCTCAACCAGAGAGTGGCTGCGAAAATTTTTGCCAAATGGGGCCTCCCTTGCTGCGACCTCTTTGCCAGCCCTCACAATGCGAAGTGCAGAGAGTTCTTCACGCTGTTCCCCTCCCAGGGACAGATTCCCAGGGACGCTCTGACCCACATTTGGCCCCCCGGTCTTCTTTATGCCTTCCCTCCGGTTCCCCTCCTACTGAGGGTGATACAGAAGGCCATTTACCTGGAGAGCGAGATGATTTTAATTGCCCCGCACTGGCCTCGTCAAGTTTGGTTTCCTTTCCTACAGAGGCATGCGGTAGAAGGTCCATGGTTTCTGGACCCGGTGCCAGACCTGTTGACTCATCAGTCAGGACGGCTTCACCCGTCTCTCAGGTCTTTAAAGTTGGTGGCATGGTTACTCCACTTCCATCCTTAGTCCGAGACAATTCCCTTTCTCCGGAGGTGATCCACATATTGTCTTCTTCTCATAAACCTTCCACTGTCAAACTTTATTCCAGCAAATGGAAAAGGTTCACCTTCTGGGCTCAGAAACGAGGTATAGACCCCCTTACTGCCCCAGTATCGGAGGTTCTGAATTTCTTGGCCTCTCTCTTTCAGTTGGGCTCTTCAGTTTCCACCATTAAGGTTCAGCTAGCGGCTATCTCTAATTTTCATGCTTCCTTTGAACCTTCATTGATGTCTCACAAACTTTGTAAGGCTTTCTTTAAAGCAGCATGGCTCCTTAGGCCTCCAATATCTCACCCTGTCCCCCCTTGGGACTTGAATATGGTTCTTGCTGCCTTAACTGCCCGCCCTTTCGAACCAGCTGCTACCTGCGATTTGAAATTTCTGTCCTGGAAAATGGCCTTTTTAGTGGCCATAACTTCGCCAGGCGGTTTCAGAACTTCAAGCTCTTTGTTCTGATCCTCCCTATTTGATTTTTCACAAACATAGAGTGTCCTTGAAATTAAACCCTCCTTTTTACCAAAGGTAGCCTCTTCTTTCTGTATTCAACAAACTATAGAGCTCCCTGTGTTTTTCCAGAGTTCTCTAATAACGCAGAATATATCTTGCATCAATTGGACGTCCATAGACAACTGCGTTTTTACTTGAATAGAACCGCTCAGACGCGGAAATCAAATCAACTGTTTGTTTCCTTTGCAATGAACAAATTGGGTCAACCAGTAGCTAAAACCTCCATAGCTAAATGGATTAAAGATTGTATCTCTTTCATTTATTCACAGGCTAACAAAGAGCTTCCGTTTCCAGTCAAGGCTCATTCTACCAGGGCAATAGCTACTTCTGTAGCTTTTCACTCCAAATTATCAATAGATGATATTTGTGCTGTGGCTACCAGGACTTCTCCGCACACTTTCATTTCTCATTACAAATTGGATGTGGTTTCTCGAGGCAGGGCTTCTTTTGGTTCCACAGTTCTCAGGAGTGTTTTCCAATGAGCCACCTGGGATTTAGGTGCTAGGGACGCTGTCCCATCAGTTATGAATGTAGATAGGATCCCATTACATCTTTTAGTTATGTACTTACCATAACTTCGGATGTATGGGATCCATCTCGCCTACATTCATACGTACCCACCCTCCTTCCCCCTTCCATTCAGATTTAGAGGAGATGTAGTTCCATTTGGAGATCTTCTCTTGAAGAACTTTAGTTGGTTGTAGTGACTACTATTTTTTCTGTGTTTGCATGTATGTATGAAAGCGAACAAACAAGATCTGGGGAAGCAGGTGTAGTGCATCCTGGGATAGGGAGTAGCCCAGCCAATAAGAGACTTCGTTCTAGTGTATTAGTTGGCCGAGTCGGAGCCGATGGATCGGCTCTGAGCCCATCAGTTATGAATGTAGGCGAGATGGATCCCATACATCCAAAGTTATGGTAAGTACATAACTAAAAGATGTGATAGTGTTCAATCTCGCCGTTTGTTCTTACACATGGGTTCGGAGCCGATCCTCAGCTCCGTGCCGGCCTCTTGCAAGCTCTGCATCGAGAAGAAGCTCGAGACAATCTAATACCCACAATCCCCCTCTGCCTTTACCTCAGATCTAGTTTGCCGCTGCTGCATACGCATCGTTGGGAGCTAGCTCGAGAGTTTCTAAGCTAAGATATAACTTTTATTGTTGTATTTTATTAGGATACTAGTCTAGTTGATATTTACTGTGTTAACAAGTGTGATTGTGTTGTGGTTCCGTTAAATTTTTGGTACCGTTAACTTTATTTATCGGTATTTTTGTTATCGGGGCCTACACCCTTCATATCTTTCCATAGTTGAGACAAAATTTTTACCGGATTTGACAATTACTCGATTGTGACTAACTATTTTCGGATTTGACTGTTTTTTACTGGAGTTGTCTTATTATTCTACAATGTCTGAGAAGGTAAAGTCTGGTTTCAAGCGTTGTCAGTGTGGCCAGAAAATGTCGGTCACTGACAACCATAGTTCCTGCGTCTACTGCCTTGGCCCTCTCCACTTACAAGAGGATTGCTCCATCTGTCACTCTTTTAGTGGGAGGGTCATGACAGATAGGCGCAGGAAACTAATGGACAGGGGTCTATTGAAACCGGCTTTCCAAGAGGCTCTGGATGCTTCTGACCAGGCATCGAAGTCCTCTAAGGAATCGAAGACGTCGGAGCCTAAGTCATCGGCTCCGAGCTCTTCTTCAAAGGTTAGATCACCGGTTCCACAGACTTCGGGGCCGAGTGTTCAACTGGCATCGGTTCCTGAGCCTCGAGTCTTGGAACCGGTGATGGAGCTCCCTCCTTCGGCCATATTGAGGTCGGCTCCGTCTTCGGTTCCTTCGACCCGTTCTTCCTCCAAACTTTCGGATGTCGATGTGGATCGCGTGGTGCAGAAGTTGTTGGAGCATTCGGCCCTCTCTAAACTTATTTCGGTTTCCACCCAGTTGGTGTCGAAACTTGAAGGCCTTCCTGTATCTCCATCCATTCCTCCTCCGAGACCGATTCAGTCTTTGGAGCCGGAAGAGGCTGATCTACTGATTGTGGAGCCCTCGGGTCCAGAACCGTCTTTCTCGGTCTGTTCCCTCACCTCGACTCCGTCGGACCCGTACCGGAGTCTCGAGCCGACAGTCTGTTCTTGGTTCCGGGGCGAGTCGAACCGGCGTGTCGGTTCCGACTCTACCCTCGGGCCTCGGCGCTGATCGATTCGGCTCCGTCCTCGGGTCGATGCCTTCGTGCCCGTGTCGGGATTCTTCCCATTTCTTCGAACCGGGGACTCTTCGATGCGGGACCCGGGAGCGTTCGACCTGATGAGGAAGGTGTTGTCTACCCAGACAACCACATCAGTGGAAGCAGTTTCTCCTCCCTATAAAGGGCCTTTGTCTTCATCTGCACCCACGGCCACATCCAAGCGTCGGGCACCAGTGTCTCAGCCACCCCTGGAGGGTGCCCCCTCTTCCTCCGAGGCTTCTTCGGATGCTCCCCATGAGGAAGTCCCTAGGAAGAGATTGTGTAAGAGGAGACACTTGGATTCTCCACAGGAATCCTTGACATCTGACACTGACTTAGATGAGTCAGAGGGGTCCCCTAAGTCACCTTCAGAAGATGTCTCTTTTTCAGACATTTTGGAGATCCTGAAGCAGAGAGGTGACTGGCAGTCCCTTCCCCCTTCTGAGGATGAGTCAGTTCTGCTGAAGGCATTTGGTGCTCGCCCTTCCTCCTCCTGGGTCACTCCGCCCTTCGACGAATTAATGGATCTAATTGCTCGAAGGGCGTGGGAGACTCCTGACACAGTGGAACCTGTTCCAAGAAAACCTAACAAGTACATCACAGCACCTCAGGATAAGTCCTACCTTACAAAAGGAGTTCCAGTAGACGCTATGGTGGTGGCAGCAGCCACGAAAAAGGAGATGTCGGAGTCTTCTTCGTCTGTCCATCCGCCTAATAAAGATTCTAGGACGATGGATAGATATGGGAAGCGCATTTTTAGTTCAGCGGCTTTTTCCATGCGGTCCCTGAACTATCTGACCCATTTTACACGTCTGCAGAGGGATCTAGTCAAAGAGTTGGGAGATACCCTCCAGGGTGCTACAGATGCAGCTGTCTCAGAGAAAGTGACAGCGCAACTTAATACCCTAACATCGATTGTTAACTCGTCCATGAGGCTGATTTCCTACGCGGCCGAAGGGTCGCGTAGGGCAGCAGCTTCAGCGATTGCTCTTCAGACAATCCTGGATGCGCCTATGCTCCTTTGGAAGCCTTCAAGTCTTCCTTTACAAACGCCCCATTTGGCGGTGCCACTTTTTTTGCCCCAAGGTAAAGGAGACCCTTACCCGGTGTGAACAAGAGGGAAAGACTCTGTCTGCTGTCGGAGTCCGTTTTTCCACCCCAACCAGACCGTACCCCAAAGGGCAACGCGGTGGGAAAATGTGGTTTCGAAAACCCCAAGGGTCTTTCTCAGGCACACAGGGTGATGCCCCCTCTAGAGGCAGAGGAGGGGGCAGAGGTGGAAGACGCCGTGGCGGCAGAGGGGGTCCGCAACATCAAGGTGACAGGGAAACACTCCCTGGTAAACCTTTCCAGCACTCCTGAGAGGAGGCCCGACTGTCCTGCTCTGGAGGCAGTCGGGGGTCGCTTAGCTTTATACCCTCAGGCCTGGCAAAATATAACTACAGACAAGTGGGTAAAAAGCGTAGTTACCAGAGGTTACAACATACCCTTCCTATCCCATCCCATTCCAAAGAAAAGACTCCCAGATGTACCGCCCCATCTGCGAGAGCCAGCAGCTTTAGAAATTTCAAAGCTGCTAGAAAAGAGTCATCCAGCCAGTCCCAGCGGACCAGCAAGGATTCGGGACTTACTCAAGGTTCTTTTTAGTTCCAAAGAAAACAGGGGACTGGAGGCCCATTCTAGACCTAAGCTACCTCAATACTTTCGTCAAGAAAGAAAAGTTCCGAATGGTCACGCTTCAATCGATCCTTCCATTCTTACAGAAGGACGAGTGGATCTGCTCAATAGATCTAGAGGATGCATACTACCACATCAAAATGGCCAGGGCATCCAGAGATCACTTGCGCTTCCAGCTGGGAGCCAGTCACTTTCAATTTCGAGCCCTGCCCTTTGGTCTGACCTCAGCCCCCAGGGTCTTCACCAAATGCATGGCAGTGGTAGCGTCTCACTTGAGACGCCAGGGATTCCAGGTGTTTCCGTATCTGGACGACTGGCTCCTTTCGGCCACCACCCGGCATCAACTACTGCAGGCCAGAGACTTTGTTCTTCAACTGTGTGTTCACCTAGGGATCTCCGTAAATTTCGGAAAATCCTTACTTCAGCCATCACAAAATATCTTGTTCATAGGAGCGGAGTTAAACACACGTCAATTGATTCTGAGGCTTCCCCCAGAAAGGATATTATCACTGCAGACTCACATACGTCTTCTACTCTTGTCAAGGAAATCTCCTGCAAAACTAGTACTGAAGGTGTTGGGCCTCATGTCAGCCTCCCTTATTGCAATTCCCCTGGGAAGGCTGCACATGAGAGTCCTACAATGGCTACTGTTTGCTCAATGGTCATTTCAACAACTACCTCTAACACACGAGATTCTTATAACAAAGACTTGCAAAACAGATCTAAACTGGTGGCTTCAAACGTGCAACCTTTCCGAGGGAAGGCCGTTTGTGCTACCCACGCCCACAGTTACGGTGACCATGGACGCTTCCCTGATAGGGTGGGGGGGCATCTTTCAGGGACAGACAGTCCAAGGCGAATGGACCAATTTAGAGTACAATCTGCACATCAATGTTCTAGAGTTGAGGGCAGTGTTTCTAGCGTTGCAACACTTTGCTCCCCTTCTTCCTCTAGGGACTATTGCAGTTCAGACGGACAACATGTCTGTAGTCTGGTACATAAACAAACAAGGGGGAACCAAGTCCTATCAACTATGCAGAGAGGCCATGAGAATTTGGCAGTGGGCGGAGTCCACGGGTCGCTTTTTAATAGCAACGCACATCCCGGGGTCATCCAACGTCATAGCCGACAGGCTGAGCAGAGCAATTCTGTTACCGCACAGTGGTCTCTAAAACAGTCAGTGGCGAAAAGGATTTTTCGCGTGGGCCAGCCTTCCTGCGACCTGTTTGCCTCCAATGAATGCCAAATGCAGGAGCTACTTTGCCCTATTACCCTCCAGGGAAGTCCCCAGGGACGCACTGGTTTCTGATTGGCCCCGGGACTCCTATACGCTTTTCCCCATTTCCTCTGATATCAAGTTTCTCCAGAAAGCCAGGAACCTACACAGGACGATAATCCTCATTGCTCCATTCTGGCCTCGTCAAATTTGGTTTCCCTTCCTGAAAATACACTGCATTCGGGGACCCTGGATTCTGGACCCAGAGCCAGATCTATTGACTCACTCGTCAGGGGTTCCCCATCCCGCTCCTGTCACTCCATCTAGCAGCTTGGCTGCTCCAATTCCCAACTTAGCCAGGTCTGATCTTTTGTCACCAGCAGTCCAGGATATATTAGTGGCTTCGCATAAAGCTTCTACTACTAAAACATATACTAGCAAATGGAAACGGTTTGTATTCTGGGCGAATACACACCATGTGGATCCCTTTATAGCTCCTTTGAATAAGATATTAGAGTTCTTAACAGACTTATTTCATCAGGGTGCTTCTCCTGCTACTCTAAGAGTTCAGTTGGCTGCCATTTCGAATTTCCATGTGGAAGAATGTGGAGCTCCTGTTATGGCTCACAGACTTTGTAAAGCCTTTTTAAAAGGAGTTTTTCATATCAGACCACCGGTCAGATCTCCGACGTCTCCTTGGAGTCTGAATTTGTTATTATCTAATTTAATGTTGCCCCCTTTTGAACCCGCCTCTTCTTGCCCATTAAAATTTTTGTCCTGGAAAACTCTCTTTCTGGTAGCCATTACTTCTGCTAGACGAGTATCTGAACTTCAGGCTCTCTCCATCAAGCACCCTTATTTGATCTTTCACTCTGACAGAGTTTCTCTTCGAACCAATTCATCCTTCCTCCCTAAAGTGTGTTCTATTAACAATATTAATCAGTCCATTGAATTACCCACTTTCTTCAAAAACCACTCCAACAAAATGGAGTATATGTTACACAAATTGGATGTTCACAGACAGCTAAGATTTTATTTGGATAGAACAAAAGATCACAGAAAAACAGATCAACTCTTTGTGGCTTTTGCTGATAGCAGGAAAGGACTTGCAGTTACCAAAAGAACTCTTTCTAAATGGTTAACGGATTGTATAATCTATGTCTACGATTCTACAAATCAACCCCTTTTAAACAAACCCAAAGGACATTCCACAAGGTTGATATCTACGTCTTTGGCTCATGCAGCTCGCCTACCACTGGATGCTATTTGTGCGGCTGCTACCTGGTCTAAGCCACATACATTTATTTCTCATTATAAAGTAGACAAGGTTTCTAGGGACAGGGCAACCTTTGGTTCCACTGTGCTCAAGAACGTCCTCCCGTGAGTTCCTCAGGATCAAGGAGCTAGGGACGCTACCCATGTGTAAGAACAAACGGCGAGATTGAACACTATCACATATAGAAGTTATGTCCTTACCATAACGTTCCATGTGGAGTGTTCATCTCGCCTTTGTTCTTACAGTCCCACCCTCCCACCCTTAGGAAGAACGTTCTTTGATGCCTGGCCAGGAGCATTTTTTTGCTACTGTTACTATTCTGTGTACATGGTTGGTATACACATATATTTTTATATGTGTCTGTTTAGATATGTATATAGTTTTTCTATAATTGCTTTCTATACTTATGTGTATAAGCATGAATGTGCTATTCTGTAGATTGGTTTGCTTGCAAACTAGATCTGAGGTAAAGGCAGAGGGGGATTGTGGGTATTAGATTGTCTCGAGCTTCTTCTCGATGCAGAGCTTGCAAGAGGCCGGCACGGAGCCGAGGATCGGCTCCGAACCCATGTGTAAGAACAAAGGCGAGATGAACACTCCACATGGAACGTTATGGTAAGGACATAACTTCTATTTTGTTGTCTTAAATGTAAAGAAATAGTGTTAGATGTGGAACTGCAAAAATGTGACAACAGTACACTCTACTGCCCAAAGTAAAACATGTTGTGACCCTTTGATCTAAAGTCGGCTCCAGTCTGTCTAGATGAAGACATTCTTTCTATTGTCTTAACCAAGAGTTAAATTGCTAGATTTAAACATGCACATGTATTTTTATTGCTCTGTTTCCTGACCAGCTGCAAGATAACAAAATGAGATGTTAAGAATGTAAATGCAGTTTCTTTTAGCCTGGGAACCCAGGGAAGTGTGAAGAATGATGTAATGTGTAGCCTGGGAACCCCAGGAAAGTGTGAAGAATGATGTAATGTGAATCAGAATTGAAATTTCAATTTAAACTGAGAGAACCAGAGAGGATTAAGCATTTTTGTCTTGACCATCCAACTCATCAGCACTCTGCCTGTTTTCTTATGTAAGTTATCTTAGACTTGTGTTTTCTTTTAGAAATAGCTAGGAACTAGAAAAATTAGACTAAGTGTTTTTCTGATGTCAGACTGACTGAATTATTTTAAGTATTTCTCTGTGATCTCTGAACTCTTGACTAGCACTGTGTAGTAGAAAGTATTGTCTTGTGTTTTTATTATTTATTATTAAATATTTTAAAACCTATCAACTGTGGCTGTTTTGTGTAGAGATAAATTAAGCTCTAAGAGTATATTGCATATATATAAGGATCCTGTACCAAGTCACTCTAATAAGCCTTGACTGTTTAGTTATACTACCAATTGGATAATATTATTGCACAGTAATAATTGGAGACCCTTTTAAGGGCCTTTGAGTAGCTGATAAATATTAGCTGGGTGTTGGCAAGTGGTACTACTGTATAGTCTGGGAAAAAAGGGCACAGCTGGAGAACCTGTGCCAGCCTTCCCCAGAAGTGTCTATGTGGTTGTATAAACTCTTATCTCAAAGTGTAGGGACATGAAGCACTGGTTGGACAGAGAGGGTGCTGGAGATTTTAGCTTGCCCAGCTGGCTGAGATCTGGACCCTATAGCTGTGCAGGTGAGGAGTCTTATTGGGGACCTGGAGAGCTAGGGAGTGACCAGCCCCAAACTGACTGTGATCTCTGTGTGCTCTTAAGGGAAATTGCACTTTACGATGCCCTCCCTGGTGTTAGTGGTGAGGATTGAGGCTCCTTGATTGCTGGGCCAGGGCACGGGCATCACAGCCCCGTACTGTAATACCTTCCCTTGTAAGGTCAGATCACAAAATGGTCTCTTTTGAAGTAAAAATAAAACCTGGACCCCCCAACTAAACCTGGAATATTCAGGAACTTTTCTAAGGCTAACCTCCTAATATTAAGTGAGAACCTGGCAAAATTTCAAGCCTTCATAAACCCTGTGAACGTTTCTGCCTATGCAGAAATATTCACAGAGACCCTGTACAAGCATGTTAATAGCTGCATAGAGGCCGCTGTACCCACCAGGAAGAAGTACAGAACTAACTCAAAAAACAAGCCACCCTGGTGGAATCACAAAATCAATTGGCTATATAACAGGAGGAAGACAATCATGGCAAATATCGGGAGGTGCAGCACCCAGCAGGATAAAAGCACTCATCAAACTAAACAAACAACTCAGAGAACAAATAAAGTCTACCAAAGGTTAGCCGTTTAAGTTAGAGGTTTTCCTTCTGTTTTTTTCTTATAGGCTAGCCGTTTAAATTAGAGGCTTTCCTATTATCTTTCAAAAAAAAAAAAAACCTTTATCTATAGTCTTTCTAGTAGGTGTGTTTTTTGTAGACTGTATATTGCTTCTTGTTATTGTTGTTATAATTGGTTTCTTTCTACTGTAAAGGATGTCAAACGAATCCAAGGTTTATGGGTTCAAGAAGTGTGACTCATGCTGTCAGAAAATGTCTCTGACAGATGGGCACACTTCTTGCATCTATTGTTTAGGTGCTGCGAACCTGCAGGACACTTGTTCTATTTGCCATGCCTTTAGTCCAAGAGTCCTGAAGGAGCGTAAGAATAAGCTGATTCTTAGGGGTCTTTTAAAACCCCAGGATTCACCGGCCAAGAGCTCACCGCCAGTGAAATCCCCTAAATCAACTAAGCCGTCGGCTCCAAGTTCTGAGCCGTCTCCGGTTCAGGATTTACCTTCTGCGTTGGTTCCGGCTGGCACCGACAAGACATTCTCCCTGTCGGCTCCATCAGAGACTTCGGAGCCGTCGCGGAGCCACAAGAGGCTGAGGTCCCCTTCACTAGAGTCGGTGCATTCGGCTTTTCGGTCTCCTTTACTTCAGAGCGAGTGTAGTCACCAATCCTCTCGATCCTCTAGGCTGTTGGATCATGATGTGGAGAGAGTGGTCAGTAGGTTGCTAAAGTCGCAAGCACTAGCTAAATTGTTGTGCAGCCCTCCTCAACAGGTATCAGCTCCGTCCACTTCTCTCAATGTTCCTCCTCTGACTCCAATGAGTTTGGACCCGGAGTTCGTTGCAGTTCGAGTAGTGGAACCGTCGACTTGGATAACTCTTTCTCCTTTGGTTCCGACGTCGGCTCCGATTCCCTCGGTGGTACCTTCCACCGAGGGATCTGGGCACCATGGCTCCCTTGCCAGCTCCGAGGGGGCGAGTGGCATCAGACCCTTGTCCAACCCCGTTCTCCCTCTCGGAGCTTCGGCGCAGGTGAGCTCGGCTCCAACATCGGCCTTGGAGCTGTCCCCCTTGGTGTGGAGAAAGATTCCTATTTCTTCAGAACTGGAGCTTTCTCTGCATCGTGGCAGGGATGCCTTCGATGTCATGCGGAGTGTGCTGTCCTCTGAGTCAGCTCCACTTTCAGCCCCACCAGCTCCATCCCCTGTAGTGCCTGTGCCAACCTCTGTTCCTCCTCCAGACCCTAAGTGTAGGGAACCAATGCTCCAGGACACCCCATTGGGTATTTCCTCCTCTTCTGAGGCCTCTCCTGATCACTCAGAGGAGCTGCCTCAGAAGAAAAAGTGTAAGAGGAAGCACATTGACTCCCCCGAATCTGTAACTTCTGATACAGACTTAGATGATTCGGAAGGGTCCCCGAGATCCCCCTCTGAAGATGTTTCCTTCTCGGACATCCTAGAAATGCTTAAGCAGAGGGGGAACTGGAATCCCCTAGCCCCTACCGAGGATGAGTCTGTATTTCTGGATGCCTTCGGTTCCCGACCTTCCACCTCCTGGGTGTCTCCGCCTTTCGATCCACTTATGACAGTGGTGGCTCAAAAGGCTTGGTCAGCTCCGGATGCAGTGGAACCAACTCCGAGGAGACCTAGTAAATTCATTACAGCACCCCAGGATAAGCAGTTCCTTTTGAAAGGTGCTCCTGTTGATGCCATGGTGGTAGCAGCAGCCACCAAAAAAGAGTTAGCGGAGACCTCTTTGTCTGTCCATCCCTCTAACAAGGAGTCTAGGATGATGGGCAGATACGGGAAGCGAATGTTTGCTTCAGCGACCATCTCTATGAGGTCACTGAACTACCTATGTCATTTTACCCGACTTCAAAGGGATCTCCTTAAAGAGCTCGTAGATACCCTTAAAGATCCAACAGCTGAGGGAGCACAAGCCAAGGTAGCTTCCCAGCTAGCGACGCTTAATTCTGTTGTTAACTCCTCCATGAGGCTCATTTCTTACGCAGCCGATGGGGTGAGTAGAGCCGCAGGTACTGGTGTGGCCCTTAGGAGGCATGCATGGATGCGGCTGTGTAACTTTGCGGAACCCTTTCGAGCATCCTTCACCAACACTCCCTTTGATGGTTCCTTTCTTTTTGGACCGCAGGTGAAAGACACTTTGACTAAGTGTGAGCAAGAAGGCAAGACTCTCTCTGCCGTGGGAGTCTGTTTTTCCACTCCCTCTAGACCTTACCCCAAGGGTCAGAAGAGTGGGAAGATGTGGTTCCGTAAATCTCAGGGAGCCTTGCCAGACACACGTAGTGATTTTTCCTCCAGAGGCAGAGGGGGAAACAATAATAATAGACGCCGCCCTTGTGGCAGAAGGGGTCCGCAGAACCAGGGCAACAGAGAATCCTTCTCTGATGAGCCCTTTCAGCATCCCTGAAGGGTTGCCCGGCTGCTCACCTCTGGAGGCAGTTGGGGGAAGACTTTTGCTGTACCCAAGAGCCTGGCAAAGTTTAACACAAGACAGAGGGGTACGGTCCGTTATATCTGGAAGTTACAAAATTCCCTTCCATCAACTCCCTTTACAGTCAAGGAAGACCCTTCCAGATGTTCCACCCAATCTGAAGGAACAAGCAGTAATAGAAGTTTCAAAACTTGCTAGAAAAAAGAGCCATCTAGGAAGTCCCGGCAGACCAGCATGGATCTGGAACTTACTCAAGGTTCTTTTTAGTACCAAAAAAGACAGGGGACTGGAGACTGATTCTGGATCTCAGCAGAATAAACAGGTCTGTGCAAAGAACAAAGTTCCAGATGGTCACCCTACAGTCCATTCTACCCTTTCTGGGTCAGGACAACTGGATGTGCTCGATAGATCTTCAGGACGCGTACTACCATATAAAGATGGACAGGCACTCCAGGAGATTTCTTCACTTCCGGCTGGGGGCCAGTCATTATCAGTTCAGAGCTCTGCCCTTTGGTCTCACCACAGCCCCCAGGGTGTTCACCAAATGTATGGCAGTGGTCACGGCTCACCTGAGATGTCAAGGATTCCAGGTGTTTTCGTATCTAGACGACTGGCTCCTTACTGCTACCACCAGGCATCAACTCATACAAGCACGGGACTACACAATCACAGTCTGCTCCCAGCTCGGCATTACAATAAATTTTGAAAAATCTGCCTTGTTGCCCTGTCAATCTATCACTTATATAGGAGCAGACTTAGACACAAGGGATATGTTTGCAAGGCTACCACTGGAAAGGGTGTCCACAATCCATCAGCAGGTACAGGTTCTGATGCAGAGCAAAAGGATCCAAGTCAGGTACGTCCTTCAAACTCTGGGTTCCATGGCAGCAGCCATTCTCCTAATTCCACTAGCGCGCTTTCATATGAGAATTCTTCAGTGGCTTCTGTTTACGCAGTGGTCTTTCCAAGAGCTACCCATGACTCACATGATCATGATGACGGATGCATGCAGAAGACATCTTTCTTGGTGGATGGTCTCCCCACTAGTTACTCAGGGCAGACTTTTCATTCAACCCGCTCCGGTAGCCACAGTGACGACAGATGCCTCCCTGATTGGGGGGGGGGGCATTATCTGGGCAGGACAGTCCAAGGCACGTGGCAACCTCACGAGTACCATCTGCACATAAATGTCCCT
The DNA here is from genome assembly GCF_019279795.1 of Protopterus annectens. Taxonomy (NCBI): domain Eukaryota; kingdom Metazoa; phylum Chordata; order Ceratodontiformes; family Protopteridae; genus Protopterus; species Protopterus annectens. Next base: position 314,852,561 of record NC_056728.1, read on the forward strand.
GGAAATGAGAGCCGTGCTCCTGGCGTTGCAAGCCCTTCAAGACTCTCTTCCTTTTGGGACCATTGCTATTCAAACGGACAACATGTCAGTTGTGTGGTACATCAACAAGCAGGGCGGAACCAGATCCTACCCCCTGTTTCGAGAAGCACTCAGACTTTGACAGTGGGCAATTTCCTCCCAACGTTTTTTGATTGCGACGCACATACCCGGGAGATCTAACGTCATAGTGGACAGGCTCAGCAGAGGTATCCTCATGCCTCACGAGTGGTCTCTGAATCAGGAAGTTGCAAATCTTATTTTTCGCAAATGGGGACAGCCTTGCTGCGATCTCTTTGCCACCCCCTTCAACAGCAAATGCAGCAACTACTTCTCCCTTCTTCCGCTTCCGGGTCACATACCCAGAGACACTGTAGTCCACGATTGGCCCCAGGGACTTCTTTATGCCTTTCCTCCCTTCCCCCTGATACCCAAACTTATACAGAAAGCAATATCGTTGGGTTACAAAATGATCCTCATTGCTCCCTACTGGCCTCGACAGATATGGTTCCCATTCCTGCACCATTACCCTCTTGATCAACCCTGGACTCTGGACCCAATTTCAGACCTCCTGGTTCATCAATCAGGCGGGTTGCATCAGTCCCTCAAAACTCTCCAGCTCATAGCTTGGTTGCTCCACTTCCAACCTTAGCCAGGCTTCCCAGCATCTCCCCAGCAGTCTGTGACATTATCTTCAACTCTGACAAGTCTACAATGAGGAAAACTTATGCTAGCAAATGGAAAAGTTTTTTCTTGATGGGCAGAGGCTAGGAATGTGGATCCCTTTTCAGCCCCAGTCCACAAAATTCTGGAATTCCTAGCACAACTGTTTCACTCCGGGTCCACTTCTGCAACGATCAGGGTACAAATGACGGCCATTTCTATCTTTCATGTTGGTTTCTCGACTTCTAACATTGTCTCATAAGTTCTGTAAAGCTTTTTTGAGAGGGACAACTCTTCTTAGGCCTCCAGTGAGAGATCCCCCTCCTCCTTGGGACCTTAATTTAGTCCTAACCTCCTTAATTCTGCCCCCTTTTGAACCAGCAGCATCCGGCTCTATCAAGTTTCTATCTTGGAAGACACTCTTTCTGGTAGCTATTACTTCAGCCAGATGCGTCTCCGAACTTCAGGCGCTGTGTGTTCGTCCTCCCTACTTGGTTTTTCATAAGGACAGGGTTGCTCTGAGGACTAATCCTTCGTTTCTTCCTAAAGTCTGCTCAGAAAATAATTTAAACCAATCTATAGTTCTTCCTGTGTTTTTCCCTAATCATACCAACAAGGCAGAGTACAAACTACACCAATTGGACGTTCATAGGCAATTGCGTTTTTACCTGCACAGGAATAAGGAAATAAGGAAGTCGGACCGACTATTCCTTTCTTATGCCTTGGGCAAACAAGGTCTCCCAGTTTCCAAGGTAACCTTGTCCAGATGATTGTCACACACTATTTCTTTCATTTATCAGTTAAGGAACAAAGAGTTACCTATTAAACCGAAAGGTCATTCTACTAGGGCCTTGGCCACCTCTGTAGCCTTCCAGTCTAGGTTGCCCACGGATTCTATCTGTGCAGCTGCCACGTGGGCAAACCCTCATACCTTTATTTCTCATTACAAGTTGGATATGGTCTCCAGGAGCAGAGCTGACTTTGGTTCCACTGTTCTGAAGAGTCTGTTCTACTGAGCCACCCAGGATTTTAGGTGCTAGGGACGCTGTCCCAACCAGCAAGAATGAAGGCGAGATAGACAACTTAACATAAAGAAGTTATGTACCTACCATAACGTTGCATGTTAGTTGTCTTCATCTCGCCTTCCTTCTTGCGTCCCACTCTCCGTCCCCCTGTCCTAGTGGACCAAGAGGAGTTTTTTCCTGTTTCACTGGCTGTGTGTTCTCTTGTTTTCCTCTATTAACTTAGAGAATATGGCAGGTATAGTCAACTGTTTTTTTGACTGGTTTATTCTCTTGTTATGTCTGGAGTTAGCTATTTCAAACGAGATCTGGGTAGCTATCGCTAGGCATTATGGGATAAGGGATAGCCTCAAGCCAGTAAACAGCTCTAGCTATTGAAGCTAGCCGAGTCGGAGCCGAGGATCAGCTCTGATCCCAACCAGTAAGAAGGAAGGCGAGATGAAGACAACTAACATGGAACGTTATGGTAGGTACATAACTTCTTTTTTATCGACCATGGGATGGGTATGGCCAGTCTAACACCAAATAGGATAGGTAATTCAAAAATGAAAGGGAAACTGGCTAGGCCTAAAATCGTTTGCAATGGCAGCTATCGTATACTTATCTACGAACTTATTAATCTACTCCACATTTGAGTTCTCTGGTGACCTTAGATTTAATAGCTGCTTATCTTCACATACAGATCAAAAGTTGAGATGTTTCTTAGTGTGATTCAGGTACAGAAGACATTATCAGTTTTCTGCATTAACATTTGATCTATCCAGTGCTTCAAGGGTGTTCACAAAGTGTCTAGTTCCTGTGATAACCTGCAGGCTGCAAGGTATTCACATTTTCCTTATCACTTTTTTATCTTCTCAGAGTATTTTTTTAAACTATCAGAAATGTATCACTTGAGTGAGGGATCTTCTACACAGACTGGGGTTTTAGAAGTACATACAAAAGTCTTGATCTGATGTTGTCAGTCTTCACTCAGTCCTTGACTGTGTGTGTGGGAGGGGGGGGCTTGGTTCCAAGCCTCAGAACCAACTCGGCCTTTAACTTCAGCTAGCACCCTTCAAACTCTCAAGCTAGGCTTTTACCCATAATGCTCCTTCCTAAACTACCAAAGATCTCGTTTGCCACTTTGTGTGTCAGATGTGCTTCTAGTGCTCTCAATTATTTTATAATTTTACTTCAAACCTTTTCTAATTAATGAATTTACTTTTTATATGCTCCTCTCCTTTCCACTTTTTATACTTTAGTCTGTGTGTGTGAGTATTCTTAATTCTTATTCCTCCGCTACCTTTGGTAGTTTCCTGCCAAACTACCATTGCTGGTACTTCCTTTTTTCCCCTTTTTACCTTTTGAGGTATTTCTCTAATACCATAGCTGGTATCTCCTTCCATTCTTTTGTTCTTTCTATCCAAAAGAAAATCTTTTCTTCTCTCACTGTATGACTGTGTGTTATTTTGGATATGGCAGAAAAAGTCGAGTCACCAGTTAAACCTAAGGGCATCTCAGGTTTCAAGAGATGTCAAAAAGGTCAGGCAAAATGCCTAATTCAGACGCATATGCTTTATGTGTGTTCTGTCTAGGCAAAGTTCACTTGCAAGAGAGTTTCTCAATTTGTCATGGATTCTCCATGGGAACTCTCACTGAATGTAAGAATAAGTTAATACTGAAAGGACATCTAAAAACAGAATATGAAGAGGTCATTTCTGAGTCAAAAACTGAAGCCAGTTCTTCTTCTTCAGCCTCTTACAGAAAATGCCCTTCTTTGGTGCCCAGTACTTCGGTACCGACTAAGAAGGCAACAAAACATTCCGTGGTGCTGGCCACTTCCTTGATACCGAAATTGGGACTCGAAACCAAAACTCTTGAGTCTTCTGAGCCAGCATTGGGTTCTTTGACTCCATCAGCACCAGCAAAACCTGAACTGATCTCAGTACCTAGATCTAGGTACTCTCCTTCCATTGATCCCTTTAAAGACATACCACCTAGCCCCTTCCTTGAAGTCAGACCTCCTAGGTCTCCATCTACAGCATTGGTTCGACCACGAAGAGTATCTCTGATGCTGACATCATGAAACTGGTGGATCAGTTCCTAGTGGCAGGGGGATTGTCCTCGGTTCCTAGCCAACCCGGCCTTGGAAACTCTTCTGCTGCGACACTGCCAATTCCTCCCTCAACTCCAATCAAAACCTTGGAGCCCTCAGTTTCAACACTTTTGGCAAGACTGCCTCGGTTCCAGTAGCAACTTTGTCTCTGGAACCAATTGTTACCTTGAGTTCCTCTGGTCCTTTGGTACTGGAGGTCTCCCGGGGTTAAGACTCTCTGGTCAGATCCGAGGTGCATGAACTGATTTCCTTATCTTTGGAGCCATCCATGTCCTTCGATGCTTCGGCCTTTGTAGGATCGACCCATGCTTCTGTTTTGGGGGTCGCCTCCTGGTTGCTGGGTGTGACCCTAGTTCCAAAGGAGTTTATTTTGGTTCTGGGCTCCCATCCCTCTCCGAGGGGGGGCCAGCCTTCCAGATCATGGAGAAGGCTTTGTCCATTGGGGACTTGCAGTCTTTGCCATCCCTGTCGGGACAAGTTTCTACATCTCCTCGACCTGAGCCATCATCCTTCTCTTCCCCAAGGCAGAGGGCGCAAAAGTTCCAGGATAGACCCACTTTGGTGGTTTTTCCTTTGGACACTTCCCCTAATCATCCCCCCGAAGAAGTACCTGTGAAGAAGAAGAAGTGCAAGAGGAGACACTTAGACTCCCTGGAGAAGTCTTTCACCAAAGATGCCAATTTTGATGATGGGGATGGTTCTCCCAGGTCACCCCCTGATGATGTTTCCTTCAGGGACATCCTTGAAATCCTGAAACAGAGGGGTGGCTGGTCTTCCATACAACCTTCCTTGGAGGAGTCTGTATAACTGGAGGCTTTTCATGCCCAGCCTTGGATGTCTCTGCTTGTTGACGATCTTATTAAATTGATTGCTCAGTGGGAGTAGAAGATGCCCAACTCCATTGAGCCAGTCCCCAAGAGACCTGATCATATCCTATCGGCCCCTAAGGATGAGCCACACTGGTCCAAAGGTATACCCGTTGACTCCATGGTGATAGCGGCAGCCATGAATAAGGAACTTGCTGAGGAAAGTCCGACTATCCATCATCCTAACAAGGAGTCTAGGACTTTGGATAGATTTGGGAAGCATGTTTATGGTTCAATTACCTTTGCTCTTAGGTCCTTGAATTATATGGTGCACTTTGCAAGCTACAGAAGGATCTGATCAAGGAGCTCTTGGATGCCCTCTCAGAAGCAGTGGTTGAAGGGGTTTGGGATAAAGTTTCCTCTCAGCTGGCAGCCCTTGATGTGATTTCTAACTCATCCATGAGGCTGAGTGCTCATGCAGCTGAAGGGATAACAAGAGCAGCGGGTTCAGGCATAGGCATTAGAAGGCACTCCTGGATGCACTTGTGTGACTTTGTAGAGCCATTTAAAGTGTCATTCATCAACGCTGAGTTTGACAGATCTACCTTTTTTGGTCTCAAGGTAAAAGACACTTTAGCCAGATGTGAAAAATATGGCAAAACCCTTTCTGCCATAGGCGCACATTTCTCCACTCCTCAGAGACCTTACTCTAGGAACCAGAGAAGTGGGAGATTATGGTTCAAAATATCCAAAGGGTGTTTCCAGGATTCACGCTGCAAAGATTTTCCCCGGGACAGAGGGGACAAGTAATGGCAGATGCTGCCCCAGAGGCAGGAATGGACCGCAAAACGAGGGGACCAGAGAATCTTTCTCTGATACTTCCTATCAGTACCCCTGAATGGGGGATTGGAAGTATAAGCTTCCTCAATGTTACAGTTGACAATGGAGCACTGGGACATCGCCACACTTATCTCTACAGGAAACCTTGTAAGAGGAATATCCTGTTACATAGAACCAGTATGCTTCACAATCATATTACTAGAAATGTTATAGACAATTCCTATGGATAATGAGGCTACATGATGATGGCGATGACCTGGTTCCAGCTTTTGGACTTCTTAAGAATTAATTTTTAGCTCGAGGATATAAATTACATGAGATTGAACATTGCATGAATGAGATGCTTTGTATGAGGGGTAGTGATGGGAAAACCCTACTTTTCTGAAAGATTCAGGAATGATAATATTGGAGACGCTACTTCTGCTGGTACATGTCGTAAGAATAGGGTTTATCTCACCTATTCAAGTGATGTGAACATAGTATGTAATATTTTGAAAAATAATTGGTCTATTTTACAAGCTGAGCCTGACATCAGAAAGCTTATTGATGATTCTCCTAGGTTTAGTTTTAGGAATAACCTGTCCCTTAAACGACACTTATGCTATTGCAATAACTTGACAGAGACTACAGTTCACTCTGATTGAAAATAAACTTTTAAATGCTGCACTTGTAGAGCAAGTAAATATATTCTAACAAGCACCTCATTTCTACAACCCGGTACTGGTTTTATAATTGAGATAGACTTTTTATGCTGACCGAAAGAGTAAAGATCTGGTTTATTATGCAGATTGTACTGTCTGCAGCGCCTTCTATGTTGGCAAAATGAATCGCATGCTAAAAGAAAGGATTATGGAGCATTTAAATGATATAAATAAAAAGAAAGTAACTAATGCCCTGGCCAAGTATGTATTGGAACGAGGTAGTGATTAATCGTTCAAGTTTTTTGTGCTGGAGCTGACTTCACTGAATGTGCAGGGTGGGGTTTCCTATTAGAACGATGAAAATGCATTTTGTCGAATGTGTTTTCGTCGACACATGCAGGGCGAACAGGCAAAACAGCGAAGCGGCTGTTCAGCGAATTCTTTCCCTGGGAAAGAAGTCGCTTGACCGCTTCGTTGCTTTGCCTGTTCTGAAGTGTAGTGTGGTCCCTTGTCCAGTATAGCACCCAAATGTGATTGTGCAACAGTTACTGACCTTAGGGTTAGGGTGTGGGTTTAGGTAAGTGCATATGTATAAAAGTGTTTACTGTTTTTTATGTTGCGTTAGATGTATGGTTGAGTTACATGTGTATTTGTTTTCAGCTGTTTACTTCTGTTTTTTGGGGGGGGGTAGAATTAGGGTTAAGGTAAGTGTGTATGTGTTTGGAACTGTTTATGTAAATGTGCGAGAGTTACTGACCTTAGGGTTAGGGAGCTTGTTAAGGTAAGTGCATATGTTTTAAAATGTTTACTGTTTTTTTTTTTCCTTAGATGTATGGTTGAGTTACGTGCATATGTGTATTTAGTTGTTTACTGTTTTTTTTTTGGGGGGGTATAATTAGGGTTAAGGTATGTGTGTATGTGTTTGGAAGTGTGTAATGTTTTTTTTTGTTTGGAGATGGAACAGCGATTTCTTTCCCTAGGAAAGAAATCGCTGTTCTGCGGTTTCGACATTTTCAGCTTTCGCTGAATATGTGTCGATGAAACACCGTTCGCTGTTTTCAGCGTTTGGTGTTTTAATATGAACACCATGGTGGAGATCAGAATAATGTAACAGAATGCCGTGCGCTATGTTGGATACTACTTTTACAAGCACACCTTCCACCAGGACTGAATGGGGTGATTTCATTGAAGCCTGTGTTGAAATCCCCCCCCCCCCCCGTGTCATTAAATTACACTTTTGGGGGTTTGGCCCATAGTGAACAGTTGATTGGTTGATTCATTCAAGAGTCAGCTGACTGTGTGTGTTTCAATGATTGGACCTTGTTAGATTTTTAAATGCTCTTCCTTTAGTGGTTTTTATATGGCCTGAAGAAACAGATTGAGTATCTGTTAAAGTGCTTACCTTCTATTTTATGTTTTCTGTTTTATTAAAGTTTATAGTTCATTTTCAGTCGTGTTGATTGAAGTTTTATTTATTGACTCTGATATTATCTTGACAAAACTAAAACCCTTAAACTCTGTTCAGTTATTAAGCTGTTAAGAAGATAAAAAAAGGACAACCTGTGTCAAAGCAGACTACCTCTAAATGGTTATCTCATACTTTTTTCTTGTGTTATACCTACCACAACAAGGCAATTCCAGGCAGGGTCAAGGCACTCTTTACCAGTGCCTTGGTTTCATCTGTGGATTTTTGGAAAGGGGTGGAGTCTAGAAGTAATCTTAGAAACATCATCTTGGCCCTCTGTACATATTTTTTAGAAAGTACTATAAATTAGATTTCTTTTCCAAGTTAAGAACAGGCTTTGCTAAGACCATTTTCATGGGGCATCTTGACCCTTATTCTTCCTCCTCCCAGTCATTATAAACTATAGCAGTCTACCCATAAAGTTAAGGCCACTGCAGCATGGTCAAATGAAGAACATTGCATAGTTCTGTAAGTATATGTACCATAACAGTAGGTATTTAAATGACCACTGATGTAGTAACTACTCCTTCTTTTCACCCCCCCCTTATTTGTGTACGTTTTTACTGTTAGATGAGGACTGTGTTTTTAATGCACATAGCAGTGATATTTTTTTGCATGGCTCTAGCCTTCCTCTCTCAGTTGGCTTGAAAGTTTTGAAGGGCTTGGTGCCCAAACCACTGATTTTATTCAGCTCTGCTTGCACTGATAATGGTTTGGTGAGTGTGAATAATTTAACAGGAATAGATGAAGATTTCATGCACAGATAAAAAAAGAAACGGTAGGGTTTAATAGCATCTCGTAACACAGTCATGTACTGAAGGTAAGGTACCCTCAAAATAAGTGTTGTCAGAATTAAAAAAGTTATCAGATGGTGGTACAGCATTACTGCAGAGGCAGAGGCACGGTCAGGGGACAGGTTGCCTACACTATTATTAATTTCTTTTTATTTCTTTTTTATTCATTGTTCTCATGGTAAATTATAAAACAAATACATGCTTCATTTAACTGTGTATGTTAAGAATGATTCCTTTTAAAAAGGTACATGACTCATGATGCTCTAGATACTCATTTGATACAATGTTATTCTTACTGTGATGCCATGAATCACCTTAGGGGCTTAGGACATAACATTAGTAGGCATTTTGACAAAACTGGTACATGAACGGTATAACATTTTATTAAGAAACCTTTAGCCAAGATTGTTATGAATTTACAGGCTATTGCAGTACACAAGAACAGTGGCACTTGGAGAGATGTTGTGATGTTTGATGAGACTGGGTGTTCCCTTAAGCCACTCTGTAGATAGAGTATACTGAATAACGGTGTGTAGGAGTCATATGAGTTTCAATGCAATTTAATCTCCTGACCATCAACACCTTGAAGTACACTCTTGAAGGCTGTACCCTCGTTTCTCAAGGATGGCTAGGCCATTTCATCTGTGGTAAATTTGAGGGTATCCATCCAGTCATTTAGGTTGAGTTTGAAGGATGATAATGTATTGCACTGTTTAACCCTGCAGGAGCAGCTTATTCCAGAGAAGAGGAAGGCACTGCATGATGATTCTTTTTTTCCATTATGTTCTTTTTTTATCTGATGGTGAAGATTTAGTTCCCTTGCCCTGGTTTTTGCTAAGACTTGTGAAGACACTGATGTTTATGAACAATGGGTCTCTAATGGCATGCTGGGTGAGACACTGATCACCCCTCAGGAGTCTATTAGATATTGAATAAACTGATAGCGCTTTTAGCTTATCTTGGTAGCTCAGGGCCTTTAATCCTGAAATCTTCTTAGTTAGGAACCTCTGAGGCTTCTCTTCTTGTTAGATGTGTTGAGTGAAATACATTCTGAATGGGGCATTGTACTCCATAACTGGTCTAATCCGTGCTGAATATAAAGGAACAATGACATCATCAGATCTGGATGAAACACCCCTAGCTTCCATTTGTGCTAAGTAGAAGGATTTTCTGACTGCAATCTTCTGATTGAAGAAGAGGGAACTCTCAAATAAGTTCCCAGGCACCTGACTACATTTTCATTCAGTAGTAGAGTATTGTCTGTACTATACCATGTGTTGAGAGTATGGGCTGTCTGCTAAATTACACAATTCTGCAATTTGTCATATTTATACTGAGCCTAGTTTCAATACTCTGGTATCAACTAGGGTAAGTTCTCTGTGAAGGTTACAGGTGTCAGAGGGTGGTCTTGACAATAATACCCAGTTTGTAGATATCTGCAGACTTAGATAACCAGTGGCCCTGATTCTCATTTTACAGATCACAGAAGTAAATACCAAAAAGGAGGGGGTCTCAGTACAGGCCCCTTGGAGATTCCTCTGGTTACCTTCATACATTCATATGAGATGTCTGCCACATCAGCTATGTAGGTTCTGTCTTTTAGCCAGTTTGCTATCCATCTTACCATATATGGATCTGTATTTAGAGCATTGAGCTTACTTACAATGCCCGCAGGGGATATGGTATCAGAAGCTTTGACTAGCACAGGATATACAGTGTGATCAGCATGACCACTGTCAACAACCTGTATGACCTTATCAAAGAAGTTGAGTAAATTTAATAAGCAGGATCTCACTTTGACAAAGATGAACTGTTGATGGTCTAGCATAATGAGACTTTTGATATCATAACTGATTTATCATAATTGATTCAGTTATGATATGCTCCATAGTTTTGTAGAGCAAATTCATAAGGCTGATGGGTCTGCAATTATTGGGGTCTGTCATAGTGCCACTCTTCATAGGATCATAGGAAATAACTAGGCTAATGGCTCTGGAGCCCTTACAATCCTAGCCAAGAATTTATCCCCAAAAAAAGAAACCTTAATCAGCACCTATTACCCCTGTCAGTGAGAAACACAGGTGGAACCCCTAGGACAAATTTGTGGTTACCCATCCACTCATTAAGGTTGTGCTTGAAGAGGGTCAGTGATGTACTTTGTTTGACATGTATGGGGAGTCTATTCCAGAGATGGGGCAGCCTCTGGGAGACAAACTTGTCTCTCCAACAGGTTTTGTTAATGTCACATATTAGATTTAAGCCTTTCGATCGGGTACTATGGAGGGAGTTAGACATATTGATATGGAGCATTTCTAGTAGACCAGGGTTTGAGATTGCCTTGTAGGTGAGACATAGATCACCTCTGAGCAATCCGTATGATACAGATGTTATGGAGGGACATCATCCCCGCAGTACCCCAGAATTCAGGAACAAATCATGTGGCTAAGCTGTGGTTAAACAATTTGAGGAGAGGTCTGACAAGGGCATGTTTAGTGCTATTTATTAAACATTCAGGTATGTTGTCACGTCCCATGAAGGAAACATTTTTGATCTTTCTTTGCATCTTCAGAAAATGTTTCTTGGTGATAATAGAGGGTGTAAGGTATTCTAGGATATGCAGAATAGCAAATTTAAAACCTGTGTGACCATCACATTGTGTACTGTGTTTATACAGAGCATTTGTATCCCTTTTGTTCTTTATTTCATACAAATGCTCGTATATTCTGGTCTTAAGTAACCTCTCAGTCTTCCCTATGTAATAGGAATTACAGGTATTGCACCTAGCAATATATACTAACTTGCTGGAATAACAGTTACCTCTCTTTAAATGGACTACACTTTTGCTTTTATTTTCTAAACAAATCATATTCTCTTGTAGAATATAAGAACAATAGTTACATCTACCACAGGGTCTACTACCATTTGTTGTTTCACTTTTAGTTAAATTGTGGTGTCTGTTTTCTAAAATTCTTTTAATGTTGGACCCAATTTTTGTAGTGAAAACAGGCTTTTCTCCCACCACTTGATAGACATCATGGTCAACTTTAAATATGCTCCAGTTCTTGTATATTACTTCTTTTACTTGTTGATATAAAGGACTGAACTGTACAATACATGTTTGTTCAAAATTAGTGCCGCTCACTTTTTCAACATTTTCCCCAGGGTCCATATTTTTATTCAAACCCTTGCCTAGTAAGGGGATATATTTTTTACCCCATTCTTCTAAAACTTCATTAAGTGTGTTGTCATTTATTTCTAAAGGATAGCCTCTGTCCATAAACATACTCTTCAAGAAATCAAATTCACTCAGGACATCTTCTTATAAAGAAGTCATTCTAGCTACTCTAACAGCCTGTCCTTTTATAATGCTCTTCTTTTTCTGATAAAGGGTGATAGCTATCATAATGTAGGTTGTTGTTACAAAAAGTTTTTTTACGGTATATCCATTTTTCTTTATCTTTAATAATTTTAGTATCCAGATAATTAATCTCCTGAAAATGAAACTGAAAGGTAAACTTCAAAAATTCAGTAGTATGATTAAGGTATTGGATGAATGAAGGAATGCTCTCCGCAGTTCCTTTCCACAAAATATTGGTCTTTTGAAATGTGTTTGAAAAACATACATTTTTTTAGAAAAATAATTGTTTTATTTTTCTGTTTTAATTAGAATATTATTTGGTAAGTTTAAACACTAATTGTTTTAACATCCTTGTTTGCTATTGGGAAATGTTCAACCAATCATGGGCAAGTTAACAGTATAAAAATGTTTTTTAACTGTTGTTTAAGTTAATTCTGATGAAGTCAAAGTGGATTGACGAAAGCGCTTAATTTTAATTTTTTGTAATAATAAAAGAATGTTTGGGACTCGCAACAGTAGTGCTTTATTTTCTGGTTTATTTTGTATGTAAAATAAGATTTGATATGAAGGTGGTATTATCAGTGTTGTAAGTTGCCATCTCTGGAAGGATGGCATCAGTTCTACAATATCTCTACAGATGTGGCAAATATTGCAGAGGAGATATTTTGCCTGAACACGATGAATGTGAGTTTCACCTTGTCAATAACGAACCTCAGCTGACTGAGGTGAGAAGTTGGGGCATGGTTATACTGTAATGGAAAGATGCTATGGAAGGTGCCTTGGAAGTAGTTAGACAACAGCTGGAGGGAGTGTCTGGACTTTTGAACAAGTATTTCAAGCAGCTCATGTCATCAGGAGATAATTTCAGTGAGTTTTTGAAAGACCAGTGTGATACCATATAGCCGTTTCATCAAAGAGTGGTTGATGTGCAGTCTGAACCAGTGGACCTAAGATGTCAACAGTTTTCATTGAACAGAAATTGGTTATATAGAGAAACACTGTTTGTGACCTCAAAGTGTGTGTGTGTTTGCTATTGTCCTGATGGCTAGCTTGTTTGTTGTTTTTCTCTGCCTGTATAAAGTCAGAGCTTCCACTCTCTTGGTATCCATACCATTGATTTCAGAGGCTTTTTTACTGAATCCTGGTCCATCCATTGCTAGATAAGTACTTTAAAGTGCTGATTTTCACTATACCTTTATATATACTAGAGCTGTTATATTGTGTGCATTCTTACAGAGCTTTTGTACTTTAAAACTGCATTTAAGGATTTGCAACTGGATTTGACTGTTTTGCTAAATCCAGATCCATCCTGATCTGAATATTTAGTCCACATTGCTGAATTGCACATTATCTTGTAAAATACTAGTTGTTCTTCTTCTTTCGGCTTTTCCCAGTTAGGGGTCGCCACAGCGAAACTCCGGTCCGCTAATGATTGACAGTAGATTTTTACGGTGCCGAGATGCCAGCTCAACGCCCAACCTTCAACGAAGGCATGCCCATTCACGCATGTCTTTAGAATGCCACTCGACCGTGGGGAGGACATGCAGACTCCACACAGAAGGTGCTCCAGCCAAGAATTGAATGGGCAAACCTCTTGCTGTGAGGTGACAACACTACCGCTGCACCACCGCGGCTTCCATCTTTTATAATCTGTACATTATTTGCTGTCTTTGCTCACTTTTCTGATTGTGCCTTGGATTATCACCACAGTTGTTTACTGTGAGTTATTGCATGTCTGTTTGGTTTTATAATTGTAACTTGGTTAGTTTCTGCATTTTGGGAGCACCAGGCAATGTTTTACATTAAGATGTCTTTGGTCTACACTTTAATGGCACTAGTAGGAGAAGGTAGCCAGGTCTCTTCTGAACTGGTATTAACTGTTTGTGGCCTCAAAGTGTGTGTTTGCTATTGGCTAGGGGCTAGCTTATTCGTTTGTTTTCTCTGCCTGTATGAAATCATCACATTTGTGCAGTATTGATCATTGCTCAGCAGCAGTTAACAGTGCTCTGTATAGACTCAGGTGTTTAGAAACATAAATTTCCTACAAAAACTACCCCATAAGAGTTCCTGAGCATGTAGTTGCATGAAGAGCAGAGGGGCAAAACTCTGAAAATAATCTGAAATTAGACACAAAAGGGAGCATAAATCCTTTGGTACCACACCCATTGAAACCCACTATATTTATACCTGAAACTGTGGATTAGCACTTTTCCATTGTCTCTCTAGCCAGCCTGGTAGAAATGACTCTTGAAACAATGTAGCAGTTGTGGTTATGTCTTGTGATAGACACCTAATTTTTAAACAATCTCATACAATATGTGAGAGATGTACTTATATCCTTCTCTTGAAGCAAAGTTCTGGCAGACAGCTGCTACAAATACCAAATAGGTTGTCAGAAACTTGCAACAGTGCACAATACCTGCCATTCACACTACAGGACAAACGCATAGATCTACACATGTTGAGGCTGTAAAAGTAATTTGTCCAATCCAAAATCTCTCAGATGCAGTAATTACAATAAATACAGTCAGCAACCTCAAAAAAACACTATCAAAGCAACATTCACCATGGTACACTCAACCTCAACTTACAGTGTCTCTAAGGCTAAGCTCATAAGGCAGACCACCACACAATACAATATTTTGACATAAGAGACTACATTGTGATGTACATCAATGTCCTTCTCACTGGGCTGAGGAAGGAGAAGATTACAGTTAGTAACCTCTCAGGGACAAGGATCTGCCAGATCATACAGGCACTCGGGTCATTGAACCAGAAGTACCAGTATGACTCGGTCATAATCCACATAGGAGTAAATTATTTGAGATGTACCTCCCTGAACTGCATGATCAGAGACATGACGGAGCTCTTGGACTGTCTATCCCAGGATAGTATGAGTGTAGCATTGACCAGCATTCTATCTTCTTCAAAGATGATGCCACAATATGAACAGAAGACAATTGACTTTAATAATTGGCTTAGTTTTTGGTGCCATTTGAAGGGGGTACAATAGTTATCAACCTGGGACAATATGGTTGACAGACCACGCTGCTTTGCCGGAGATGGTCTGCACCTATCCCTTCTTTGCTTTCAAATATTGTTTAAAACCATATCTGCCCCCATAGTGACTTTCCTTAGGCATTATCAATATGGTAAACTTTCAGATGTAGCAAAACCAACCCAAGAACATCTAAAGGTGTTACAGCACAATGCCAGGAGTCTAAACAAGAAATTCTACTACCTGCACACTGTCCTCATCTTAGAGAATGTAGATGTCTGTGTAGTTGCTGAGACACAGTTTAAAGCTGCAGAGAGCACCCTGATAGTGCAGGTTACAATGCACCTCATGCATTTAGACACATAACTTCACAGGAAGTGACAAAAGGTGGAAATGTCTCAATTTATATCAAAAATAAAAATGCATCAAGGCTGATCAAACAGTTTGATGTACCTAAGTTTCTAAATGTCCAGATTACCATAAGCAAAGTCATATACCATATTCTTGCAAATTATAGGTCCCCCTCTATGATCCAAGAAACCCATAGCACATACTTAAGCATTTTGGAGCTATGCCCAATTCAACCCAACACCATATATAGGGTTAACTTTAACTACCCCACTATAAAGTGGAATCATACATGACCCCTAACATGTAGCCACAAAAATTCATGGACTTTGTAAAAACAAATATCCTGAACCATAGGTCCACTAGCATCCTTTACTTAGTCCTCATCAGTATGGAAGAATGTTGAACCCTCCAGACTGTATTGTCTTCACTAGTCAGGTCAGACCATAAAGCTGCCTCCTTTGAAATAAAAATAAAACATGAGGCACCAGGTAACCCTGGAACTTTTAGAAATTATTCCAAGGCAAACTTTCTACTTCTAAGTGGCACCCTGGCAAAATATGAAGTTCCCCCTAAACCCAGAGACCACTACTGCCTATGCTGAGTCATTCACAAGAACCCTCTACAATCATATAAACAGCCATATAAAGGCTACTGTACCTACCCAAAATAAATTCCTAACAAACTGAAAATACAAGCCACTCTGGTGGAATCATAATATCAATAGATTACCTAGTAAAAACAAGAAATTCCTGGCCAAAATAGGAAGTGCAATGCTCAGCAAAGTAAAAACTCCCTCATTAAACTAAATAAACAACTCAGGGGACTAATAAAGTCAACCAAAGCCACATTTGAGGTAAAAGTAGCTTCCCAGGCTAAGGGCAACCACAAGGCATTTTTCCGTTATGTCCGAAACATCAAAGGCAATACACAACAACTTGATAAACTAATTGTAAATGGAGTCACCTATACTGAGCCTGAGGACATAGTAAATTTATTGGCTGATAAATTCAGATCTAATTTTATCTCACTTTCTCCCCTAGATGTCTTTCTAGAAATACCCACAACCATAGCTCCCCCAACTATCAACAGGGAACAGGTTCTCAATGCACTCTCCAAGGCAAGAAAAAAAAAACATTGCATCGATGGGACCTGATAATATCCCAGGAAGCATGACCTTTTGGGGCTTCTAGAAACACAATTCAATTGTAGCCTCCAAACAGGCTTTGTGCAAAATGAATGACCACTGCAGAAGGTTAGGTCATCCATGGACCCACAAAACTACTGACTCATAAATGTGACTAGTCTCATGTGCAAAGCCATGAAAAGAATTTTCATGGATATGAGAAATAACATAGGAAACCATTAGATATTGGACCAAATCCATTTTGTTTTGGCAAGGGAAGGTCATGCCTTCTAATCTTGGTAGACTACTTCAAGAAAGCCACCAAAGCAATGGATGATAGCAAAATGGTTAATATGGCTATCTTGAATTTGAAAGTTCAGCACAGTTCCCCTCTCAGGGCTTGTAGACAAGTTCACTGAATTAGGCATAAACCCCTATGCCACCCACTGGATAACCCACTGACTCACAAGTTAAGATAGGGGAGTCTTCCTCCATAAAACAGTTACTACTGGAGTACTTCAGGGATTGATGCAGGCATCACTCCTGCCTAGTATCTAATTCTTTGACGTTAAGCCTAATGTCATAGGCCTCTGGCTGTCCGAATTCAGTGATGATTACAAATTAGGTGCAATCATTGAATACCCCAAATCATAAACATCCTCCAAGAGGGCATTACACAGACTAATAACTGGTGTCAGAGTTGCAATCTTAAACTCGAAGCTAAGAAGTGCGTAGTAGTATCCTTTGGTAAGATGACCACCCCTACAAATTACTACATTGTTAGAGGATGGGCAAACTGTTCATCAGCACCCTGATTGGAGAATGAACATTCTCCAGCAGGGTATTAATGTGCAAGTAATGCTCTCTGAAAAACAAGTCCACTGCTTCACGGCAGCATATCAAGCTGCCTTGGATCTCGGACTGAAAAAAAACTAATGGCTGCCATTACTTTACACTCACTAAGCAGCGGTTTTGCTGTTTGGTGAGCATAAACAAAAAATAAACAGAAAAAAGTGCATGCGTGTGTATGTATGTGTAAGAGTGTGTTTATGTTTCTGTCTGCGTGTGAGAGTGAATGTGTGTATGAAAGCAGAGGAGACTATGTGTGTGTGAGAGAGATTGAGAGAGTGTTCTTGTGTGAGTGAATGTGTGTATGAAAACAGAAGAGACATACCTCTCAATTGTCCAGATTTTTGCAGAATGTCCAGATTTTTTCTTCATATTTTTGGCCTGTTCCTCATAAAATTTGTGGTTTTCTTGTAAATAACTAAGGATTGAAATAACTAAATAATAATAGGTCTAAAACCCATCCCCTGGCTAGTTATGTGGATATTAAACTGAAGAATGTTTTAGGAGCATATCCACAGGGTGTATATCATAAAGTCGAACACTGAGAATGTCGAATACCACAATATCAAACTGAATACACTGAAGTGTAAGAAGTTCGGAAACGCAAAACTGCGAAGATCGGAACTCCAAATGGTCATAGTTGGCCCTTCTGTACCCTGATGTTTGTCTCCACTGTGGTGCGATCTTGGAATTGGTTTATTTAAGTAGAGGGGGGTATGGGCGGCACAGCCTCCCACGTTGGGGGGTGTGGGGGGCTTTAATACTGTGAAGTGTTTGTGTGTTGTAACGTTGTTGTACGGGTGTGAGGCTGGCTGACCATTGCTATTCGGAGTTCTGTTTTTCGTTGTTTTCAGAGTACTTACGTTTCGAAGTTTGAAGTTTGATGTTGTGGTATTCGGTGTTTTCACAGTTCGAGTATATGATATAGACGCTATCCGCACATTTGTAGAGACTCATGGGATTTTTTGAGTAAGGTGACTCAGGTGGAATTTGATGAAGGAATTCTATTTTGTACAGTTGATGTGGTAAATCTTTTCAATGCGATACCACATGATGTTGGTCTCGAATGGTTTCATGATTTTTTTGACTGAATGTGGTTTTTGTAACAATGATATCAATGTGTTGGACCTTTTAATGGAACTTGTGCTTAAGAATAACTTTGTTTTTATTGATGGGCACTATTTTCTGCAGAAAAAAGGTGTTGCTATGGGGGCAGCTTGTGCCCCCATTTTTGCAAATATTTTCATGCTACAATGGGAGAAAAAAATTCAATGTTAGGTTGTCAATCTCGCCTTCATTCTTGCTGGATGGGTTCGGAGCCGATCCTCGGCTCCGACTCGGCCACTTACTAAAGCTCGACAGCTAATTTTACCGGCTCGAGGCAACCCTATATCACATGATGCTAAGCAATAACTCCCCAGATCTCGTTTGCCGCTTTCGCTTGCGAGGTGCATTTTTTTACCGGCTCCTGGTAAGTCTTACATATAGATAGTTCAGTCACCCTTTTTGAGTTAATTTATAGTTATTTCTTTCTTAGTGAGTGACTACCCTTAACTTTGTTACTTTTTATATACCTTCCCTCTTTATTCCTTATATCCCACCCTTCCACTTAGGTTAAACCTTAAGCCTGCCCCTTTCCTATTTTTTTTTAGGGATACTGTGAGTGTTTGGGTGTGTCAGTATCCCTATTAACAATTTATTGTTAATTTATATTTTTTTGAGTGTGTGTGTGTGTGTGTGTGTGTGTGTGTGTGTGTGTGTGTGTGTGTGTGTTTGTTGTTTGTTGTTACTTTTGGGAACCCTCGACACTGTTATGTCAAAGGAACCTAAAGAGGTTAAGGTCTCAGGCTTAAAGAAGTGTGACTTGTGCTGTCAGAAAATGTCTCTGACAGACGGTCACACTTCTTGTGTTTACTGCCTGGGACCCCTGCACCTGCAGGACTCTTGTTCAGTATGTCATGCATTCAGTCCAAGAGTCCTGCAGGAGCGCAGGAACAAACTTATACTGAGGGGCTTGTTAATGCCCGAGGGCTCCCCGACTAAGTCTGCGTCGGGGAGGCCCTCGAAACCAGCAAAACCGTCGGCTCCAACTACTAAGCCTTCGGCTGCTGGCTCCTTGTCTGTGCCTAGATCGGCTCCGGCTGGAGCCGATCCTTTTGAGACACAGGTTCCGGTCTCGGCACCACTCGGTGCCGATACCTCTGAGCCCATGCTTTCACTGTCGGCTCCGGCTGGAGCCGATGTGTCCTTGGCTCCGTTGGCTCCATCTAAGAAGAGGTCAAGATCCCCTTCATTGGAGTCCATCCATTCAACTCCGAGGTCTCCCCTGCTCTCGGAGCGGAGCCATCGGAGCCGATCTTCTCGGTCGTCTAGACTTTCAGATCATGAACTTGAGAGAGTGGTAAGTAGGCTGTTAAAGTCTCAGGCATTGGCCCAGATGATCTCTAGCCTGTCTCATCAGACGGTAGCTATTATGACTCCACCTAAATTTCATCCTTCGACTCTCCCTCAGAGTTCGGAGCCGTGACTGTTGTGGCATCGGAGCCGATACCTCCCCCTTCGGCTCCTTTGTCTTCCGCTTTGATCTCCTCCTTGATACCTTCATTGGACGGATCCGGGTGCCTGATCTCTCTCGTCGGCTCTGAGGGGGTGAGTGGCATCGGACCATTGTCTGACCCCGTTCTCCCTCTCGGAGCGTCGGCGCCGGTGAGCTCGGCCCCGACATTGGCCTCGGAGCCTTCCCTGTCGGTGCGGCCTGGGGTTCCTACCTCTTCGGAGCAGGGGCCCTCTGGCCTTTCTGATAGGGGAGCCTTCGAGGTGATGAGGAGTGTACTAGCCCCAGGGCATAGTCAACGGTCAGCTCCATCAGCTCCTCCCACTACAGTGCCTGCTGATGTCTCTTCCCACTCTCTTGCTCCCGGACCCAGAGATCCAACACCTCAGGTTTCCCCACTGGGAATTTCTTCCTCTTCCGAGGCTTCTCCTGACCTGTCAGCGGAGCCTCCACGTAAGAAGACATGTAAGAGGAAGCTTGTGGACTCTCCTGAGTCCATTACATCTGACGCCGACTTGGATGAGTCGGAGGGATCCCCAAAGTCCCCCTCTGAGGATGTCTCTCTCTCAGACATCCTAGAAATCCTGAAGCAGAGGGGGAACTGGTCTTCCCTTAATCCTTCCGAGGACGAGTCGGTGTACCTAGAGGCGTTTGGTTCTCGACCCTCCACCTCCTGGGTGTCTCCGCCTTTCGACCCCCTTATGGAAGTGGTGGCTCGGAAGGCGTGGTCGGCCCCGGATTTGGTGGAACCCACCCCTCGGAGGCCATCAAAATTCATCACAGCACCAGTTGACAAGCAATTCCTAACAAAAGGTGTACCAGCGGATGCCATGGTGGTGGCTGCAGCCACCAAGAAGGAACTAGCTGATCCTTCAGTACCTATCCATCCTCCTAATAAGGATTCTAGGACCATGGATAGGTACGGTAAGCAGATGTTTTCTTCAGCGACCTTTGCCATGCGGTCGCTGAATTACTTGTGTCACTTCACCCGCCTTCAGAGAGATATTCTCAAAGAGTTGGGAGAAGTCTTACAGGATCCATCAACTGCTGCGTCCCAGGATAAAATAAACTCACAGCTTGGAACCCTGAACTCGATTGTTAACTCCTCCATGTGTCTAATTTCATATGCAGCCGATGGAGCGAGTAGGGCCGCTGGCACAGGAGTGGCCTTAAGGCATCATGCCTGGATGCGGCTGTGTAATTTCGCGGATTCTTTCAAGGAGTCCTTCACAAATTCCCCTTTTGATGGTTCGGCTTTGTTCGGACCTCAAGTGAAAGACACCTTGACTAGATGTGAACAAGATGGCAAGACTCTTTCTGCCGCAGGAGTCCGTTTCTCCACCCCTTCAAGACCATACCCTAAGGGTCAGAAGGGTGGGAAAATGTGGTTCCGCAAATCTCAAGGAGTCATGCCTGACACAAGAGGTCAATTTACCCCCAGAGGCAGAGGGGGTAACAACAACAGACGCCGCCCTAGGGGCAGAGGGGATCCGCAGAACCAGGGTAGCAGGGAGCCTCTCTCTGACAAACCCTTCCAGCATCCCTGAGATGTTGCCCGATTGTCCACCTTCATAGGCAGTCGGGGGAAGATTGTCGCTGTACCCAATAGCCTGGCTTTCCCTTACTCAAGACAAATGGGTACAGTCGATCATATCCGAGGGTTACAAAATTCCCTTTCTCCAAACCCCAATTCAGCAAACGGGAACCCTTCCAGATGTTCCACCCGGTCTAAGGGAACTAGCAGTATCAGAAATATCAAAACTGCTAGCAAAAAGAGCCATCCAGCCAGTCCCAGCAGACCGACTAGGATCCGGAATCTACTCAAGGTTCTTTTTGGTACCGAAAAAGACAGGGGACTGGAGACCAATATTAGATCTCAGCAAACTAAACAAGTTTGTAAAGAGAACAAGATTCTGGATGGTCACGCTTCAGTCCATTCTGCCCTTTCTGGGCAAGGACAATTGGATGTGCTCAGTGGACCTTCAGGATGCGTACTATCACATCAAGATTCACAGGCGCTCCAGAAGGTTTCTCCGCTTTCGGCTGAGGGCCAGTCACTACCAATTCAGAGCCCTGCCCTTTGGTCTCACTACAGCCCCCACAGTGTTCACCAAATGTATGGCAGCGGTTGCGGCTCATCTGAGACGGCAAGGATTCCAGGTGTTTCCATATCTAGACGACTGGCTCCTCACTGCCACCACCAGGCATCAACTTCTCCAAGCCAGAACTTACACCATTCACATTTGCAGAGGGCTAGGAATCTCTATAAATTTCGAAAAGTCTGCCTTGTCGCCTTGTCATTCTATTACCTTCACAGGCGCCAACTTGAACACCGTACAACTTTCAGCAAAGTTAACAGACCAAAGAGTCTTAGATATTCAAAATCATGTCCAGGTTCTTCTTCAGAGCGACAAAATTCAGGCCAGGTATGTCCTGAAAGTATTGGGTCTTATGGCAGCCGCCATAACACTTCTTCCCCTTACGCGTTTTCACATGCGTCTTCTTCAGTGGATGCTGTTTACCCAATGGTCCTTTCAGCAACTCCCCATGCACCACAAGATCATGATAACTCGAACTTGCAAAAGTCATCTGTCCTGGTGGATATTGTCCCCTCAAGTCCATCAGGGCAGACCTTTTGTTCCTCCTCCCCCAGTCGCCACGGTGACATCGGATGCCTCCCTGATCGGGTGGGGGGGCATTTTCAGGGCAGGATGGTCCATGGCACTTGGCAACCTTTCGAGAGCCACCTGCACATAAATGTCCTAGAGATGAGAGCAGTGCTTTTAACGTTGCAAGCCCTCCACGACTCTCTTCCCCTAGGAATTATTGCAATTCAAACGGACAGTATGTCCGTAGTGTGGTACATCAACAAGCAAGGCGGAACCAAGTCTTATCCCCTGTGTCGAGAGGCACTCAGACTTTGGCAATGGGTGATCTCCTGTCAGCGGTTTCTGATAGCAACACATATCCGTGGGAAGTCAAACTTCATAGCGGACAGGTTGAGCAGAGCCATACTCATGCCGCACAAGTGGTCTCTCAAACAATCTGTGGCGGAAGAGATTTTTCAGAAGTGGGGCCTTCCTTGCTGTGATCTTTTTGCTACACCCCAAAACAGCAAATGCCCTGACTTCTTCACCCTCTTCCCCCTTCCAGGCCATCCCCTCAGAGACGCTCTAGTCCAAGATTGGCCTCGGGGACTTCTCTATGCCTTTCCACCCTTTCCTCTAATCCCACAAGTAATTCAGAAAGCAACCGCCTTGAGAGCCAAGTTGATTCTCATTGCCCCTTATTGGCCTCGACAGATATGGTTTCCGTTCCTACATCGTTATCTCTTGGTACAGCCTTGGCATCTGGACCCAGCTCCAGATCTGTTGACCCATCAGTCGGGGCAGCTGCACCAATCCCTACATTCTCTCAACCTCACTGCTTGGTTGCTCCACTTCCATCTTTAGCCAGGCTTCCTAGGATTTCTAATCCCGTCCGGGATATTATAGTAGCTTCCCTTAAATCTTCCACCAGAAAGTAAATGGAAACGTTTCTCCTTCTGGGCAAAGACAAGGAATATAGATCCCTTTACTGCCCCAATTCATTCGGTCTTAGACTTCCTAGCCGAAATTTTTCATTCAGAGTCTTCTGCCTCTACAGTAAAAGTTCAGTTGGCAGCCATATCGAATTCTCATATAGGCTTATGTCCCATAAGCTTTGCAAAGCTTTCCTTAAAGGTGTATTTTTACTTAAGCCTCCGATCAAAGACCCTCCACCTCAGTGGGATCTTAATTTAGTCTTAACATCCTTGATTCTTCCCCCCTTTGAACTTGCGGTCTCCTGTTCATTGAAATTTCTTTCCTGGAAGAACTCTTCCTAGTCGCCATTACTTCTGCTAGGAGAGTATCTGAGCTTCACGCCCTCTGCATTCGTCCTCCCTACTTAATCTTCCATAAAGACAGAGTTTCTTTAAGGACTAATCCATCCTTCTTACCCAAGGTGGCTTCGCAGACAAATTTAAATCAATCAATTGATCTCCCAGTTTTTTTCCCAAACTATACTAATAGAGCGGAGCAAAAGCTACATTATCTAGATGTTTACCGCCAGCTCTGATACTATTTGGATAGAACCAAACAAATAAGGAAGTCTGATCAACTGTTTTTATCGTATGCAGAAAATAAGAAAGGCCTTCCTGTATCTAAGGTAACTCTATCTAGGTGGCTGTCTTCTGTGATTACATCTATTTATCAACTCAGAGGCAGAGAATTAACTTCTAAGCCAAAAGCCCATTCAACTAGAGCACTAGCTACATCTACAGCCTTTCAAGCTAGACTACCAATAGACACTATCTGTGCGGCAGCCACATGGGCCTCTCCTCATACCTTTGCTTCGTATTACAAATTGGACATGGCCTCCAGGGACAGAGCAAAATTTGGTTCCACCGTTCTCAAGAGTCTGTTCCAATGAACCACCCAGGGTGAAGGTGCTAGGGACGCGGTCCCATCCAGCAAGAATGAAGGCGAGATTGACAACTTAACATTGAGAAGTTATGTACCTACCATAACGTTCCATGTTAGTTGTCTTCTCTCACCTTCTTTCTTGCGTCCCACCCACCATCCCCCTAGCCTGGACAGACCGAGAAGATCTTCTCTTCTTTGAAGGGTCCTTATATTCCCTTGTTTCACCATCTAGGTGTCCTAGGATATATATATAGTGTAAATAATTATCTTGGAGGGTTTTATCCCTCTTCCTCATCCTTCCAGTTGGAGGATTTTTGTTTTATTGGCCTATGCTAGGTTTTTCAGCTTCCAAACGAGATCTGGGGAGTTGTTGCCTAGCATCATGGGATATAGGGTTGCCTCGAGCCGGTAAAATTAGCTCTCGAGCTTTAGTAAGTGGCCGAGTCGGAGCTGAGGATCGGCTCCAAACCCATCCAGAAAGAAAGAAGGCGAGAGAAAACAACTAACATGGAACGTTATGGTAGGTACATAACTTCTCATTTTCAACCATTTTGGACCATCTCTACCTTGGTGTCTATATATGCGTTACCTGGATGACATCATTATTTTTTGGAAGGGTTCTGAGAATGGATTACGACAGTTTATTGATTACATGAATCTGACTACCCCATTTCTTAGCTTCACTTATGATATAGTTTACTTGGATGTCCATCTATTTAAATATGTTGTTAATAGTAGATTTGTCAGCAACATTTACAGAAAGTCTACATACTCTAATAGCTTTCTACATTTTTATAGTTGCCTCCCTTCTTTTCAGAAGAAGGGCATTGTAAAGGCCCAGTTTGTTTGTCTTACTAGGATGATTACGGTAGATGAAACCTTTGTAAGTGAGGCAGCAGTTTTGACAGATATGTTTTTATCTAGGGGATATACTAGAGATTTAATTGACAGAACATTTGAGGAAATTAAATTTAAAAGGGGTAGGGGTTTTTTGCCTCCTTTATTACATACTTCTGGTGAAAATGTGACCTTACCATCTTTAACTAATAATAATGTTCCAGGTAGGCATTTTGATCGTCAGGGTTGTGAATTATTGGAGGTACTTACTAGGCACAACCATAAGATGATCAATGAACTATTGAAGGAAGCTACTCATTTAGAGGGCATTATTCAGGGGGATTTACTATTTGATTAATATACAGACAGCTTTTACAATATTTTTCCTTCCATTGACAAAATAGTACTAAATGTTCAGTGGAGGAAGGAAAAGAAATTCGAGTGTGACAGCCTTGACTATTCTTGTAATTTGGCCTATATTAAACCTCCTGGCAATGTTTACCTTCCTAATTCTTCTGCTATTGGTCTAAATCATGATTCTGATGGGGCTGATGACGTTGAACATGCCCCTTTAGGCCCAGAGCCTCTCAGACGCTCAGAAAGGATCCAGAATCAGTGCAGTTACTAGCAGAATGCAATAAGGGAGGAAACGAACTGGAACGGCATTTGTTCACGGCAATATCAGAGGAGGAGGAATTAGATTTATGTCCATTGGCTGTGGATAACAACTCAGGCAATGATTTAATTGTGGATTACCCTGATAATTTGAAAATCATACAAAACATCAAAGGTGACTTTTTTTATTTATGATTATACAGACAATGACTTTGATTCTACCCCTGCTAATCTGCTATTGAAAGGTTTTAATTTTGTTCCTACCACCTGTTTAAAAATTGATGACTTAATTATTGACTTAAAGCTTTTTTTACCAAAATTAATTTTAAATTGTTATTCATAGAGAATACTGAACTTGGTTTTCATCTTGGTTGCTTGAATAGGTTGCAAACTGTTAGAAGGAGTAGTGGCTTTAACCCCCCGCTGGCAGCACTTTTACTTATCTTTGAAAAACTTTGTAAATTTGAATTTAAGTCATTTTTAAACAACAAGAAGAGTGTAGTCAGGAACCTTTCTGCAAGTGAGAATGGCCTTTTCTTACAGCTATGCAGAAATAGGTCTTTACGTGTTATGAAGCCAGACATGGGAGGAGGGGTTGTTGTAATGAATGTTGTTGATTATTTAAACAAGATGTTCCTTCATCTTTATGACCTTGATTTTTATGAAGAAATTTCTTTGAATATGGTCAACATAGCATATGGTAGAATTGACTGGATTTTACAGGACATGATGGATCAGGGACAAATTGTTATGGATTTGTGGTTATTTTTACATGTTAAATTTCCTATCCTACCTTCCATATTTGGATTGCCTAAGATACATAAGAGTATCAGGGACCCCCCCCCCCCTTAAACTGAAAGTTAATGCTTCTAGGTCTAAAACCCATCCCCTGGGTAGTTATGTAGATATTAAATTGAAGAATGTTTTAGAAGCATATACATATATTTGTAAAGACTCGAGGGATTTTTTGAGTAAGGTGTCTCAGGTATATTTTGTATAGTTGATGTGGTAAATCTATTTAGTGTGATATTACATGATGTTGGTCTTGAATGGTTTCATGATTTTTTGACTGAATGTGTTTTTTTTAACAATGATATCAATGTGTTGGACCTTTTAATGGAACTTGTGCTTATGAATAACTTTGTTTTTATCAATGAGCACTATTTTCTGCAGAAAAAAATATTTTGGTATGGGGGCAGCTTGTGCCCCCATTTTTGCAAATATTTTCATGCTACAATGGGAGAAAAAAAATTCATTTTAGCCATCTTGGACCATCACTACCTTGGTGTCTATATATGTGTTACCTGGATGACATCATTATTTTTTGGAAGGGTTCTAAGGATGGATTATGACAGTTTATTGATTACATGAATCTGACTACCCCATTTTTTAGCTTCACTTACAACTTGAATATTCTGATATAGTTTACTTGGATGTCCATCTATTTAAAGATGTTAATAGTAGATTTGTCAGCAACATTTACAAAAAGCCTGCGTACTCTAATAGCTTTCTACATTTTGATAGTTGTCACCCTTCTTTTCAGAAGAAGGTCGTTGTAAAGGCCCAGTTTGTTTGTCTTACTAGGATGATTATGGTAGATGAAACCTTTGTAAGTGAGGCAGCAGTTTTGACAGATATGTTTTTATCTAGGGGATATCCTAGAGATTTAATTGACAGAACATTTGAGGAAATTAAATTTAAAAGGGGTAGGGTTTTTTTTGTCTCCTTTGTTGCATACTTCTGGTGAAAATGTGACCTTACCATCTTTAACTAATAATAATATTCCAGGTAGGGATTACACTTTGTCCTTTATCACCATTTATTCCTCTGAAAGTTTGTTAGTGTACAAAAGTTTTAGTACTAACTGGCATATTTTTGCTTGTTTTAATGAGTGTAAGGAGATTTTTAAACATGGGGTAAAAATGGTTTACAGAAGAGGAAGGTGTTTTAAGGAACTTTTTGAGGTTTTGCCATCTATACTACCTTCTAATTTAGTTAAAAGAAAGGGTACCCACATATGTGGTTGTTGTAACCAATGTAAATTTATTATTGAACTTGATAAGGTTTTTGTTAATGGTACTTGTATTAGGACACATTTTTACTGTAATTGTAACACTTTTGGTATTGTTTACTTGGCTCTTTGTAAATCATGTAATTGTTTTTATGTTGGAAAAACTCAAAGAAAATTTTGTAAACGTATTTATGAACACATTTCTGATATCAGGAAGGGGAATGTTCACAATGCTCTGGCAAGAGATGTGTGAGAACCGGTCTATATTAAATCAGTGAACGCTTAGAAAAGCAAATGCGTATTTATTGACCCCATGTAAGTGAAAGCTTACAATCCTGAACACTCAGAACAGCGATTTTTTTTCCCCAGGGAAAAAAAATTGCTGTTCCAAAAAAGAAAAAAAAATTTTAAAACATTACATAAAGTGGTGGGCTTCGCCCCCCACACCTCCCTACTTAAATATACCAACCCCGAGATCGCACTACAGTGACGAAAACGGCAAAATACCAGGGAAAGAATTCGCTTATATGCCTTTTCAGTATTTTGCCGTTTCGTGCTTTCAATTTCGATCAAGACGCATTCGAAAGAATGAGTCTTCGATCATCTAATAGGGAACCCTTGAGAACCCTGACCATGAGTTTGGTTTTATGGGTATTGATATTATGTATAAGGATGTTAGGGGGGGCGCTTGGAACAAACTTATTGAGCTCAAAGAACTTAGGTGGTAGATTAGACTTAATGCCTGTTTACAACCAGGGCTTAATGATAGTGTTTCCATTGCCTGTATTCTCAAACTACGTTCTTATTTGGTTTAATTGAATTTTTAAAAATGCTTTTTTAACTTTTGATTGTGTATTTTAACATTTCAACATATTTATAGTTAGTATGCATATTTATAGTTGTTATAGGTATTTGATTGAATTTGTAGCTTTCTTTAAAAGTTTTTTTCGTCGTCACATGGTTGTTGGGAGGGTTATTTAAATGGATGTTTTTGTATTGTTACTACACTTTCTGAACAAGTCTTTGGCTATACTCTGACAAAAGAGCTTAAACTTGGATTAAACTATACTTGTCCTGGTTCCTGTGTTGGTGCCTCATCTCCTTTTTATACTGTTGGTTCTTGGTTTGCCGGACTGTTTTGAGTTGGATCTTCTAACTAAATAATGTCATGCATTTAAATTTCAGACTTAATATCCTTCAAAAAATGCATGCAAAGACAAATGCTGTTATTCTAGCAACTTTCAAACTCTATAAGAGCAATATTTAAAATCTCTCCCTAATTGTGGGCCTTTGTTTCCCCCATTATTTTAGGCCTTGTCCTGATTTCTTGTGCTAAAAGACTGAGAGGTATGGAGAAAGATCGAGAGAGAGTGACCTCTTGTGTAAGTGAATCCATGTATGAAAGCAGAGTAGACATTGTGTGTGTGTGTGTGTGTGTGTGTGTGTGTGTGTGTGTGTGTGTGTGTGTGTGTGTGTGTGTGTGTGTGTGTGTGTGTGTGTGAGAGAGATCGACAGAGAGTGAAAGCGATCTTGTGTGAGTGAATGCGTGTATGAAAGCAGAGGCGACTGTGTGTGTGTGGATCCCCTACACATGATCGAAATTTCAGAAAGCTGATTCCCATATGGCTGAGACCATATGGTCGACTTTTGAAATTTCGATCATGCAGAACGGGCATCTCTGTATAGTGCAGAATGGGAAGATTCCCATCTTCTGCACTGTAGTGTGATCTCGGAGTTGGTATATTTAAATTGCATGGGATGTGGGGGTGCAGGGGGTCTTGCCCCCTGCTAGCAATGTGTAGGTACCTTTTTTTTTTTTTTTTCTTTTTACATGTTCAAAATTTCAAAAGTCGATCATATGGTCTCGGCCATATGGGAATCAGCTTTTTGAAATTTCGATCATGTATAGTAGACCCGTGTGTGTGTGTGTGAGATCGCGAGAGAGTGAGAGCGATCTTGTATGCATAGCTCTGAACTGTTCAAATTTTCACAGAATGTCCAGAGTTTTACCTCATATTTTTTTTGTCTGTTCCTCATAAAATTTGTGGTTTCTGAAGTCTTTTGCAAATCAGTAAGGAATGAATTCATTAAATAATGACAGGCATTTGAGTTTCATGCTTTATATCTTTCAGAAAATGCATAGTAATACAAAACCTTTTATTCTAGCAACTTTCTAAGTTTATAAATGCAATATTTAAAAATTGTCCCCATTTTTCAGGCCTTGACGCTTATCATTTTTGGCTTTGGCCAGATTTTTTGTGCTAAGAGATTGAGAGTTATGCTTGTGTGAGTGAATGCGAGCATGAAACCAGAGGAGACTGGGTGTGCATATGTATGTGTGTGTGAAAGCAGAGACTGTGTATGAGAAAAAGAGGATGGGCTCTCTGTAAAATTGTTGTGTTTTACTTACTTATTTATTTTTTTAAGTACTATATATTTTTTTTAATATATTTTGGTGTAAAATGCTTCATCCAACACCATTAACATATACTATGGTAAGTTTGAAACATTAGGTGGAGGAACTATTTTGCATCAGAAATATATATAAAAAATAATATAGTACTTAAAAAAAGTAAGTAAAACAACAATTTTACAGAGAGCCCATTCTCTATGCGCAGTAATGCCCTCCAGGGTGTGTGTTAATATGTAATTAATGTCCTTCCAGGGGTGTAGTGGCCCTCCACTGCACCCCTGGGCAGGCATTAATTACGCATTAACACACATCCTGTCGGGCATTATTCTTTACGTAATATACCCCTAAGAGTAGACCCAGTAGTCAGGGATTTGGGAACAAATGTAGACACTGACCTGGCTTGTGACCATTATGAGTCTACAGTAGTAAGAAAATCATTCCTTGCTGCATAGCTTCTAAGCAAGGGTATGGCATCTGGGTCTAAAGATTTCATTGTTCTGTTATACTGTGCTCTCATAAGACCAATCCTTGATTGCAGTGCAGCCTTCAACATGTACTTGACCAGGCATATCCAACTAAAGTGACCACAGTGGTTCTTCACAAAAAAAATACATGGTATAGAAAAAGTCTTACATGGACTGCCTCAACATTGTCTTTATAGTTAGTCCCCTACTGCCTGCTGAGAGACAACCTATTCCTGGCCTACAAAGCATTTGTGATCCAGCTGTGATGGACCTGTTACACAGCCATAAAACAAATAATACCAGAAACACCCCATCCAGGGACCTAAACTTAGCATGAACATAAATATGACATGCTGGATGGGTAGTTATGTGTTTCAGAGGCTGCCTCCTACCTAGATCAAGGTTACCATCCATGTGAAGCAAAATTTTTCCCTGCACTTATTCATGTGAAACTTGGATCAGTGGATGTAGAATTACAAATTTACTTCTGGTCAGACACCTATGTCTCTTTTAGAGAGAGGAATATTGTAAATGCTCAGCCATTCATGCCCAAGTTTATATAACCCCCACATAACTTTTGGAACTAATATCTCTCTACTCTGTCTGGGAAGAATGGCTACACTTAAAAAGGCCTTTTTTGGTCATTAGCATAGTATTCTTCTATGATCCTATGAGCCTATGATACTGTAGCACAAGGTAAGGAAACATCAAGTTGGGCCTTGGTGGGATTTTGAAAAGTGAGGAAGGATTGACTGTTTGGAGTTTATGAAAACTGTGATGGTGTAATGAACTCTTTCTTCATAAAGCTCACTGGGTACTGAAAAGACGTACAGATTACCATCACTGGTGGCTGAGACTGTATGTGGTCAAACAGGAGTGAGTTTGGTATAGCTTGTGATATGGTATAAGAAGTAGCGGGTCTTGTCACAGCTTTGGTGGCTTGATAAGGGAAAGAATATTGATAGGCATCTTATGTATGTGGATCATGATTGTCTAAGCCAACCATGTACCAGTAAATGCAGTTTTTGGCTGGGCTATCACAGTCACTTTACTCTGGGTGTAATGAATTGGAAGCAGTGGAGCAGGATAAAGGAAATGAATAAATGAAAATAGTAGAATTAGAAAGAGTGGGAACAGGCACCTGACCAAAGGAAAAGTGAGGCAGTTTTACATGTTCATTTGGAGATATGTAGTTGGAAGAGAGATACTGCTTGGCCACATGAGTGGGCATGGACTTTATGAATAATAGTGAGCACATGGCAGTGTTTTGATTGTGCTAAAGGAAAGGCTGCATTATGGAGGCAAGGTATTACATCCTAGCAATGTTTCTACAACTTGAGTTACAGCTCTGTAGGAGTTCACTTAAGGGCTGCTGCAGAAAAGGGCCCAACATGTGGATACTTGATATTTATTTATTTATTCTATTCAGTAGTCAAATAAGTGGGCTGGTCCAAAGACCCTTTTCAGCCACAGCCTAAGAACTAAAGCAATATATAAAGAACTTAAACTGACCCAGGATACAATCAGCCTAAATAGGTTGTACATTAATTATTTTTCTTTGTATTTGATTCTGCCTATTAATTTTGGATATGGCTATATATTTTTTCTTTAACAAGAAAGGTACTTTCTATAGATTTAACTCATAGGACTGTACAGAAGATTGGGCTGCAAGCTGTGCATGTTATTCGTAATATCATGAATGATTTATTGTTATTATTATCATTATTATTATTATTACTATTTTGACCTTGGTTCCTTGGTAATTTGTTTATGTTATCGAAACAGTGCTTTTCAAAAGCTTGCCCAGAACTGGATGTTGAATAGCATTTGAACCAATGTTAATTTAAAGGCTGTGCTAAAGCTAATTATTCCTGATGCTGATTTGCAAATTGTATGTTATGTGGTCCTATCTCGCCTGCATTCTTTACTCACGGGTTCGGCTCCGACTCGGCCAACTAATTCTCTAGCACGAAGTCTCTAATTGGCTGGGCTAACCCGGTATCCCAAGATGCACCTCGCCCTAGCCCCAGATCTCGTTTGCCGCTCGTAGAGTTAGGACATGGTCTTGCTTGGCTGTGGCTAAGTACCCTTTTCAAATACTTTTCTAAGTATTTTAGTAGTCAGTTGTATTGTAAAAGCTATTTTAATAGCTACTGTTCTATCTTTGACTAGTTCTTGTGAGCTTTTGTGAGGACTGTGTTTGTTTGTGGTATCCCTCTGTTTTGCGGGCTAGGCCCGTTTAAGTTAGAGGACCTAGTCCTCTCCAGTGTTGTTCCCTTATATTTTTTGTGCTGGTTTTGTGAGTTGTTGGTAGTTGTTTTCCCTCCAAGAAACGTTTAACTTAGAATTTACTTGGCCGTTAGTGTGTTGGTTTTTCAGCCTTCCTCTTGTGTTGTCTCTGTCGGCTGGGTGTTGTGTGGTTGTTATCATGTCTAAAGAGCATAAACCCTCCGGGTTTAAGAGGTGTACCAAATGTGGCTACAAAATGTCCATTACAGATGGGCATTCCATCTGTGTGTATTGTCTGGGTGCTATTCACCTATAAGAGTCCTGCAGTTTTTGCCACATGTTTAGCCCTAGGGTACTGCAGGAAAGAAAAAAATAAACTGATTTTGAAGGGGCTGATTAAGCCTGCCTTTGAGGAGGCCTTAGATTCTTCTTCTTCGTCCTCTAGTGTTAAATCTAAGCCTGCTAAGGCCATGAAAAGATCTCCGGCTCCGTCTGCCTCTTCGGAGCCTTCAGAGAAGGTCTCAAAAGTGGATACCTCCTCCTCGGATCCATTGTCCTCGGGGCCGCAGGAGAAAGTTTCGGTTATGGATACTACCTCCTCGGCTCCATTGTCCTCGACCTCGGCTCCGATATTATTGGGGCCTATTCGGAGCCGGTCACCCAGTGTCAGGCATGAGTCTCCAGGTAGGAGATCCCAATCCCCTTCTATTTCTTCCAAATCCTCTAGGTTGTCTGATTTGGATGTGGATAGGGTGCTCCAGAGGCTCCTGCAGTCGCCAGTGTTAGCAAAACTGTTTTTGGCTCCGACCCAGTCAGCTCCGGAGCCAGTCCCTGTCCTGGTACCGATGATTCCTCCTCCGAGCACCCATGTGTGGTCGGAGCCGGAGTGCCACGCGCCGTGTGATGTCCTTGTGTCGGCTCCGATACCCCAGGTGAGTCTATCAGAGCCGGCGTCGGCTCCAACCATGTTGGCTCCGTCCTCTGGTTGCGGTACTCTGGTTTCCTCAGTCGGACCCAAGGGGGTACCTCGGGACTCCTGTCAGTTCCGAGTCTCCCTCTCGGTGCATCGGCTCAGGGAATCTCGACTCCGGTCGTGGTCTCGGAGACGGGTCTGTCCTTGGATTCGGGGGGACCTGCCTTTGAGGCCATGAGGAACGCACTGGCCAGATCATCAGTCACATCACCTGGATCGGTCACTCCATCCCCATACACCCCGGCTAGAGCTTCTGACGCCCCCCTATCTGTGGATGGCAGAGCCCGAAGGTCTGGGGATACCCCCTTGAGCGGTGGTGGCTCGAAAGGCTTGGTCAGCTCCAGATACAGTGGAACCAACTCCGAGGAGACCTAGTAAATTCATTACAGCACCCCAGGATAAGCAGTTCCTACAGAGATGGTGTCTCTGTTGATGCTATGGTGGTAGCAGCAGCCACCAAAAAAGAGCGGAGACCTCTTTGTCCATCCATCCCCCTAACAAGGAGTCTAGGACGATGGACAGATATGGGAAGCGAATGTTCGCTACAGCTACAGTCCATTCTACCCTTTCTGGGTCAGGACAATTGGATGTGCTCTATAGATCTTCAGGACGCGTACTACCATATAAAGATGGACAGGCGCTCCAGGAGATATCTTCGCTTCCGGCTGGGGGCCAGTCATTATCAGTTCAGAGCTCTGCCCTTTGGTCATGGCCCACCTGAGGCATCAAGGATTCCAGGTGTTTCTGTATCTAGACGACTGGCTCCTTACTGCTACCACCAGGCATCAACTCATACAAGCACGGGACTACACAATCACAATCTGCTTCCAGCTCGGCATTACAATTAATTTCGAAAAATCTGCTTTGTTGCCCTGTCAATCTATCACTTACATAGGAGCAGACTTAGACACAAGGGATACGTTTGCAAGGCTACCACTAGAAAGGGTGTCCACAGTCCGTCAGCAGGTACAGGTTCTGATGCAGAGCAAAAGGATCCAAGTCAGGTACGTCCTTCAAACTCTGGGTTCCATGGCAGCAGCCATTCTCCTAATCCCACTGGCATGCTTTCATATGAGAATTCTTCAGTGGCTTCTGTTTACGCAGTGGTCTTTCCAAGAGCTACCCATGACTTACATGATCATGATCACGGATGCATGCAAAAGACATCTTTCTTGGTGGATGGTCTCCCCACTAGTTACTCGGGGCAGACATTTCATTCAACCCCTTCCGGTGGCCACAGTGACTACAGACGCCTCCCTGATAGGATGGGGGGGCATTATCTGGGCAGGACAGTCCAAGGCACGTGGCAACCTCACGAGTACCATCTGCACATAAATGTCCTGGAAATGAGAGCTGTGCTCCTGGCGTTGTAAGCCCTTCAAGACTCTCTTCCTTCTTGGACCATTGCTATTCAAACAGACAACATGTCAGTGGTGTGGTACATCAACAAGCAGGGCGGAACCAGGTCCTACCCCCTGTGTCGAGAAGCACTCAGAACTCTGGCAGTGGACGATTTTCTCCCAACGTTTTCTGATTGCGACGCACATCCCCGGGAGATCCAACGTCATAGCGGACAGGCTTTTTACCTGCACAGAACTAAAGAAGTAAGGAAGTCGGCCAACTATTCCTTTCTCATGCCTTGGGCAAACAAGGTCTCCCAGTTTCCAAGGTAACCTTGTCCAGATGGTTGTCATACACTATTTCTTTCATTTATCAGTTAAGGAACAAACAGTTATCTTTTAAACTGAAAGGTCATTCTACTAGGGCCTTGGCCACCTCTGCAGCCTTCCAGTCTAGGTTGCCCATGGATTCCATCTGTGCAGCTGCCACGTGGGCAAACCCTCATACCTTTATTTCTCATTACAAGTTGGATATGGTCTCCAGGAGCAGAGCTGACTTTGGTTCCACTGTTCTGAAGAGTCTGTTCTACTGAGCCACCCAGGATTTTAGATGCTAGGGACGCTGTCCCAACCAGCAAGAATGAAGGCGAGATAGGTACATAACTTCTTTATGTTAAGCTGTCTATCATAACGTTCCATGTTTAGTTGTCTTCATCTCGCCTTCCTTCTTGCGTCCCACCCTCCGTCCCCCTGTCCTAGTGGATCGAGAGGAATTTTTTCTGTTTCACTGGCTGTGTGTTCTCTTGTTTCCTCTATTGACTTAGAGAATATGGCAGGTATAGTCAACTGATTTTTTGACTGGTTTATTCTGTTGTTATGTCTGGAGTTAGCTATTTCAAACGAGATCTGGGCAGCTATCGCTAGGCATTATGGGATAAGGGGTAGCCTCGAGCCAGTAAACAGCTCTCGAGCTACTGAAGATGGCCGAGTCGGGGCCGAGGATCGGCTCCTATCCCAACCAGCAAGAAGGAAGGCGAGATGAAGACAACTAACATGGAATGTTATGGTAGGTACATAACTTCTTTTTTGTGCATTGTAAAACTACTTATTTTGTGTAGTTTTTGTACAATAATATTTATAAATAAAACTTATGATTTTAGGGAGTATTTTATTTATTATGTTGAGTATAATGGTCATGTGATCAAGTTTTTGTTGAAGTTGTTACATCAGTTGATTTTTTTTTTTTTTTTTTTTTGGTGCCTGAAGATAGGTTTCTATCCTGTCCAAAGATAAATGCTAGCAGTGTCCCATATGACTTTATTGCAATTTATTAAATTTTTTTTCAAAATTTACAGGATTTACAGTTTATTTAGCACTCCTGCAGTTTTGTGTCCCCTGTACTGTTAATTATTAGCTTGCCTATAGGATTTTTTTAAATGGCTAGCATGTATAGAGACTGCTGGATGGATGCAACTAATATGTACAGAGATAAAAAAGTCAACAAATTACTTCTAACCATACCTCTCCACTGTCCAGATTTTCACCTCTTATTTCTGGTCAGTTCCTCATAAAATTTGTAGTTTTCCAGCAAATCACTGAGGATTGAAGTCACAAATTAATACCAAATAATGACAGACATTTGAGTTTCAGACTTCATATCTTTCAGAAAATATATAATAATGCAAAATATGCCATTCTAGCAACTCTCTGTTTGTAGGAACAATAATTAAAATCTGTCCCTATTTTGAGCCTTTGTCCCCCATTATTTCTGACTTTGTCCAGACTTCTTGCTCTGAGAGGTTGAGAGGTATGCTTCTAACATATTTAGTGACACAATTTCAGAGGTAATTATACAGATAACTTTTAACAGTTCAGGAAATACTAGTCTTTGGTGTGTAGACTATTAAGCCTTAGAAATGCTCAAGGTGTAACCACAATATTGTGCAGCACACAAAGGATGGAATGCCACTAAAGTCGCTGTGGAATTAATTAATTGAAGTGTTTTGTAATAATCACTGTGTGCTCTGCAGCTTGTAAATATTTCAGTATGCTCTTTGCTGACTATTTTCTAAATGCTTGTGTGCAATATTTAATATTGTATTTTGTTTCAGAAGTGTGCCTGACAGCCTGATTCTGGAAAGTCCAAGGAATGTCAAAAACATGGTAAGGCTACAACTTCTTTATCTTACTGTAATAAATTCCTGCCAAATTATGATCAC
This sequence comes from Protopterus annectens, assembly GCF_019279795.1. Lineage (NCBI taxonomy): Eukaryota > Metazoa > Chordata > Ceratodontiformes > Protopteridae > Protopterus > Protopterus annectens. The sequence continues at coordinate 314,889,702 of NC_056728.1, forward strand.
CCTTAGGCAGCACCAAAAGCCTTTGTATAAACTTCTGCTCCTTTTATTTGCAAAATCTATGGCTGCTTGCAAATAAGGTTATACCTTTTATTTGCTTATGATTTATGTGCATTTCACTATTAACCAGTCCCACCAATGACTTTCCCCAGGATTCAAAATCGCAAAATTCCATGCAGGAACAGTGTAGCTGTTCCTGCATGGAATATGGCAGCTAAGCGATCCACGGACGTGCTGTTTTGACATGCACGAGCAGCCTCACACTGTTCCTGCACGGAAAGCTGTGCAGTATGCTAATCAGCTCATTTGCTGGTGAAACCCATGCAAATGAGCTGATTTAGCAATCCAGGAAGTAGGCAGATTTCCATGCATTAACAGTGTTATTTGCAAAAATGTTTTTGGTTACTAACTGAATACATTTTTGCAAATAATAAAACTGAGGCATGATAGCTCTCCAAAAAGCATGTATTAGAGTGGTTAGGCATGCCAATGGCCAAATATAGGGCCATTGTCATGTAAAACCATTGTATTTTAATTAAAATATTTTTTTTGGCCGATCTTGGCCGTTTAAGCTTTGGGAAGTGGCATGCAAACGGGATGGGGTGGAAAATAAATAACAAAAAAAGGGTGAAAACCGAATTATAAGGGAAATCTGCATTTTGCCATTATACTCTATGGCATGCAGAATGTAAACAATGACAGGGAACAGTGGTTGCTATAACTGCTATAAGTGCAGTAACTATGGAGTAAGGCAATGGGGTATGTTAATGAGGGGACTCATACTGAATCACAGAATTCTTTTAAGTGTTACACTGCGCCTAACCGTGTAGGTGCTCTAACACCACCGTGTAGACAGGAGGAGCAACTAACATGAAAAGGGGGTGTGTCATGCTTGCTGTAAGCACATTGGAGCTCCGTTGGCTGGGTTTGTGCTTAGCTAAGCACAGCTAAGCAAGGGTGTGTGTCTGAGGCTGTATACTCTTTTTCCATGAACTGAGGAGCGTGTTCGCAGCCAGGGGAGGGCCATTTCTTGCTGGTTACACTAGCTAAATGGGTCTGGGTGGCGCTCTGGGGATTAAACAGGAAGGACATAGGAAAAGTAAAAGGAAATTGCAGAACAAGGGAAATGCAGTACAAACAGCAATATGAAATACTGCAACACACAATGGACCATTGAAAGCACTCATTAATACAGCTGGCATAGCTGAAAATGGGAGGAGATGTAAGAAAAAAAAATAAAGGGCAACAGCACAATAAAGGAGAAATGAAGTAGAAATCACTAATATGGGACTCTTGCAACTCACAATGGGCCAGGTAAAGCACAAAATAATACAGCTGGCAGGTGGCTGCATAGCTGAAAATGGGAGGAGATGTAAAAAAACATTAAAGGGCAACAGCACAATAAAGGAGAAATGAAGTAGAAATCACTAATATGGGACTCTTGCAACTTACAATGGGCAGGCAAAGCACATAATAATACAGCTGGCAGGTGGCTGCATAGCTGAAAGTGGGAGGAGATGTAAGTAAAAAATAATTTAAAAAAGGCAACAGCAGAATAAAGGCAATCATGCACAAATTACCAGTAATGCCTCTAACACACACAGTGGCCAAATCATAGCCATGAGTAATATAGGTGGCAGCTGGAATGTATCATAGTCAGCCAGTCATACAGGCAGCATCTGCAGCACAACAGTATAAAGTATGGCAACACCTTACAGTCTGTTTTTTCCCACAAACTCTGCATCATTGGTGTATATATGCGGGGGAATTTTAACTGGAAAAATGTTAGGGGCTGCCATTGCTTTGATCCATCAGTATGTGCTAGAGGCTGAGGGCAGAGAGAAGGATAATGCTGACAATCAGCACAGACCAAGGAGGAGAAGAGTGTTCAGATCCGGGGTAACCTACCGGAGGCTACATGATTTGGAGATAGTAGAGCACTACAGGGTGGACAGAGACATACTTCAGCAACTCACTGAGCTGTGCCGGTCTCAACTCAGAGCTGGAAACAACAGATGGAAACCCATCCCAGTGGATACCATGATCCTGTGGAAGCAGCTGTAGCAGGAACAGCAGCAGGAACAGCATGGGGAAGGGCCACACAGCCCACCACCATTGCCAAGGTCCCTACAGGCACAGAGGGACTCACAGGAGGAGGCCCCTGAGCCTGCTCCCGTAGGCAGATAGAGGCATGCCCAGTATGCCCAGGGCTTGGCAAAGAGACATTGCATACCACACACACTGACAGTGTAAGGACCCCAGGGACTGACACCTCTCTCTGACTCACACGTACAGTAAAATGAATGACACACACATCACATTACCTGTAACTTACCATGTATAGGCAGTGTACTGTGTGCATCCAGTATAGGTGGCCATCAAGCACTGTCCTCATAACTGCCACAAGTAGAAGGTAAGTCAGTCTTCTTAACAGTAAATGAATGGAATAGTATGTTCTGCTAGCATATCTATGGTAATGCTGCATGCATGCAAGGGAATGGGGTGGACTACTGCGATAGCAGCACACAACAGACAGCCATGTGGGCCTCCAGGAAATATCTGGCCAAAACTGGCCTCCACACATTATGCAGTAGTACCCAAGGTGGCAAATCCCACTGCAGTATTGGTGTGGGGACAGCTAAGGGGAGGTCATAGGGCACAGGCATGGATGTCAGGGTGGGGGTCCCATAACCACCCCTCACACCCACACAGCAAGTCAGCTGTAGAAAACCCAGAGAAATGTCTGGTAAAGACACACAAATGGCGGCAATGTTGAATTAACCCCCTACAGACTCACACAGTGATAGCACAGCAGGACCCACAGTTGCAGTAAGGCTATGAAGGGTAAGAATTCTGAAACTCAAATGTATGCCAGTACAATCTGACCTGGACTCTTTACTGATATGCATCCAGTCCCCAAGACAGAGCACAGTAGTATGGTAAATGGAAGCAAAATGTAAAACAAATACCAGCACAGTCTGTGCAAATGTGTACATTGGACAGGTGTGCCTCCCCATATACCCACAATAATGCAGTAACATATATGTTTGCATGGAAATAGCAGCATACCACACATTGGCAGGGCCATTCCAATACACATGAAAACAGGGGTCAATAAGCTATGTGTATGTGTGGTTAATACTGTCTGGATGTGGTCAGCATGTTCTCCTGGCAGTTGTCTTGTACTGCCCTAGGTACAGTGCTGCCTTTGACAGGGCCATGTGCAGGTAACTGCAGTGCCAACTGTTATGCATGTCAGTGACACCCACTGCTCTTCCACTGACATACCTGGAAGTCACAGTGCTATGTGGAATATGCTACACATATTACAGACATCTTGAAAGATGTGTAGCAGAGGTGCCAAGGCATTTGCGAATGTAAGTGCTGAGTGGTACTGTTGCCAGTGGTCATTCTCAATAATTCTTGTTCTCATGTTTGCTTTTACAAATAATGGACATGCCTGCACAGTTGAATGCACTCTGTACCCACACCCATAGTTCCCAACCTCTGACAGCAAGATGTCTGGACAAGGGCAGAAAGAAAAGTGGAACAAAGGCACAATGATAGGCATGTGTTGTAAATATCACCCTTACATACTAAGAAAGTTGGTGGGGTGAGGGTTTGCAGTAGTGGGAATTGTCTGAAGGTTATGTGTTTGGTATTCGGAAACAGTAATGTCTGTATTATTTTGCAACATCACACTTCAATTATATGCAACTAACTTGCATAAAACACAAGTTTATGTAGAAAGGATGAAACCTCTAGCCAAACACCTGGACAACCTGCCAAAAAATGTGCAGGTCAGGGTCAGGGATATGACATCTCAGGTTAGAAAGATACCACACAAGCAGGAGATCCCCAGCCGGTATATCACCAGGTTGCTGGACTGTTCACACAACTGTTTGTCATTACTTCAGTGGCTGTAGCCGCACCTCACAAATGCCCTTGTTAGGCAAGTATTTACACAGCTGCCCTCATAATATTGGTCTATGTATCATACAACTACTATTCCTCTGGTAAAGCACTGTGATGATCTGAGGATGTCTGGCACTATGTAATTACACATTACATTGCAGTTTCAGACTACAGATATGTCAGAAAATGTCTGCTAAACAAAACAAGTACCCTGAGGAAAGTCTTGTGTACACCTGAGAGGTATGGCTGTAGCAAACAAAACCCTGGTCTGGAATACACCTATTTCTGGAATGAAGTCCCACCCTAACTATAGAAGGTCACACTGGGCATGCTCCTACACTTAGAGAATCACAGGACATGTTGGAATGCACATCGGAATATATGACTGTATTGTGTATATATGTCCATGCATACAGACAGCTATGTACACCTCAACTGTCTCCACACACACACACACACACACACACACACACACACACACACACACACACACACACACACACACACATCAGACATGATTACCCTCAGCTAGCTGTAGGTGGCCCATATGTGAAATATCTGCATCTGTTGTATGAGATACACACACACACATATATATATATATGGGCAACAGATAACATATGTCAAGCATATACACACATAGATGTGGGGAACTGAGAGACAGACAGTGATACAGAAAAAGACACAGGAGGGCACAGAGTGAGTTACATACACGGATACCCTGAATGGCATACAGTGATGTCCTGCTGTGGACAGTGGCATACCAGTTGTAAACAGTCACTTGTACCATAAAAGGTGAGTCCCATTGTGTAACAGTACTGAGGTTGAGTTTTTAATATGATATCACCTGTGTGACAGTTGTGTATGTGAGAGTGAAGGTGTGTGTGTTTGTAGGTGAAACAGTTTTAGGCCGTTCTCACCCACAACACTTCCCAGTTTCCCACTTAATCTGTCCTGCTGATGTCACCCCCCCCTTATTGGCACCTTTAGCCAGTAAGCTCTGTAGCATGTATGATAACTGCATAACACAATAGTACAAAAACGCTAGCTTGATAGGGGTTCTAATCTCAGATTTGGCAAATGAGTGTGTGTGTGTGTGTGTGTGTGTATGTTGGTATGAAGAAGTATTTTGATAAGTCTCCCACCCACTGCCCTACAGTCCTGCTGATGTCATTCAGCTTATCAACACCTTTGGCCAGTTGGCAGCCCAGTAAGCTCCGTAGCATGTGTGATAACTGCCTAACACAGTAGTGCAAATCACTAGCTAGATAGGTTCTAATCTCAGATCTGACAAATGTGTGTGTGGGTGTATAAGTGTGTGTATAACTGTGTATGTTTGTAGGAAAAAGTATTTTGATAAGTTACCCACCCACTGGCCTACTGTATCAGTCATGCTAATCTCACTCCCCTTATAGGTTCATAGGTGTGTATTAGGCTAATAGCCCTGGAGCCATTACAAGCCTAGCCCATAGAAGTGCCCTGCCATTGTGCCACCCAACTTTAGTTCCCAATGACCCCATGAAGTAGAGCCACTGGAGTGATCCCTGGGGTGAACATTCTATTACCCATCCACTCATCAAGATATCTCTGGAACAGGGTCATCTAGGTGCTTTGATTGACATGTATGGGAAGTGTATTCCAGGGCATGTGCAGTCTCTGGGTGAGGAACCTGTCCCTCAAGCATGTTGTGTTGATTGTGGCAGTGAGGTCGAGGTCCCTGCAGTGTGTGGTGCAGAGAGATTGGGATGTCTTTAGATGTAGCATTTGTAAAAGAGCTGGGGCAGACAAGGCTTTGCAAGTTAAGCAGAGATCGCCTCTAAGTAGGTGGTTTGAGACTGAGAATAGCTGGAGTCTCTTGAGTTTGTTTGTGTAGGACATGTGTTTAATGCCTAGGATCATCATTTTGAGGTACTTCTGTTGCCTCTCCAGCTGTTGCAGGTGTCTAGTGAGGCACACGCTAAATTAGCCATTATACTTGATGATTGGTGTAATGAGGGAAGAGTAGACAAAGATGATGACCTCCTCCTTCCTGGATGCAAAACCCTTGGTAGTGAGATGTTCCACATAGAAGGATTTCCTGACCACAGTGGCAATGTGGTGGTTAAAGGAGAGGTTGCTGTCAACCTGTGTCCTCAGATCTCTTATAACTCCTACAGTGTTCAGTGGGCTCCCATCAATGTGGTACTTAGTGAGAAATGAGATTTTACCAAATGGGCAGATGATGCATTTTGTGGTGTTAAGCTTAAGGCCATGGTTTCCACACCAGTCAGTGGTCTCAGTGAGGCCTTTCTGTAGGATGTCTGTATCACTTGTGGAGTTAATTATGGCTCCCAGGTTGCAGTTGTCTGTGAAATTGGTCAGCCAGAGTTCTTTTGTGTTGGCATCGACTCCTGAGAAGTACATGCTGAACAGGAGAGTACCCAGGACTGATCCTTGTGGGACTCCACTTATGACTGGCTGGCAGTCTGACTTGGTGCTCGCTACTTTCACACTGTGTGTTCTGTCTGTGAGACAATTTGCAACCCCCCACAGTGATATAGGGGTTGATACCTAGTTTGGTGGGTTCATCCATAATTCCTGACTGAGAAATGGTATCAAGAGCCTTGGCCAGATTGATGTAGGCTGTATGCAGGGCCTTACTGTCATACACAGCCATGGTGACTAACTCAAAGAAGTCAATCAGGTTGAGCAGGCATGATTTACCTTTCACAAAGCCAAACTGCATGGGGTCCAGAGTTAGGAGATCACCTCTATGTTCGTTGACCAGATCCCTGATAATGTGCTCCATAGCTGTACATATCAGACTAATCAAGCTAATGGACTGATAATTCCCAGTGTCTGTAGTTGCCACACATTTATGGAGAGGGATGACTGTAGCAGTGCGCCATTTGGGAGGGGCCAAGCCTGAGGTGAGACTGTGACTGTACAGGGCACACAGATGTGGTGCCAGTTATCTTTGTAGTTCATGTAGAACACAGCCAGGGATAATGCGGAGTCCCATGGAAGCTGTATTCTTGCCCGTGGACAATGCACGTGTAACCTGGGTGACAGTAATCCTGGGTGCCTGGCATTCTTCTGGCATTCTGATTGTTCCCCTTGCGGGAAGGGAGGGGTAAAGCTGGCACTGAATGTTTTGGCAAGAATGTTGGCAATATCTGTTGGTTCAGTATAGGAGGTGGCATTGTGCAGTAACTCAGAGCACCTCTGGGTATTGCCATGGAGGTTCTTGATATCACTAACAGAGGATTTGTGATTGTTGTCAGTGTCTGCTGCAATTCTGCCATCATAGGCAGCTTTATATGATTTCATGAGGGATCTCAACTTGTTGTTGAGGCTAATAAGGGAGTTTTACCACTCTTGGGACTCCATCTTTTTCTGCAACAGTTTCTTCCTTCTGTTGTACAGGTTATTAATGGCAGGGGACCACCAGATTGGCCCCCAGTGTTTGGAGGCGAGTGTCATGGTTCTGTTGGGTATGGCTAGTTCCATGCCTTGATGTACATGTTCGTACAGTGCATTTGTGCATGATTTATCAGTCATGCAGGTATTTTCCAGTGGCATGGGTGCTGTGAAGTTAGCCACCTCTGTTCTTATGAGTCCAAAATCAGCTTTGGAGAGGTTTTTCAAGGTGGTTACCTTTGTGGGGTGTGTATGTGAGATGTGGATTTCCATGGTGATTACTCTGTGCTGGATCTGACCAGGTAGTGATTGACTACTGTTGTGAAGCAATAGTACCATATGTTAGTAATCAATACAGGTCAAGGATGTTACTTCCTTTACTGGTTGTCAGAATGAGCTGGTCCAGGGCATTGTAACTGATGAATTCCAGGAAGCGTTGGGCCAATGTATTGGTGCTTGAGTATCTTACTCAGTTGATGGAGGGGTAGTTGAATTCTCCTAGTATGAGAGTGTTGAGTTGGACCTTAATAGTTTCCAGGGTGTTGATGAATGTGGATTGAGAGTCTAGGGACATGGATGTGGACCTATAGCAGGCTATGACCTGGATTGCACCATTACCCAATGTCAATTGTATCTGAAGTATCTCAGATGCATTATGCTGGGATACTATTCTGAATGTGTGCATATCTGTTATTGATATGGAGACACAACTACCTTTGTAGCTGTGGTCCATGTTTTGGAGCGGACAGGTGTGGAATGAGTTATAAGCTGGTAGTGCAGGGGTACTGTCTGCTGCTTTAAACCAGGTCTCTGTTACAGCACAAATGTCAATGTTCTCCATTTTGCAGAGTGCTTTGAGTGGCTGCATCTCGAGATGTAGATGTCTAGTGTTGAGCAGCATGACCCTCAGATTGCATATATGTATAGCTGTTACAGTGGTAATTTGATTTGAATGCTGCCTAAAAAGGGACTATAGGGGTGGCAAGACACTAGCCAGTACCTGGAAACCAAAGGGTGACAGATGCAAGCCATCTCTAGCAAGCCAACCATGTCATTCCAAGCAGACAGATACTGGATCCCATGAGACTGACAGCAGACACTTAAGCCAATTGTTGAAGTCAATCATTTGTTGTTTGTACTGCGGTATCATTCTGGGTGACAGTAGTATACTGCTCATGGCTACTGTCATACCTGCCTGGCCCAGATAATCTGAGAGCTCCATCAAGTCTCTTTTCATATAGTCCATGGAGGTGCATCTTAGGTCATTTACACACACATGGACAACGACAGATTGATACTTGTAGTTGTTGTGGAGTGACCTGACAGGGTGTGTTGTGAGTTGGATTCTGGCACCTGAGAGCTGACTGTCACATCCTCCACATTCAACCTATTGAGTGGGGCATCTATGTGCCTCACTATTGATTCATCTATGATTACTGTATCAGGCAAGGTGGTTGGCCTTTGGGACTTAGGTTGAAGGGCACACTGTGTAGGTGAGATATGTGCCCTGTGGTTTGTGCTGTGCTGTGGTGGTTGAGTGGGTGTCTATCTTGGTGGTCTCCGCTGTTTGGGTAAATGTCTATTGAGTGCCTCTGTGAAGGTGGGTGTGTGGTTAGTGTTTGTATGTCTGAGCTGTGATAGTGGGTGTTCTGGATGGGTATGTGTTCCATGTGGTGTGTTGCAGGTGTTGACCCTTCTCCTCTTGACCAGCTAGTCCAGTCTTCGCTGGAGAGTGCATATCTTCCAATTCGGTGATATAGGGGTATCTCTCACAAGTCTGAGTGTTGGGAGTTTAGAGGAGAGGGTTCTCTGTGTACATGAGGCAGTTGCAACAGTGCCTCAGAATGCCCAGGTGCACCAGGTTATTGGGCAAAAGCACAGGGAACTGCATTTTAATCATACCAGGAAGGATGGTTATAACTACCAAGTACTGGAGCTAATTCCATGAGGAACGACTACTGCTGATGGCTCTCAGGTGTGCTAGAATAATTGATAAAAAAAACTGTTGAAGTACAAAGCTGTTAGGGTATTTGAAGTGTAGGAGAGAAAGAACTAGCAAGATCTAAGTTGAAAACTGAAGGCAGGCTTTCTGACACCTGTAACAGTTTACCTCAGCTGTGCAGTCATCAGCACCTTTGGCCAATTGTCAGCCTAGTATGCTCTGTAGCCCATGCGATAACTGCGTAACACTATAGTACAAATAATTAGATAGGCAGGGGTTCTAATCTCATTACTGGCAAGTGTGTGTGTGTGTGTTTGTGTGGGAATCATATATTGTGTGTGTTATACCATTTGAGTTGTGTACCACCCTGTAAACTTCCCATCACCCTACTTTACTAGGCCTGCTGATGTTATTCACCTTAGAAGTATCTTGGGACTGGGTGAAATTATGTAAGCTCCATGGTGATACTGATAACTGCGTAACACTATAGTAGAAACAACTAGATAGGTAGGGGTTCTAATATCACTCCTGACAACTGTGTGTGTGTCTTTGGATGAAGATCATATCCTTTTTGGCTGATACCATTTTGATTTGTGTACAATCCATGCCTGTTTGCCACCTCCTGATGGCATTGCTTTATACAGCGTGGTAACGGCATCTGCCTCACATACAACATGTTAAACCATAGTGCACACCATACCAGTCCTCTGTACGGATGTCTATGGAATATCTAGATGTTTGCAACCTATATGTGGTCTGTGTCCCTTAACAATGCCCATGTATGTGATATTGTTGCCAAATCGGCCACAGTAGGTGTAGTGACACACATGCCAGCATCAGGCATCACACCTGACTGAAACATCATGCTGATACAACATCTGCTACACTATCACTTGTCCAGGCTTGTAGGAGCAATACATGATTCTACATCCTATTTCTGGTGGCTTATCTCACTATCCATGAAGGCATTCAGAACATTACATGTTGTAAGAGGTAGTGTGTTACGTCCCATGCATATAATCTATGTGGGGCATGTCATGTGTATGTAGTAGTAGTACAGTACATCAAGGTGAAAATGTAGGCTTACTAATCTGTCTATTGCCAACTGTGTTTATGTTACTGTATTCACATCCCCTATGTCAGTCCTTACTGTGTGTATGCAAAGGATATACCATTTTGTCTCTCTGTTCCACCCGGTGTACTCAGGAATACATACCACAAACCTGTCGTACACAGTATCATGCATGCCCTCATCAACTGCATCAGGGTTGAGTGTATGGGAAAGAAATGCCAGGGCCAACAGGTGTTGACAGTTGAATCTCTTGCAGTTAATGTAATGTCTACGCTTGTGAGGGACCTGCTGACAGTACTGCAGTAATCTGTTCTGTATATATGAGCCTGTGGTACTACACAACACTGAGTTGACATGTCTGAAGGCTACCTCTCTGTGACAAGGGGTATGTATGCAAGGTCACACTGTCTGACAACAGTGTCCCTCGCACACTGTTGCATGCATACACACCTGGTACATGTACATATAAAGCTGCACCTTGCCTATGACACGGTCGGTGTATTCCCACTCTCCCATACTCCCTTGGGAAAGAAATGCCAGGGCCAACAGGTGTTGACAGTTGAATCTCTTGCAGTTAATGTAATGTCTACGCTTGTGAGGGACCTGCTGACAGTACTGCAGTAACCTGTTCTGTATATATGAGCCTGTGGTACTACACAACACTGAGTTGACATGTCTGAAGGCTACCTCTCTGTGACAAGGGGTATGTATGCAAGGTCACACTGTCTGACAACAGTGTCCCTCGCACACTGTTGCATGCATACACACCTGGTACATGTACATATAAAGCTGCACCTTGCCTATGACACGGTCGGTGTATTCCCACTCTCCCATACTCCCTCTTGGGAATGTCTGCAGGGCCACAGCCTGCAGATATACAGACACCTGGAACACAAACAAAATACAGCAATTCAGACTACATGAAGTCTATGGTACTAACAGCAATAATGCATCCTAGCTAATAAGGTACATACACCTGTATGTGTACCCATAACAAATGCAAGCAGACAGCACCTTACATAGTATTACATAGCTACACTGTACTATATTCACCCTGTGCATCAGAACCATATTAGGATTTCCCTGCATCACTGGCATGGATGACAGGGATGTGGCATAGTTATCATCACATGCACAGGGTGCAGTGTGGGTTTGCCAGAGGCCTAGGCTGTGCCATATGGTTGACATCATGTGTGTGTGTTTGAAGGGGTATCCAATAGATGGGCTGTGCAGAGGTGTTGTGTGTGTCTGGAGGTGACCTGCCTGTGATACAGATGTGTGTGTGTGTGTGTATATTTTTATTTTTTATTTTATTTTATTTTATTTTACATTTGTTGACCGGGCTAGTCTGGCTGGATACATGTCCATTTTCAGCAGAGGCCCGAGGAGAAAAGCTCCACTATATACTAGTAACTTACAATAAACAAAAAATATACAAGACATATAAGCAAATAAAGGAACATTATCATGTAGTATAGTGACAATGCAGAGGCAGTTTAACAAGAACTAAACAGTAGTGAGGAATCATTATCCCATAGTAATTGCAAGAGTAGGACTGCTAAAGAATGAAGAAGAGAGAGAATAGTAACACATAAAGAGCAGGTGGTGGCATTGAACAGGCTAGTGTGGCGACTATGGTAGGTGTGAGTGCAGACACTGGCCATAGCCAGAGTGCAGGTGTATGTATGCACACAGTCACGCCATGTGGCTTTCCTACACAGGGGTACATTGGACAGCTGTGGACAGTACATGGCAGGGTGTCCAGTTCACCATCTCCCGCCACAGACACGGGAACTGGTCCTGCCAAGGGTATCAGTGACACAACCAGGCCCAAGTCCAGATGCAGTACTGCTTCCTGATGGTGACTGCTGTCTGCTGGATCCATGTCCCTGATGGAACCAGACAGGACCACGTGCCCATGGCCTGCTCCAGTGAAATGTGGACAGCAACCCCCCTTTGGTACTGGTGGTGTTACTGCTACAATGAGAGTGTGAAGGTGCACATCCCCATAGATTCTCAGCTGTTGTTGGTGCTGAGCTACGTCCATGTGGCCAATGCCCATATCCCACCAAATGCTGTAGCACAGACATGCCACAGAGAAGATTGCCAAGGTCTCACCCCATCGTCTATTCATGACCTCAGTATTTTGACATGTGGCCTCAACAAGGCCATGTATGTCACCACGTAAATCAGGAAGAGTTGCATCCACCACCGTATTTGTCTGTTGTGGTGTTCACTATGTGCCTGTGCATCCATGACAGCCCAAAACATGCGTCTGGTGACTCCTGCTGCGGCACTTGTGACAGTAGATTGATGAGCAGCAGTCCTCCTGTGAGCAGCCCTGTCTATCCACCTGTGTGGGACCTCACCTGCACTCTGGCTATGGCCAGTGTCTGCACTCACACCTACCATAGTCACCACACTAGCCTGTTCAATGCCACCACCTGCCAACTGTCCATCATCTGTGGCCACTGGTGATGGGGTATGTGTGGCCAGTGTCACTGTGTGCTGGGTGGTGTGGACAAGAGTGGGATGCCAACCAATGGCACAGATTCAGCCCCTGACAGCCCCACCTGTACCTCACTATTCCTATCATCATTGTCAGGGTCTGCAGAGATAATGACATCAGTTTCCAAGTGGGAGGGAACCCAAACCCCATTGTCACCTGTGAGGGGAAGACAATATATGTACATTAATACCTGCACTCTGAGGTTGACTGGTATATATATATATACACACACACACACACACACACACACACACACACACACACTTACAGGTGAGGTGGCACAAATCTGTTACACAGACCACACAATAACCATATGGTGCCATGTGTGACGGCCCTCAACATCATGCATTGCAGCCAGTTTTACTACATGTAACTAACAATATAGCGCTCTGGGATACGTGATTAGTCTTAGTAGGTGATAGCCCTTCCCCGGCACAGTCCACACCCATGTACACATCATATAGCACAGTGGCAAGTACTATAGAACATGCCTCACAACTGTACATATCCTCACAGGATGTATAGATGTCTGGCTCATATGTTTGTGCTGTTTCTCACAACCCTGTGTTTTGATGATACATAACTGGGATGATCTGAGGAGTGACATCACTGATTAATGACATACATTTGAGTGTCAGACCTCCAAATCAGCAGTAAATGTATGGTCACACAATTCTTGTTACACCACCAACTTTCTAAGCTTACAGTGGATATGATAAGTTTACACAACCCTGTTAAAATGCCATATTCTTGTAATATATGAGATGACACTGCAATAATGCATCCAAATATGTTACCCACCTTTCATGTGATGTATGACCTGTGCAGTCCAATCCTTAAACAAACAGATGTGTTACATGTAAAATATCATGACTGCAATATGTACAATATGCTATTTGCGTAAGTGTACACACCTTTAAAATGATACTTTGTTGAAGCACCTTGTAAGTGATTTACAGCATTCACTCTTCTTGTGAAGGTGTCTATCAGCATGACACATCTTGACTTGGCATTATTTGGCCACCCTTCCATGCAAAGGTCACCCAACTCTGTCAGATTGCAAGGGTGGCTCATGTGCACAGCCCTCATCAGGTCACACTGGGGGTATGTCTCTCTAGAGTAGGGTTAGGCTCTACCTGGGCCAATCCATAACCATAAGTGTGTTCAGGTGGAACCTTTCTTAGGTAGCTTTGGGTGTATGCTTCGGGTCTTTGTCATGTTGAAGTCTGATACCCCTCCCCATCCTGCAGACTCCTGATGGATTTTGGCCAGACATGGGTGTTATTTGGAACTGTTCGAATTAACACCACTGTGACTACAGGCCCAGTTCTGGCTTTGGAACAGCATCCCCACAGCAGGCCACTGCCACCAGCGTGATTCACCTTGGGGATGTTGGTGTTCAGGTTAAGAGGGGTGCTGCTTGTGCACCACATATACCTTTTGGTATTGTGGCTGTGAGGTCAATCCATAGTCTCATTACACCATAAAGCATTTTCACACATGCCTTTGTGAGACTTGATGTGCTGTATTGCAAATTGTATCCACCCCTGGATGTTTTTTGTTGTGGGGAAAGGCTTCCATCTTCTGACCATACCCCATAGGCCAGACGTATGCAGAATACGGGTGTTCTCACATGTAGTACACAACACCAGTACTTGCAAGAGATTCCTGCAGCTTCCTCAGTGTTGCTGTATGTCTCCTGGCAGCCTCCCTGACCAGGTTTTGACATATCTTGTCATCATTTTTGGAGGGACATCAGGTTCTTTTCAACAGCACTGTTGTCCCATATTCAATCCACCTTTTGGCAACTTTCTCCACTGTGTTCCAAGGTGTATGGAATGCTGTGGTAATGTTGTTGTACCCTACTCTTGACTGATACCTTTCAAACATGAGATCCCTTTGCTGCTTTGTAAGCTGTCTGCAAGCCATGGCTGTTGCTGTTGCTGTTGCAGGCAACTGAGCAAATATCATGAATATACTACTTGGATAGCAGACTGTTATTTGGTGTTTCTCAAAGTGCCTTTACTAGATGGCAGGTGTGTACCCAAGCAGAATGAGTGCTGTCAGTAAATCACAAGCTGCTGCAATAAAATATTATTTGAAGGGTGTGCACACATATGCATCCAGCTTATTGTACAGTTTGTATCCTCCTTATTTGGTGGCCAACAGATTGATTGGTTTTACAACTAAATTGTACATGTCATAGGTCACATTACAGGTTGGAAAAGTGTGGACTGATATATTGCGGTCTCAATTTCTATATATATCACAAACACCTGACATCTTAACTGGGGTGTGTACACTGTTTATATCCACTCTATGAGAAAATGGGAAAAGGGGTTGAGGATGGATGGATGGATGGATGGATGGATGGATGGATGGATGGATGGACTGTTGCTATCACTCTAGTTCCACGAGGAAGGTACTGCATGACAGTCCTACAGTGGACCCTTTCTGTTCAGTGGTCCCTAAGCGTTCATCCACTTCATGCTCAACTCCACCACAGGAAACACATCAGTTGCTGGTTGACCTCCCCAATAGTGTCATGGGGGTTGACTTCACATCATTGTCTTGAAGATGAGGGCAGTCCTGCTCACATTGCAGGCTTTTCCAAGGGAGTGATTTCACTTCAGTAGGACAACATGGCTGTAGTCTGGTAGATCAAAGAACGAAGGGGAACCTGATCTTATCCACTATGCCAGGAAGCCATGAGAGTGTGGTAATAGGTGCTTCCTGCTATTTTCTAATTGCAATGCACATCCTGAAGACTTCCAGTGTTTTGGCAGGTAAACTAAGTAGGTCTATCCATCTATCTCACGAGTGATCCCTCAATCAAGCATTAGCAGCACAGTTTTTCAGTCCCTGAGGCCAACCTTGCTACAGTCTTTTTGCTTCATACCTAAACAAGAAATGCTGCAGTTACTTTGCCCTGATCCATCCAGAGGGTCACTCACCGAAGGATACTCTAGAACACATTTGGCCCCATTTATGTCTTCCCCCAACTTCCCTTGATTGCCAAGTTTCTTCAAAAACCCAGAAAGTGCAAGGCCAAAGGGATTCTCACTGCCCCATTTTTGACCCAGCAAGTTTAGTTCCCTTTTCTCTGGCCTCGTTTTTTGTACCCAGCCTAGGTGTTGGACCCCATCCAGATCTTTATCACCCATCTGGTCAGCCTCACTGGTACTTGAAAACTCTGAAATTAACCACATGGTTTCTCCAGTTCTAACAATAGCCAGAATTGCCAGGCTGTCTGCCCTGATATTCAGATTCATTCCTGTTCACAGAAAACTAATACCAGAAAGAGATATTTCAGTGAATGGAAGAGGTTTACCATAGCGGCATCATCCAAGGGTGTGGATCCTTTCTCAGCTCCCCTTCCATTCATCTTAGATTTTTTGGCAGAATTGTTTCACAAGGGATCTAGTTTCTCCAACATCAAGGTACAGTTAGTGGCTAGTTCTAATTTTCACATTGTGCAGAAATAACATTTATTGCATCTGTAAAGATTTACAAGACCTTTTAAAGGAACTTTTCTTTTGCGAACACTAATCAGATATCTGGTTCCTCCAATGGATATTACAATTGTACTTTAATCTTTGACAACACCTCCATTCGAGCCAGCATCTATGGAAGACTGTCTTCTTGGTGGCTATCACTTTGGCAAGAAGGATTTCAGATTTGCAAGCCCTGTCTTGTAAACACACTTATCTGGTGTCAAAAAGCAGGGAGGGATTGGGAATATGCTATATAATCCAACTGCATTTTCAAAGCAAAACATATTGCAGACGACTGAACTGTGGACAGGTTAGCTGTTGTTACCAGATTCCCAACAAGTGGTCTCTGAATACTTTGGTAGCATGGAAACTATTATTTGTTGGTTTGTTTGTATTTGCTAACCAGGATAAAACACTAATCCACATGGAACTTTTTCATTCTCATCTTGGCAGCACTGACTGGCTAAGCAACTTGCTTAGATTTGCATGGTAAGCAAATTGAGATTGATGAACTCAAATCCTGGACTACAGAAAGCAGATTATTGACATCTCATGGCTTTAATCCTTTGTATTTACTGCCAGACTGTTAGTTCACTGGACAGGCATTGCTTTGACCCTATTTGCTTCTTCAAGCAACACCAAGTATGGCAGTGCTTTCACTCAGTTCTCCTCTGAACAAGCACCTCAGGGATACTGTTATAAAGAACCTCCTCACCAGAATCATCTATGCTTTCTTCCCATCTCCTTTGTTGGTGAGGTTGAGCCAGAGGACAAGGCAGCACAAGTCCAACATCCTCCTGGTAGCATCATTTTGGCCTCAGTATGCATTATTTTCCTTGCTGAAAACATCATCTTACAGAGAAGATTTAATATTGCCAGGACCCAGCTATCCCATCCATCTGGCAATCCCCATTGGGACTTCCATTCTCTCTTCATCTAATGATATGGTTTTGGCACTTGCAGTGACAGTCCGTAACCTTATAGTTCAAATCATTTCATCTCCCCAGAAAGCTAATGCAATGTAGACTTACAAAAACAAATAGATTCATTTTTCTATATGGGCTTCATCAAAGGGCCAAGACTCTTTTGCACCTTTTGCAATATATATATATCTTCCATATTTTGGCACAGTAACTTTATTTAATAACCTTTAAAACATATGACTGGCATTTAACATAAGAAACATTTGGCAATATATATTGAATGATGCTAAAATCAATCAAATATTTAAGACATTTGAGATTCAAGCCTTCATACTTCAGTCGATTAGCAATTGTATGTAAAATCATGTGCCCATAAAGTTGTCTACACCCACTTGAAACAATTACACATTGCCTTAATACATTAGAAACTAAAAAAAAAGAAAAAGAAAGGGTAGAAGAAAAATAAGTACCATAAGCTAGTTCACAGTTTATCTAATTTTTGAAACTTAAAAATCAAAATGCACCAATATTCATTCCAAAGCCTCATATACTGTGTGTATACTGTTCGGAGGCTGCCTATTTGGATTTGGGTTGCCCATCTTGTACTTCTATCAGTGCCAGAGCTCTTCATACAAGAAGAGAGAAACAGTTAAAAGATTACTTCACCTACAGACAGAGACTTCAAATTCTGCAAGCTCTACTTCTGCTGCCAGTATTTCTGTGGCCTCCAAGTTGGGCAAGTCTCGAGCCAAATAGAAGTCTAAGGAGAAAGAAAAGTAGAAAGAGAAGGATAAGTCTGTCAAAAGTGAGGAATCCTTATTGGAAGTGTCCAGGAAACATTCTCCAGATCTGATGGTACTAGTCATACTGGATCCAAAATCAGTTCAGAGGTCAGATCCAACAGCTTCTTGGCTCTGATCTTCTTCTCCTGAGCCCCAGTTCTTACTGTAATCAGTGAACCAGAGGCTCCATTCCTTCTTTCTCAAGAAAGGAGATACACTAGACCACCCTTGGTAGCCTTTTCTTCTTGTCCTGAAGCCTTACAGAACAGGTTGTTGACAGGATGATGAAGTTTCTTAAGCTGCAGATCCATCTAGGGGTTCTCTTAGTACCATCCACTGGAAACATACCGAGCACTGGTCTAACATAGCCCCCACTTATTTCTCTGGTACTGGCCCACTCTACTTTTGAACTGATCTCTCTGATTTTGTTCTGCACTGAAGCACCTTCATCTGCATTGGCGATCTTAGTTACTTTGACTTCGACAGTGTACCTATCTCTCTCTCGGCACCGATGTATTCAGATCAGGAAAAGACTCGGAACCAAGGCATTACTGTTAGGGCTTACGGGGATGGGTCAACACCAATGCTATTAGAGACATCTTTACCTCTCAGGGCCTTGCTTCTTGACAGCTCGGATCTGAGATTGGCTTCAGAGTTGAGGGCATTGACACCAACAGACCTCCTTCACCCCTGGATATATGTAGGTCCTTGGCGCCAATAGCAGCTTTGGCCTTTGAGACTTTCCACAGGGTCCTAGCAATGACTAAGGAAAAGGCCCCTCCCTCTGGATTGGTTCCTCTCAAACTCCAGCAGGATTCTGTCTCTTCTTCCTATCTTCATGTTAGACAGGGACAGTCAGAACCTGGTACTTCTGAGATCCTATGCTATATTGGCTCCCTGTCTGATTCTGAACCTTCTAATCTCCCAGCAGAAATAGTTCATAAGAAAAAGACTTGCAAATGTAAGCACAAAAACTCATGTCCAGAGTCTTTCATGGAAGACACTGATTTGGAGAAAGGTGAAGAGTCTCTCTGCTCCACCTCAAAAGATGTCACCTTTGGTGAGATCCTTGAGTTGATGAAGCAGAGAGGAGGATGGTCCACTCCGGATCCTTTGCCCGATGAGTCAGTGTGATCTTGAAAGGTTTTGGTTCTGGTCCAACATCATCCTGGATGGTACCACTGGTTGACCCCCTCATTGGCCATTTGGCTGTACAGGCAAGGAAGGACCCCAATGTAGTGGAGCCCATCCCTAAAAAAGTAGATAGAATATTGACAGCTCTGAAAGACAGAACACATTAGAACAAAAGTGCTGTAGTAAATGCTATGGTGGTAGCAGGAGACAAGAAAAAAAGAATTATACGAGGAAAGTTCCTGTGTCCATCCCCCTAACAGGGAGTCTAGGGCAATGGACAAGTTTGGGAAATGGACATATGCCTGAGTGACTTTTGCTGTCAGATTGCTGAATTATTTGACTCATGTTACTAGGTTCCAGAGAGATTTGACTAAGGAAATATACAAATGCCTTTTGGGTATCTTGCCTGTAGATGTTCAGTAGATGGTGGACTCCCAGCTGTCTACCCTACAGTCAAGCTACAACATAGCCATGCTCTCTAACTCCGCTGATGGCATGGCCATGACAGCAGGCATTGGCATCACCATGCACCATCATGCTTGGAAGTGTCTTTGTGACTCTGTAGAAGGCTTTAAGATATCCTTTGTAAATGCCCCCTGTGATAGGTCCACACTTTTTGGACCCAAAGTTAAAGAGACTCTGTAGTGGAAATCTGTTTTTCCCCTCCTCAGAGATCCTTCTATAGGAATCAGAGGACAGGGAAGAAGATGTGGTTCAGAAAACCATAGAGATATCCTTCCATATCACTGCTGCAGTATTTTTTACAGAAAGCATCGCCTGCCAAGGACAGCCCAATCTCTGGCCAGTATCTCAAAGCCTTTAGATCTTATAGAATTCATTCTGAAGCCCTTCTAGGATAATGTTTTTCTGAGGTGCAGGCTTCAGACTATTCCTATGTTGGCTTCTCTTGCTGCTCCCAAGGTTTTGTCTCAGACAACCTTTTTCCAGTCTCTCATTCCTCTGTCCTCTGTCCTGTTCATGTCCAGGGAATTTCTCATGGTTCTGGGGTTTATGGTCTGCACTATTCCCATGCTTCCTGTCACCAGGCTGCATACGAGTAAGCTACAATGGTACCTCAAATCAGTGTGGCTTCAGCATTGGCATCCTCTTGAGTTCCCTATTCCTTTAAATCCTTGTCTCAAACTTGAGCTTCACTCGTGGATTAAAGAACTCTCTTTCAATCCAGGGCTACCCTTTCAGGCTCTAGTTCCTTCTCAGGAACTGTTCATGGACACCTCAGTCTTGGGGTGGGGGGCTTCTTCTGGCCCTCTGAAGGTTCAGTGTCTCTGGCCTCCTCATCAGAGATCAGATAATATCAGTGTAAAAGAAATAAGGGCTCTGCTTCTGGCTCTACAAGCTTTTCATTCCCTTTTCCACCCTGGCCCCCTCAAAGTCTGGACAGACAGTAACACTGTGATGTGGTATGTCAACAAGCTGGGGGAGGGGGATGAGGTCTTGTCTCCTTTGCAGATTAGGTTTTCAGGCATGGAATCTGGCAATCAGGTCTTCAGGTGCTTTACATTCCTTTAGAGCACAATCTAGTAGCAGATTCACTGAAAAGGTCCAGAACACAGGCTCATGAATGGATGCTTCACAGATGTTTTTCTGGACAAAGTCTATTGGTGGGGTATTTCTCAGGTAGATCTTTTTGCCTCCTGGCCTACTGCAGATCTCCAATAACGTCCTCAGAAAAGAATTCCCTAAAATGAATCAAAACTCTATCACCGACAATGTCATCTAAAGAGTGGACAGGTGAGGATGGATAAAAGATCCATTGTCTTCTGTGAGAAGATCCATTCAGTGAGGTAACCTGTGGTGGTTGTCACTAGCCAAGTGATAAAGAAGGGGGTCTGGGCAGAAATGGAGTTACCAGCACTACCAGGAAATCATATATGCCCAAATGGAAAAGGTTTTCTGTCTGATGCCTCTCTTGCCATCAGGATCCTGTCTCTGTGGGGGTTCCTCTGGTTCTCTCTTATTTGTGTGGGCTGCTCCATGCTGGGTTGGCATATTCTTCAGTTAAAGCTCACCTATCAGCTGTCTCTGCTTTTATGCCCTTGAACCCTCCTTTTGCATCTTTGTTTGAAGTCAAGCAATTTCTTAACGTCATCCTTCATATCAGCTTCCCAGAAAGCCTATTCCAGCTTCTTGGGACCTCAATTTTGTACTTGAAATTTTGACTCAGACTTGTTTTAAACCTGCTAGCTCAGCTTCCTTGCAGCATTGTGTTTGAAGACTGTTCTTCTGTTGGCTTTTACATCATCCTAGAGAGTCTCTGAACGTCAGGCTCTTATGGCTATTTCTCCTTTTTTGTTTTTCACAGAGACAGGGTGTCTCTTTGAACTAATCCTTTTTTTATGCCCAAGGTAGTTAATGAGTTGTCCCTTAGTCAGTCTGTTCACCTTCCTTCCTTTTTTTTCCTTCTCCACAGTCTGCCACTGAGAATGTTCTTCACACCTTGGATGTGCATAGACAGCTCATTTGGATAAGACAAAGGCAATTTGCAAATCTGAGCAACTGTTTTCATCCTAGGATGTTGAGTTTAGCTATTAACAAGCAAACCATCTCATCCTGGATTTCTAAGGCCATTTCTTTTTGTTATTTTTTTCATGGCAAATGTCTTTTTTCATCTGTAAAGGCACATTCTTCTAGGGCAGTTGCCTCATCTAGTGCCTTTTTCAACAGTTTGGACACCAGTTCCATCCTGACGCTGCTACTTGGTCCTCTGTTCATAGTCTCACTAAACATTAAAAATTGGATGTTATTTCCAGTCTGTATAGGTTTGTAGAGGGCACTTCTGTGCCTTCCTCCTTCAAGCCTTCTTCTTAGCTCTTTTGTAAAGAATACTGCAACAGTGATATGGAATGACATAGTACAGTTATATAAAATCTTACCATAGCAGTAGATGTTTTTCTCTTCACTGTTGCAGTTTTCATTCCCTCCCTCCTTCCCCCTTTTTCTAGCTCTTGCCCTTGTGCTTTTGCTATCTGGATGAGGGGCCCTTGCTTCCTTTTCCTTCTGTCCTTTTTCCTTCTAGACATTCACATTCTTTTTTGTCCCTGAGGGTTTTCTGTTTCTCCTGGGGCAATTCATTTCTGGGTGTTTGTGTCTGTACATCATCTTTATGCACTACATCTTACACGGGGAGCATACTTGTGGTGTACGGCACCTATAAGATCTAAAGGCTTTGGTATACTGGCTGGATGTTGGGCTATCCTTGGCAGAAGATCTCTTCTGTAAAGAAGTTCTGTAAAGAATGCTACAACAGTGAAGAGGACATCTACTGTTATGGTAAGATTTTACACAACATTATCTTCTTACCATGACTCTCCTGGAGATAGGCCTCCTTGTGGCTGAGATGGAGGTAACTCAAACAGATGTCACTCTAGGGGAAGAGGCAGACTGCTCAACAAGGACTTCAGTGGTCTTTTTTCAGAGAAGCCCAATCAGTGCCCCTGAAATGTTGACTGACTGCTGCACTCTGGAGGCAGTTGGGGATACATTTGTCTCTGCATCCACAAGCCTAGCAAAATTTACCCACAGATTCCTGGGTGCTAAACGTAATTACTAGAGGCTATTCAATTCCCTTTTCCCTTTGTTCTCTGAAATAAGAACATCCCAGATATTTCACCCAGTCAGTGGGAACCAGCAGCACTAGAAGTTTCAAAACTACTAGAAAAAAGTGCCATCCCTCAAGATCAATTAGAATCCAGACACTACTCAAGGTTCTTTTTAGTGCCATAGAAAATAGGGAACATCAGACCAGTTTTGGATCTCAGTCACTGGATTCAGTTAATAAAACAGACATTATTCTGAATGGTGGTCACTATTCAGTCCATTTTGCCTCTGCTGAGGAAGGATGATTGGATGTGCTCTGCAGATCCCCAGGACACTTACTGTCATGTAAAGATAGAGAAGCAGTCCAGGAGATTCCTTCATTTCTGGCTGGGAGTAAATCACTATCAGTTCAGAGCCCTGCCTTTCGGTCTCACCACAACCCCCAGGGTGTTCACCAAGATAATGGCAGTTGTGACAGTGCAGGTATGTCTGATAAGGATCCAAGTTTTCCCCTATCTTGGCAACTGGCTTCTAATTGCTAGCTCTGAGAATCTGCTGTTACAGTAGGTGGATCTTGTACTCCAATCATTGCGGAACTTAGGAGTAACAGTAAATTTTCCCAAATGCCATCTCGCACCAACACAGCAAATAGAATTCATAGGATGCTACCTCAATACCAACTTATAGATCATCACCTTCCCCAAACCAGGGTTTTATCTTTGCATCTAAAAGCAGTCTGGGTGTTTCATCATCCTTTGCCTCCAGTGAGACTGGTCTTACATTTATTTGGTCTAATGGCATCCATGATACTGATGGGTCTACTGGTTAAGTACCACATGAGAGTACACCAATGGACCCTAGTAGTACAATGGGCTCAGAGCATTCTTTCATTACATGAGAAGATTTGGTTCACTCAGAAATGCAGATGGCACATTACCTGGTGGATTATGTCCTCTTCAGTGACAGAAGGTCACCCTTTTCTCATGGACTCACCAGTAGCGGTAATAACCACGGACACCTCCCATCTATCATAAGGCACATTTCAAAGGGAGGATAGGATAGTCCAGGGTGCATGGTCACACATAAAGGCCAATCTTTACATCAATATCTTGGAAATGCTGGTTGTTTTCCTAGCATTGCAGACCTTCTCCCCAAGAGTGTGATTTCTATACATGACAGTGGTATGGTACATGACAGTGGTATGGTACATTAACAAACAAGGAGGAAACCATTACTACCCATTGTGTTGAGAGGCCACGAGGTTCTGGCAATGGGCTATGTCTTTACAAAGCTTTCTGAGAGCAATGCACATCCCGGGTTCATCCAGTGTTTTAGCAGGCAGCTTGAGCAGGATTATATTAATGTCTCATGAGTGGTCTCTCAACCTGACAGTGGCAAACTTGATCTCCTGTTGCTGGGGCTAACCTTGCTGCAACATCTTTGTCTCCTAACTCAACAACAAACTTTACACCAATCCCTCCACATGGTCAATCACTGAGGGACACCCTGGTGCACAACTGGTCCCTTGGTCTCTTTATGCCCCCTACCTCTAATGAACAAGTTTATCCAGAAAGCCAGACAGTGCAAGGTCAGGGTGGTCCTCATTGCTCCCTTCTGACTCTGACAAACACGGTTTCCCTTCCTCATTGATGTTGGATTATTATCCAGATATTCTATCTCACTCATCCGGATTGCCTCCTCTGGACCAGATGTCCATGATACTTACCACATGGTTTCTCCAATTTTGAACATAAGCCAGAAATGCCAGGCACCCCACTACAATTGTCAAGATCATATCTGCTTTTCAGAAGCTGGCCACAAAAAAGGTATACCATAGAAAATGGTAAAGGTTTTTGATCTAGGCCATTTCCAAAGTATTGAACCCTCACTCAATGCCCATTCCATCTATCTTAGAATTTTTATCTAAACTTTTTATCAAAGGTTCCAGTTCTTCCACCATCAAAGATCAAATGGCAGCAATCTCCAACTTCCACATAGGCCATAATGACTCCTCTATAGATTCCCTAAAGATCTCTAAAGCCTTTTTAAGAGGAACCTTTCTTTTACAACATCCCTCAATGGGATATGACCGTTATGCTACAGGCTATAACCCACCCTGTTTGAACCTGTGGCCACAGTGGATTTTAAGTTCCTGACTTGGAAAGCAATTTTTCTGGTGGCAGTTGTGTCAGTTAGATGGATTTCAGAGTTGCAAGCACTTTCATGCAAGCTTCTCTATCTGGCTTTTCAGAAAGGCAGGGCTTATCTTATGACTAATGTGTCCTTTCTTCCTAAGGTGGCATCCAAAGCAAACTCAATCAGTCCATAAACCTACCAGTATTTTTTTCCAGATACTCTAACAAAGGCGAAAGCATGTTACATATAATTGCTCAGTCAGCTCAGATTCTGTCTTCATAAAAATAAAACCATTCAGAAAATTTGATCAGTTGTTTATTGCCTTTCAAAATGAAAATTGGGAAAAGTTATCACTAAAGTTACCCTTTCAAAGTGGGTGTCAGACTGCATTTCATTGGTGTATAACAAAATGAAGTTGGTTCTACAATCTAAGCCTAAAGCTCATTCCACTAAAGCAGTATCCACTTCAACAGCATTTTGCAGAAGGCTTCTCATTGATGACATTTGTGCTGCAGTGACTTGGTCCACAACCCATACTTTTGTGTCTCATTATAAACTGGATGTGCAGTCTAGGTCATGTTCTTCTTTTGATTCCATCCTCCTCAGGAATGTCCTTCCTTGATACCACCTAGATAGACATCTTGGGAATCTACACCATATGTTAAATCAGATAAAAATAGACGACATTGGATAATAAAAGTTATGTACTTACCATAATGATAGATCCATGTTGTCTGATTTTCATCCAGTTCAACCTCCCTCCCTCCTTCCACCTTCCTAAATTGACACATATGACTTCAGGATGACCAGGAAGTACTGTTCACCTCCCTGTCTCTGAACAGTCCTGTTCAGACTGTTATCTTCTCTCCCTCTGTTTATCTTAGTTGAAACTATTATCATTTTTACAGTGTTGTAAAATATTTGTGTTAGATGGGCAAGCTTGATCTGAGATATTAGGGTGGAGTGCAGGGAATTATGTGTAGGGGAGGAGTCAGAGCCCTGGAAATGAAGAAGAGTCAGAGTTGTGTCAAGGTTGGCTCCGATAACCCATGTGTTGAACCGGATGAAAATCAGACAAGGATCTGTTGTTATGGAGGGTACATAACTTTTGTCTACTGCTGCAGTGAAAATTTGAATATCTGCTGTTATATTAAGTTTACTTACATAACTACTTTCCCTTGGTCACAGTGTCAGCATGCACTGTTTCTACTCAACTGTATGGTACCCAACTGCAATGTGGTCAAATGCCATAAGTATAGCATTTTGGTTGTAACATAATATGTTAGGGTTGGCCAGGACCCACTCTGTAACTTTTGGTGAGAAATAGTCCACTGATCCCGTACCAATGGGCTATCAGTCACAGTGTTTACCTCTCCATTATGTCTACTAATTCTTGTCTGGGTTGCCTAATACCAAGCATTATAGCTTTTGCAATTTTGGGGGCCACTGTTACAGGAAATCTTTTTCCCCATGACCAGTAGTTCAGCAATGACTACATTATACATTAGCTTTTTAGATCTAGCCATACTAGTTAAGCTAGCCTAGAATTGCAAATACTGCCCCCAGTATGCCTTTAAGAAAGAAAATGTGCACATGGTCTCCTCTTTGGGAAGTATCTACTGGTTAGTTATATCTCATTCTTCCTTAATGTAGAGTGTTTCCACCTTGTTCCATTTCTCTGACAAATGGAGTGGCCCTCCACTAGAATACATGAATTTTACCACATACTTGCCAAGGGAGATGTTCTGTCCTTTTGGGATTTACTGGCTGCCCAAGCATCAAACTGGAAGTCCACACCATCGGGGTGCCACATTTTATTGGAGGGAGTACCCAGTATCCTTTACTGGTGTTTAGCTGTATGCCACAGTTCCTTGGGAGTTACAAGACTGCATTGTGTCTACATATTACCAACCAATTATAGCCACTCCATACCTGTAGAAGTAAGGAACTCTGAATCCTCCCATAGATCCATACACGCTGGTATATGGAGATTTTTCCTCCTTACTCTAGAAATGTTGACATTCTATAAAAGGTCTGATATCAGTCTCTTTATGCTGTTCATCTCTAGGGCAAAAATAGCCCGGGGAAGGGCCCCAAGTATGTTAAACACCTTGGGTAATAATCAAATTTTAATTATTTTTTTTCTACCAAGGAATGGCAGATAGATTTTCTTCCATCTGGTTATATTAGTGCAGTCACAGTAGTATACGAGTCCTGTCTTAATGTGAATAATTCTCACAACAGCAGTTTGTTTTTCATATTCATATCTTATTTATTCTCCTTAACCCAGGTATGAAGCTCAGTGAGGAACCTCTATATGATAATATGTTCTCCCTCGCTAATGATAAGTGTTCCGTTTTTCACATCATCCTTGCATTCTATACACCATACTTGACTTGGGATCTTTATATCACTGAGGCTTACTAAAAATGGCATAGTCCTCAAGGAGAAATGTTATTACCCTTTTTATTATCATTGTTTCACCTGTCTTGTCCTTTCATTTTTCCATCATTAGTGTTAACTGGATTGACTCCTAACTTAATCTACTTTCCAGAAAACAGTCTATAATGATCCTTGTTGAAAACCTTGCTGAAATGCAAGAAAAATAGATTTACCTATATATCCATGTTGAACGCATTATCTGCTTTTTCCTAGGACCATAAATTATTGATAAAAGTTGATACTCATTTCCTGTATGCATGTTGTTGCCCATCAGTATTCCTTTTTTTGTAGAAATCAACCATAACCTATTATTTATCATTTTCTACAGATCCTTACCCACTCTAATAAACAGACTACTTGGCCTGTAAATGTTTTTGGCTATTATACCTACTATCCCATTATAAACTTGAATATCTGCTCTACTCCTGTCAGTGGCTAAGGAAGACTCATATTATACAAGATACCAAGAATAGGTTTAACCTAGGTTTCTTATGTTTACTCAACCTGTAACAGATTCAGGCTGGACCTGAGGCTTTTGAAGATTCACTTTCATTATTTCTTCTCTTATTTTCATCCCCCGAATGACTAAACGTGTTACAGTTGAAGCTAGTATGTCCTTCTTATTGGGTGATCACTGCTGTAAGATAAAGTTGCTCTACAAATTTTAAACTAAATTATTCAATCATAGTCATAATTGTTTCATCTTTCATAAACTTAACCTGATTTGTAGCCTAACTTAAGATTTATTCTTGTAGATGTTCATCATTCCCACTGCTGCAGTAGCCCCTTAAGCTATACGGCTTGATGTTAAGTTGTCAATCTCGCCTTCATTCTTGCTGGATGGGTTCGGAGCCGATCCTCGGCTCCGACTCGGCACTTGCTTTAGCTTGAGAACTCCTTTTACCAGCTCGAGGCAACCCTATATCCCATGATGCAAGGCGGAACTACCTCAGATCTCGTTTGCCGCTTTGCGAAGAGGTCTCCTTTTTTGCCAGCTGAGGTAAGTTTGAGTTTTCAAACAGCTTTAGTCAGGGTTTATCTTCCCCTTTTTTCCTATTTTTTAGTGTATAGTGTCACATTTAATCACCCTATTCCCCTTATAGAAAAAAATTTTTACTTTATAAAAAGTTTTAAAAATTTTCAGTTAGGCCTAGGCCTTCCTTATTAATCCCTATCTGTGTGTCTGTGTTTGGGGATTCATTTGTGTGACTGTTTTTGGTGTGTGTGTGTCTGTGTGAGTATTTTATTACTCTTTTCCCTTAGACTATGTCTAAAGAGGTAAAGGTCTCGGGCTTCAAGAAGTGTGACTCGTGCTGTCAGAAAATGTCTCTGACAGACGGTCACACTTCTTGTGTTTACTGCCTGGGGCCTTTACACCTGCAGGACTCCTGTGCTTTGTGTCACTCTTTTAGCCAGCGAGTCCTGCAGGAAAGGAGGAACAAGTTAATCCTCCGTGGCTTGCTAAAGCCGGAAGGTTCACCCACTAAACCTGGGTCCAGTAAGCCTTCCAAGCCATCCAAGGGTCAGGCTACAGCTTCCAAGCCTCCCCCGGTGGCTCCGACTCCTTCGGAGTCGAGATCGGCTCCGGCCGGAACCGATCTTTCTCCTTCTCAGCTAGGGTCGGTTCCGATCGGTTCCGACACCCGATCTGCTGTTGTCTTGTCGGCTCCGGCTGGAGCCGACACAGTATCCAGTATCGGAACCGAGAAGCCTTCGGCTCCATCTGGAACCCATAGGACGTCGGCTCCGATGACTTCCTCCAAGAAGAGATCTCGGTCCCCGTCTTTGGAATCTATCCACTCGGCTCTGGGGTCTCCTCTTTTGTCGGAGCGGAGTCATCGGAGCCGATCTTCGAGATCTTCCAGGCTGTCTGACCACGATTTAGAGAGGGTGGTAAGCAGGCTGTTAAAGTCGCAGGCACTGGCCCAAATGCTCCATAGCCCGTCTCAGCAGACTTCGGCTATTGCTTCACCCCTTGAACTTCCTCCTCCGACTCCCCACCAGAGTTCGGAGCCGGAGCTTCTCGGGACAGCGACTGTTTCGGCGCCGGAGCCGATACATCCCTTTTCGGCTCCGTCGTCTTTGGCTCCGATCTCCTCCTTGAGACCTTCCTTGGAGGGATCCGGTCGTCGAGTTTCCCTAGTCGGCTCCGAGGGGGCTAGTGGCATCGGACCCTTGTCTGACCCCGCTCTCCCTCTCGGGGCTTCGGCTTTGGTAAGCTCGGCACCTACATCGGCCTCGGAGCCTTCCCTCTCAGTGGAGCCGGGAATTCCTATTTCCTCGGAACGGGAATATTCCGGTCTCCCAGGGAGGGGAGCCTTTGAGGTGATGAGGAGTGTCCTGGCTCCTGAGCCAGGTCAACGGTCCATCCCTCTAGCTCCTCCCTCTTCGGTGCCTGTAGACACCTCTTGCCAGCCTCTTGCTCTCAGGCCCAGGGATCCATCGCCCCAGGTTTCCCCATTGGGAATATCTTCCTCTTCCGAAGTTTCTCCTGATCCTGCAGGTGAACCCCCTCGGAAGAGGACGTGTAAGAGGAAACACACAGACTCCCCTGAGTCTACTACATCTGATACCGACTTAGATGAGTCGGAGGGTTCCCCACCATCCCCCTCTGAGGATGTCTCCTTTTCAG
This sequence comes from Protopterus annectens, assembly GCF_019279795.1. Lineage (NCBI taxonomy): Eukaryota > Metazoa > Chordata > Ceratodontiformes > Protopteridae > Protopterus > Protopterus annectens. The sequence goes on from NC_056728.1 coordinate 314,919,637, forward strand.
ACATCCTTGAGCTCCTCAAACAGAGGGGGAATTGGCCATCCATTGACCCCTCCGAGGATGAGTCGGTATACCTGGAGGCCTTTGGATCCCGACCCTCCACCTCCTGGGTGTCTCTGCCTTTCGACCCACTTATGCAAGTAGTGGCTCGAAAGGCGTGGGCAGCTCCAGATTCTGTGGAACCTGTCCCCAGGAGACCATCCAAGTTTATTACGGCCCCTACGGACAAACAGTTTCTTTCCAAGGGCGTCTCTGTGGATGCTATGGTGGTGGCGGCCGCCACTAAGAAGGAACTTGCGGATCCTTCAGTACCTGTCCATCCTCCTAACAAGGATTCTAGGACCATGGACAGGTATGGAAAGTGGATGTTTTCTTCAGCGACCTTTGCTATGCGTTCGCTGAACTACCTTTGTCACTTCACCAGGCTTCAAAGAGATATTCTCAAGGAACTAGGTGAAGTGGTCCAGGATCCTTCTGCTGCTGGGGCTCAAGAAAAGATTGCCTCACAGCTAGCAATCCTGAATTCCTTATCCAACTCCTCCATGCGGCTCATATCCTACGCGGCCGATGGAGCGAGCAGGGCTGCAGGCACAGGAGTGGCTCTTAGACGTCAAGCCTGGATGCGGCTTTGTAATTTTGCGGACCCCTTTAAGGCGTCCTTCACCAATACCCCCTTTGATGGTTCGGCTTTGTTCGGACCTCAGGTAAAGGATACCTTGACCAGGTGTGAGCAGGACGGTAAAACTCTTTCTGCCGTTGGAGTCCATTTTTCCACCCCTTCTAGACCATATCCCAAGGGTCAGAAGGGAGGGAAGATGTGGTTCCGCAAAGTCCAAGGAGCTACACCGGACACACGTGGTCAGTTTACCCCCAGAGGCAGAGGGGGTAACAATAATAGACGCCGCCCTAGAGGCGGGGGGGGTCCTCAGAACCAGGGCAACAGGGAGTCTCTTCCTGAGAAGCCCTTTCAGCACCCCTGAGGTGTTGCCCGACTGTCCACCCTTGGAGGCAGTCGGGGGAAGGATTTCGCTGTACCCAGTAGCCTGGCATTCCCTTTCACAAGATATGTGGGTACAGTCGATCATATCCGAGGGTTACAAAATCCCCTTCGAAAGGTATCCCGTACCTCAATAATCCCTTCCAGACATCTCACCCGGTCAAAGGGATTTGGCAGAACAGGAGGTTTCAAAGCTCCTAGAAAAAAGAGCCGTCCAGACTGTTCCGGCAGACCAAGTAGGATCCGGCGTCTACTCGAGATTCTTTTTGGTCCCCAAAAGGACGGGAGATTGGAGACCAATATTAGACCTGAGCAGTCTAAACAGATTTGTCAAGAAGGCAAGATTCCGGATGGTCACGCTTCAGTCCATTCTGCCCTTTCTGGGCAAGGACAACTGGATGTGCTCTATAGACCTTCAGGACGCGTACTATCACATAAAGATTCACAGGCGCTCCAGAAGGTTTCTCCGCTTTTGGCTAGGGACCAGTCATTACCAATTCAGAGCCCTGCCCTTTGGCCTCACTTCAGCCCCCAGAGTGTTTACCAAATGTATGGCAGTGGTCACAGCTCATCTGAGACGTCAAGGATTCCAGGTGTTTCCTTATTTAGACGACTGGCTCCTCTCCGCCACCACCAGGTGTCAGCTTCTTCAGACCAGAGACTACACTCTGCAGCTATGCAGGAGTTTGGGAATTTCAGTGAATTTCAAAAAATCTTCTCTGCGGCCTTGCCAATCTGTCACCTTTATAGGCGCAGAATTAAACACCGTCAAAATGTTAGCCAGACTAACAGATCAAAGAATTCTGGACATCCAAAAATACGTTCGGATTTTATTGCAGAGCAGCAAAGTCAAATCCAGGCTGATACTAAAGGTTCTAGGTCTTATGGCTGCGGCCATTGTTCTTCTACCACTAGCTCGCTTCCACATGCGTCTTCTGCAGTGGATGTTATTCACTCAGTGGTCGTTCCACAGTCTTCCGATGAGGCACGAAATCTTAGTCACACAATCGCAGGACTCATCTGAATTGGTGGATATCTTCCCTCTTCTTCATCAGGGCCGACCTTTTGTTCCCCTCCTCCGGTTGCCACAGTTACTACGGATGCCTCTCTGATCGGGTGGGGGCATTATCAGGGCAGGATGGTCCACGGACGTGGCAACCCATAGAATACCATCTGCACATAAATGTCCTGGAGATGAGAGCGGTGCTTTTAACGTTGCAAGCCCTCAACGACTTTCTTCCCACGGGACTATTGCAGTACAAACGGACAACATGTCCGTGGTCTGGTACATCAACAAGCAGGGCGGGACCAGGTCCTATCCGTTGTGTCGAGAAGCTCTCAGACTTTGGCAATGGGCAATCTCCTCTCATCGGTTTCTGATAGCAACGCACATCCCGGCAGGTCCAACCTCTTGGCGGACAGGCTGAGCAGATCCATTCTCATGCCTCACGAGTGGTCTCTCAATCAATCTGTAGTGGATCAGATTTTTCTGAAGTGGGGCACACCTTGTTGCGATCTTTTTGCTACACCCCAAAACAACAAGTGCCCCGATTTTTTCACCCTCTTTCCCCTACCAGGCCAACCCCTGAGAGACTCTCTAACGCAGGATTGGCCCCGGGGACTTCTGTACGCTTTTCCTCCCTTTCCCTTGATTCCACAAGTCATTCAGAAAGCCACCGTTTTGAGGGCCAAGTTGATTCTCATTGCCCCTTACTGGCCTCGACAAATTTGGTTTCTGTCTCTGCATCGTCACCTCCTGGTGCAGCCCTGGCATCTGGACCCAGTTCCGGATCTCTTGATCCACCAGTCAGGTCAACAGCACCGGGCCATTCATTCTCTCAACCTCACTGCTTGGTTGCTCCACTTCCTTCCCTAGCCAGGCTTCCGATGATCTCTGATTCAGTCAGAGACATCTTAGTGGCTTCTTTAAAGTCGTCCACCAGAACCGTTTATGCTAGCAAGTGGCGACGTTTTTCTATTTGGGCAAATTCCAGGAATATTGATCCCTTTACTGCTCCTGTGCATTCTGTTTTAGATTTCCTGGCTGAGGTTTTTCAGTCAGGATCTTCTTCATCTACAGTAAAAGTTCAACTGGCTGCTATTTCCAAGTATCATGTTGGCTTGCATGATAATAACATTATGTCTCATAGACTATGCAAGGCCTTTCTGAGAGGAGTTTTTCTCCTAAAGCCGCCGATAAAGCATCCTCCTCCACAATGGGATCTAAATTTAATGTTGGCATCCTTGATGTTACCTCCATTCGAACCGTCTGCTTCATGTTCTTTGAAATTATTGACCTGGAAAACTATATTTTTACTGGCTGTCACTTCAGCAAGAAGGGTTTCCGAGATTCAAGCTCTCTGCATCCGTTCCCCTTACTTGGTTTTTCATAAGGACAGGGTATCCTTAAGAACGAACCCGTCCTTTCTCCCCAAAGTTGTGTCTCAAACCATTATTAATCAATCCATAGATCTACCAGTTTTTTTTCCCAAACTATTCTGACAGAGCTGAACAAAAGCTTCATTTTTTGGATGTCCATCGTCAGCTCAGGTACTGTTTGCATAGAACGAAACAATTCAGGAAATCGGACCAATTATTTGTCTCCTATGCAGAAAACAGGAAAGGTCTCCCAGTGTCTAAAGTGACCTTATCCAGATGGTTGTCTTCCACCATTTCTTATGTGTACTCTCTCAGAGGCAAGCAACTACCTTCTAAACCGAAAGCACACTCAACCAGGAGTCTATCCACTTCTGCAGCCTTTCAGGATAGACTACCCATTGATACCATTTGTGCAGCAGCTACTTGGGCCACTCCTCATACCTTTGTCTCTCATTACAAGTTAGATTTGGCCTCCAGAGACAGGGCCAGTTTTGGTTCCACAGTTCTCGAGAGTCTGTTCCATTGAGCCACCCGGGATACAGGTGCTAGGGACGCGGTCCCATCCAGCAAGAATGAAGGCGAGATTGACAAGTTAACATTTAGAAGTTATGTACCTACCATAATGTTCCATGTTAGTTGTCTTCTCTCGCCTTCTTTCTTGCGTCCCTCCCTCCTTCCCCCTGGCCTGGACATATCTTGAAGAGTTCCTATCAGGTTGTTTCCTCCTGAGCCTTCATTAGAGGACTCTTTATTATGAACTTGGATTTCCTAAATATGTTAGGTTAGTCCTTAGCAGGGTAGGTTAGCTACCAAACGAGATCTGAGGTAGTTCCACCTTGCATCATGGGATATAGGGTTGCCTCGAGCTGGTAAAAGGAGTTCTCAAGCTAAAGCAAGTGCCGAGTTGGAGCCGAGGATCGGCTCCGAACCCATCCAGCAAGAAAGAAGGCGGGAGAAGACAACTAACATGGAACGTTATGGTAGGTACATAACTTCTAATTTCCTGCCACGAAAACAACAACTAGCCAGCTTCAAAAAGCTCTGCCCCCACCCCCGTTACTCCATCATTCTGACTGCTGATTGGCTAATGCCTATATATATATATATATATATATATATATATATATATGTGTGTATATATATATATATATATATATATATATATGTGTATATATATATATATATATATATATATATATATATATATATATATATTTTTTTTTTTTTTTTTTTTTTTTTTTTTGACTAAAAGCAGCATTTCTTCTTTAAGAAACACAATACTTTTTCACAATATTAGAGGTCTCCTGTCACGGACCACTATTTTTCACTAGGACTGCTTTGTAATGCATTTGTGGTTAATTTTGTGAGAAATTATGTACTGCTTGTGTAGACATAAAAGTTTACAGAGGAACGGGCAGGGATGCATGTGTCAGTGCAATGCTTATATTCAATCTGTGATAACCTACTTGCTGTATTGATTTTTGTCAGTGTGTCTGTAAGTGTTTGAAGAGCACTAACAGGGAAATTGTGTTCTACTAATACTTTTTTAAGAAGGGACTAGGGAAAGTGTTGCAGGTGTAAGTGTTCTACTTGTGAACACTCAGTCACAATTTACCTTTTGAACAAATCAGTCCAGCTACGCTTAACACTTTTGGTGCTTCATTCCCAGCTACAGCATGGATACTCACTCTGGTCTTGCTGATTCTTCCCCCACCATTGTTGCAGATTCAATCTAGTGTCAGGTGACAATGGGCGAACCTGCAATGGCCACAGGTTGTTCCTCAAACCACTTGCTTACTTTTCCAGCTTCCTCTGTTGTAATCCTTTTGACCAGCATGAACCAGGGGATAACCATGTCCACTTCAACTGTTCTAGTATCTGATATGGGCATAGAAGAACTATCTTCAATAGGTCTGTGAGACATTCCAGGTGAACCTTTTCTGGGTAACTGGGACAGGAGACCGTTAGAATGGGCAGACAGCCCTCCTTTAAGTCGGTCCTCTTCTACTGGAACTCTTTACAAGGCAAAAAAAATGTTCTTCTAAAGAAGTTATTACTGTTAAAAAAGATGAGCTCCTTACCTTGAAGGCAGGAATTACAGCCAATAAATCCTGGTACACAAAAGCCATTACAAATAGACATCTCCTGTATAGTTCTTCCTGAGGAAACAGGGTCTAAAGATTTTGACTTTGACAGAAATCTTCTTATGCAGATTCCCAAGCCCATTTCTCTGACTGTGAGGACAATTTTATTTTTTAGCCTTCTGTGGAGGAATTGTCTTTTAATTGGACCATTGCCAGAAAGAATCAGGAATTTTTGTGGGAACAAACAGATGTCCTCACCAAACTGAGGAGATATTTTGCGCATTGCAAATGGATATACCTCATTCCTGTCTCATACCCCTATTCTGCCATCTTTGAGGGATATGTTGAATGTTGTCTGCAATCATCCTGATACCCAGCAGTCAGACCCTAAAAGCAGATTAACTGTATAAGGTACCTCAGGCTAATACATTTATTTTCTCTTACATTAGAGCTGATCCAGATGCAGTTTCAACTGTGTGTCATGCTGGCAACAGGTTGGTCCTTGCTATTAACCCTTCTTCTGGTGACAAAGAAGATAAAATATTGGACCATATAGGTAATAGACTGTTTTCTTCTTCCACTTTATACTTCAGAGTTCTGAATTGCCAGGCAAATATGTGGAAATGTATGGTTTGTCATATGGAAAGTCTAAGGGAACTGGCTTCCACTCTTCGTATGGAAGAATGATCTTTTTTGAACCACTCTGTTTTGATCCTATCTCAGGTATCTAAACATGCTTTGAAGAGTGTGTGATTGTGCAGATACTGTGTCAAAGGCCACTGATACTGCTACAGTGTTGAGAAGATATGCTTAGATATGTAACCAAACATTTACTGATGAAGTAAAGTCTGAAATCTTTAGATAAGAAAGTATTTTTGGCTATTCTGCTACCCAGGTTATCAAACAATATGATGAAAGAGGGAACATGATTCAGGGAGCTTCTAAGACCTTCCATGCACCCCAGTACAATATTTAGGTCTTCCTCTTTAAAGAAAGAAAGAAACAAACAAAAGCAAATAAACAAAATCAGTCTTTTTTGGCTAAAAACCGGAAAGAAATGACTAGAGGGTAATAACAAGAGACGGATCTTTTCAGAAAAGGGGACTGACCAACAGTACAGAATGACTACACCAGCATTCTTTATCCTCTTCTTTCTCCCCCAGCCAATATCTCTACAAACCTGTCCCTCAGACTGGCCCTCAACATTCCCCTTTGGCAAAAGATTGTTTTAGATTCTTGGGTATTAAAAGTGATGCAGGAGGTTACAGATGGCAGTGGTACAAACCCTCCTTTCAGGGGAATACCTCCCCACCCTCCAGACCAAACAAAATATTTTCATCAGGTAATTCAGTCTTTACACACCCAAGGAATCCTAGAACCAGTGCCTGTAAGTCAAAAGGGCAAAGGCTCCTACTTCAGAATGTTTCTGGTACCAAAGAAAGAGGCCTATGGGAGGCCAGTACTACATCTTTCATTTCTAAATCTGTATGTGAAAGCTCCAAAATTCAAAATGTTGACTTTAAAGAACCTTAAGCTCCAAAGGTGGTGGTGTCTCCATATTCATAAAAGATATGCACACTTCCAGACTAGTAGCCCAGCATAATGCATCTGAGATACTAACATTGGGTAAGACTGCAATCCAGGGCATAGCCTGCTATAGGTCCCCAACCATGTCTCTAGACTCTCACTCCATGTTCCTAAGCACCCTGGAATCTATCAAGGTCTAACCCAACACTCTCATACTAGGAGACTTCAACTACCCCTCCATCAACTGGGAAAACTACTCAAGCACCGATACACTGGCCCATCGCTTCCTGGAATTCATCAATTCCAATGCCTTGGACCAGCTCATTCTGCCCCCCACTAGAGGAAACAACATTCTTGACATGGTTATTACTAACATGGGTGACCGTTGCTCTACACCAATAGTCAGTCCCTCCCTGGTTAGATCCAACCATAAACAAATCACCATGGAAATCCACATCTCACCCACACCCCCCGCAAAGGTAACCACCTTGAAACACTTCTCCAAAGCTGACTTTGTACTCCTAAAAACGGAGGTGGCTAACTTCATGGCACCCATGCCAATAGAAAATAGCTGCATAACTGCCAAATTATACACCAATGCACTATACGAACATGTACATAAATGCATGAAACTAGCCATACTCAACAGAACCAATACACTCTTCTCCAAAAAAGGAAGACAATCTGGTGGTCCCCTGCCATTAATAAAGTCTACAATAGAAGGAAGAAACTGTTGTAGAAAAAGGTGAAGTCCCAAGACTGGAAAAACTCCTTTATTAGCCTCAACAAAAAGTTGAGATCCCTCATCAAATCCTCTAAAGCTAGCTATGAAGGCAGAATTGTGGCACACACTAAAAACAATCACAAAGCCTTTTATGGTTATATCAAGAACTTCCACGACAATATCCATATGTGCTCTGAGTTACTGCACAATGGTACCTCCTATACTGAGCCAACAGATATTGCCAACATACTGGTCGACAGATTGTGTCAACTTTACCCCTCTCTCCCCCTCTAAAGGACCAATCACAATACTGGAAGAATGCCAGGCACCCAGCATTACTGCAGCCCAGGTTAAAGCTGCATTGTCAAAAGCCAAGACTACAGTTTCCATGGGACCTGATAATATCCCTGGCTGTGTTCTACATGAACTACAAAGCAAACTGGCACCACATCTGTGTGCCCAGTTCACTGACAGCCTTACCTCAGGCTTTGTCCCTGCCGAATGGCACACTGCTACAGTCATCTCTCTCCATAAAGGGGGAGTGACTACAGACCCTGGGAATTATCGCCCCATTAGCCTGACAAGTCTAATATGTAAAACTATGGAGAGCATCATCATGGACCTGATTAACAAAGATGTAGGAAATCTCCATGACTTCTTTGAGTCAGTCAACAGGGCTGTGGATGAAGGTAAGGCAGTTCATATAGCCTACCTTGATCTGGCCAAGGCCTTTGATACCATTCCTCACTCAGGAATTATTGATAAACTCACCAAATTAGGCATCAACCCCTATATCACTAGGTGGGTTGCAAATTGGCTCACAGATAGAACACGCAGTGTGAAAGTAGTGAACTCCAAGTCAGACTGCTGACCAGTCACGACTGGAGTCCCACAGTGATCAGTCTTGGGTCCTCTGCTGTTTGGCATCTACTTCTCAGAGGTCCAGACCAACACAAAGGGACTCTGGCTGACCAAGTTCACAGATGCCTACAAGCTGGGAGCCATTATTAACTCCCCAAGTGATGCAGACATCCTTCAGAAAGGCCTCACTGAGACCAATGACTGGTGTTGAAACCATGGCCTTAAGCTTAATGCCAAAAAATGTGTTGTCATCCCCTTTGGTAAAAACTCAGTTCCCACTAACTACCACATCGATGGGAGCCCACTGAACACTGAAGGTGTTATAGGAGATCTGGGGATGCAGGTTAACAGCGACCTCTCCTTCAACCACCACATTGCCACTGTGGTCAGAAAGTCCTCCTCTGTGACACATCTCATTACCAAGGGTTTTGCATCCAGGAAGAAAGAGGTCATTGTTTCTCTCTACTCTTCCATCATTAGACCAACCATCGAGTATAACACCCCATTTGGCATGTACCTCACTAGACACCTGCAACAGCTGGAGAGGCCACAGAAATACCTTACGAAGAGGATCCTAGGCATTAAACACATGTCCTACATCGACAGACTCAAAAGACTCCAGCTATTCTCTGTCTCATATCGCCTACTTAGAGGTGGTCTTTGCTTGCCTTATAAAGCCACGTCTGCACTCTGGCATCCTTGGTTGTTCATATTTTAACTTCATCTCAGAAACCTTCTATATGTAAGAGTTACAAAAATAAATGGAAAAGGTTCTCCATCTGGGCAGTTGAGAACAATATTGATCCCTTTTTAGCTCCCCTCACAGTGATCCTGGAAATCTTGGCAGACCTTTTTCAGAATAGAGCTAGCTATTCCACTATCAAAGTACATTTAGCAGCCATATCATCTTCACATTGGTGGGCAGTCACGGTGGTGCAGTGGTTAGCATTGCCACCTCATAGCAAAAGGTTCTCTGGTTCGATTCTCGGCTGGGGTGCCTTCTGTGTGGAGTCTGCATGTCCTCTTTGTGGTTGCGTGGGTTTCCTCTGGGTGCTTTGGTTTCCTCCCAAAGACATGCAGTAGGTGGATTGGATACTCTAAATTGGCCCTAGGTGTGAGTGTGTGCATGTGTGTGCCTTCTGTGGAAGGTTGGGTGCCGGGCTGGCAACTTGACACCGTAAAAAACTCCACTGCCAATCATGAGTGGACAGATGATCCGCTGTGGCGACCCCTAACCGGGAAAAGCCAAAAGAAGAATCGTCTTCACATTGGTGAAAATCACAAGTCTGTCACATCTTTAAGACTATCTAAAGCCTTTCTTAGAAGATTTTTTTTTCTGTTATGACCTGGTCTAAGAGATCTAGTTTCTCCTTGGGATATTGCCATGCTACTCCAAGCCTTAACTAGTCCTCCTTTTGCAGCAGCTGCCAAGGCTGATTTAAAATTCTTGTTATGGAAAATGCTCTTTTTAGTTGCTGTTAATTCTGCAAGGAAAATTCTGAGCTCCATACCTTCTCTGCTAAATCACGTACCTGTTTTTTCACAAAGACAGGGTGAATCTCAGAACTAATCCTTCTTTTCTTCCAAAGGTGGGTTCCGAATCATGTATTAAGCAATCCATAAGTCTTCCCATGTTTTTCCCAAAATTTCAAAACAAAGGTGAATACATATTGCACTTACAAGATGTTCACCATCCATTAAGATTCTATTTACATTCGATCAGAATTTTCAGAAAAATTGATCAGTTGTCTTTCTCCTACCCTCCTGTTAAAATGGGAAAAGGAGTATTCAAGTTAATACTCTCGCACTGGTTATCTAAGTGCATTTCCTAGACACTTGCAACAGCTGGAGAGGCCACATAAATACCTTACAAAGAGGATCCTAGGCATTAAACACATGTCCTACATGGACAGACTCAAAAGACTCCAGCTATTCTCTGTCTCATATCACCTACTTAGAGGCAGTCTTTGCTTCACTTATAAAGCTGATGGGGCTGTCCTTACCTGTTCCCCCAAATGCCCTTTCTTCTAGATCGGACACTTCAACAGTGTTCTTTTCTAGAGTACCCCTTGGTAACATTTGTGTAGCTGTCATTTGGTCCATGGTTCACACATTCATTTCTCATTATAAATTGGACCTACAATCCAGATCAAGAGCCCTTTTTGGATCATCTGTGCTCTGGAATATCCCTCCATGAAACTACCCAAGTGTTACTATTGCTGAAGACTTTGTCCCATACACTGAGGAACAGACACAAAAGACATCAGATACTAAAGTTTTGTACTCACCATAACAATAGATCTATGTTATCTATTTAGGTCCTTCCTCAACTCCCCTACCACATTCCCTCTTCCTTTAGTATGGCAGCATTTGATCTTCTGTGCCTGTTTTTTTTTTTTCTCTCTGATTGACCTAGCCTTGGCTCCTTGAAGCTCCTTATCAAAACCTGGGTGTTTTGCAGCTGTTTTTTTTCTTCATTACCTCTATCTTAGAGTCCACACTCCATCCTTTTTCCCAGGTGGGGGGGGGGGGGTGCAGACTCTATCTCTCTATCTGAGGTATGTCACACAACACCAGGGATAATGGGTCAGGACAGGAGGCCGAGCAATGTATCCAGAAGCTTGAAAAGTGACCAAAGTTGGATCTGATTTGATCAGAGACCCATACTTTGAAGGACAGAAATAGACAATGTAGATCTTTTGTTATGGTGAGTCCATAACTTTCATTTATGTCTCTTTTGACCAGTATCAGTTTCCAGATAAATATTGCAAAATCCTCTTTGGCTACATCTCACAGGATTGTGTTTATGAGTTGCCTTATAAATACTTTATTTTATTTTAATATTTGTTGACTGGGAACGTCCGACTAGGACAGAGCCTTTTTTCAGTGGACACCCAGGGAGAAATGCTCCAGAAACATATCTTTGCTTCTCTTCAAAAGGTCTTTTTGACACAAGAGAATGTGGATTTTTATCTGGAATTTTTCAAGAGTTACTCATATCAGTCTCTGTCTTCTACAAGAAAATATCTTAGGATCCTAGGGTTTATGGCTTCTTTGACTGTCATAATTCCTCTAGCCATTTTGCACATGTGAAAGATAACAATGGTTTCTAAAAAAAAACACATGGACCAGCATTTTCATCCTCTGGATCATAGGATAATAGAATCATAGGCGATTACTAGGCTAATGGCTCTGGGCCCCTTTCAAGCCTAGCCAAGAGTTTGTCCCCAACCAAGAGTTTATCCCCAATAAATAAATAAATAAATATAAACGCACTCTCTCTCTCTCTCTGTCTATATATATATATATATATATATATATATATATATATATATATGAACGTCTAACTGATTCAGAGATTGAAACTGAAATTTCTAACTTCAAAGAATTAAATTATGATATTCATAGATTAGTATTAAGCTAACTGCCTTTGTGGGCCACTATAAGCATAGCCAATTACCCCACATGAGAATCAAACTCTGGACCTTATGTTTGTAAGGTAAACACCTTAACCATTATACCAACATCCCACTGAAATATTCACCTCTGCCAAGTATCAAACCCAGGAGCCTCTGTAGTACAGCATAGTGCATTAGCCCACTAGGCCGACTCAGCTCTAAACTACACATCTGCCAAGTATTGAACCCAGGACCCTCTGAAACACAGTTCAGTGCATTATACCACTAGGCGAACTCAGCTCTGGGGTATCAAATTCCAGTTTGGGGCTTTATAAAAAGGGAACTGCATTGGTGAAGACAACAAATTCAAATGAACCAAGATCTTACCCACTCTCCTAAGACCCCAAACCAATCTCTCACCAAAGACGTGTCAAATTTTGCTTAGGGAGCAGCTTAGGGAGCAGTTTCCATAAGGGTAAAAGTGCAAAGGTTTTGGACTCCTTCAGACAGACCAAAGGACAGTAACCTAAAGGAGAGGTTGACTGTGATCCATGTCTTGATGGCTGTTCATCATCTATAATCCCCATAATCTCTTCAAGTGATTATGGAAAATCCCACAGTGATGTAGTACATAAACAAGTAGGGAGGTGCAAGCTCATCTCATTTTTGTTGGCTGGTAATGATGGCTTGGGAGTTACCCCTTCAGCATTCCTTAAGCCTCCAGGCATTTTACATTCTGTCAGAAAAAACATGGCAGGCAAGCTGAGCATGATCAGGACACACCTTTATGAATGGAAATTGAATTGGGTGAGGGGGTCTTCCAGGAACTGATCCAGTTGTGGTAAATACCTAAAATAGATCTGTTCACCTTCTTTCAAAGCAGACAACTAAACACATTTTGTTACAGAGCTCCTTGTAAACAAGTCTGGGAAACAGGTACATTTTTATTCTCTTGGAAGGGAATGCTTCTTTCTGCATTTTCACCCTTTTACTGATATAAAGGGTAATTCTGAAGATTCGGAAGCATACCCCAGAATTATTCGTATGACCCCCTTTTGGACATTGGTTCTCCCTTTCTTATGGAATTGGTCTAGGGCAATTATGACAAGCTTCCTCACAGACCGGATCTATTTACACAAGAGAGAGGGAGGCTGATACACCACAAATATTTATCAGTTTTAACTGACTGCCTGAATTATTCAATTATAATATCCTTTAGGCTCTTTTTTTCATGAGAAAGTGCAGCAGATACTAAAGGAGACAAGAAAACATGCTACTGAATTTTCTATATTGGTAAGTAGAAGCAAATTACTAGTTGGTGCCTAACCAATAACCAGGGGCCCATCACTTATTTTGTACCACTGGTGCTCAAATATTTGTGGGAGTTGCTTTCATCTGGCCAGTCTTATTCCTCTATAAATATTCATCTTGTGACCAGGTTTTATGCCCAAGAGTTCCTCATGAACAGCTTGCTTTTCCTTGGGATCTCAACTTTGTGCTGGAAAAATTGACTATGTTACTTTTTAAACCTGCCCACCAAGCTGATTTAAGGTCCTTGACTTGGAAAACTGTACTCATTATTGCTCTGACATCTGCAAAAAGAATATATGAGTTGCAAGCTTTCATGGTGGGTGAGCCCTTTCTGATTTTCTACAGGGATTGGGTATCTTTAAGTTACCCAGAACCTAAAATCCAGGGAGGAAGAATTATCTGTACTCTGGATATGCAGAGGCAGCTCAGGTACAATCTTTATCAGAATTAGGCCCTTCAGAAAAGCTGGTCAACTAGTTATTTCTTACCAAGGGGCAAAAAAGGGACAACCTCTGCTAAACAGACATTTTCCAGGTTGTTGTCCTCAGCTATTGCTTTTTGTTATTCCCAACATGACAAAACCATTCAAGGCAGTAATAAGGCACACTACACTAGAACCATGTCTTATTCTATGGCATACTGGAAAATGGTAGACACTAGAAGCATTCTAGAGACAGCTGCATGATCCTCACTACATGCTTTTACAAAACATTACAAACTGGATTGATTTTGATATCCAGGTCTAGGTTTGCTTGAACCAGTCTCCAGGGTCTCCTGGATCCATATCTTTCCTTCTCCCAGGTTGGATAGACTTGTTTAGTCTAAAGGCTATTGCATTAGTAGGAATGATGGTACAGTTGTGTAAGTTACATTTACTCATGACAGCAGATGTTCTAATTCCTTGCTATGGCATTAGCAGCACCCACCCTCCACTTCCATATTCTTGTACAAAGTTGTAGTGGAGATATGAAGTAGGGTCGTGTTTGTTTCTAGTTTGTTGTATTGTTCTTATTAGTTGTTTAATTTAGGTTTGTTGTGCTCTTCTCTTCTCTTCTTGTGTGCTGAAGAAAGTCCTGAAAAACTCTTCATTCTGATTGCTGATTTCCCTTCTTGGGATTATCCAGTCAGCAGTCAGAGTGAAGGAGTGGGGAGGGGTGAAGAGTTATTTGAAGTTCAGAAGTTGTTTCCTAGGCAGGAAACAACCCCTGTAGACTAAGGGTTACTTCAGCAGTCAGGAATTTGAACATCCACTGTTAGGGTTAAGTGCAACTTACACAATTGCAACTAATGTAGGAAGAATAATATATTGCACCATTCCAGTATGCATCCTAGACATACTACTAGGAATGTAGTGAAAAATCAGGTACTTAGGTGTAAAAGATTATATACATATCCTGAATCACTAGAAGAAGCACTCAATGTACTTTGCCTAGATCTTGTGGATAGGGGCTATAAAACTGAGGAAGTAGAGAGAACCATAGAAGAAGTTAATATGTTGGAATGCACTAAAACAAAACCCTTCTTTTCTGATCAGTCTATTATAACTATAGAGAATGAAAAGGCTGTGGGTATGAATGTAGTTAATAGAATGTGTTTAACTTATTCTGGAGGGGTCAATAGATTATGTGAGATTGTTAAGGGAAATCGGCCAATTCTGTTGACTGATCCAAAAATAAGTAGGGTGATAGAATTTACCCCCAAATTCTGCTTCAGAAATTGTAAAATCTTGAAGCAGCATTTGTGCTGTAAGCACAATAGGTCTTATGGACAGTTTATTTCAAAGCGTAAAGGGACATATGCATGCAGGACTTGCAAAGCCTGCCCCAATATTTGGTCAACTTGCATGGTTACACACCCAGTGACTATGAAATCAATAGAATTTTCCTTCTATGCAGATTGCTTAACTAAAAATATAGTTTATATGGCTAAGTGTAACCTATGTGATTGTTTTTACATAGGTAAGACCAATCGTATGTTGAAGGAAAGGGTGTTGGAACATTTAAATGATATTCGTAGTAACAAACGAACTAATGCATTGGCCAAGCATGTGTCAGAGGTTGGGGGGGACCACAGTTTTAAGTTCTTGGTTATACAAAAGGTTAATGATAATCCAAGAGAAGGTGTCCTGAATAATGAGACAGAATGTGTTGAACTAAAATGGATTATTGACTTTAAGGTATATGCCCCTCCAGGTCTGAATAGTGCCGTCTCTTTAAAACCTATTTTAAAGAAGAGGAGTCTGCCTCATTAAATATGTCTGTTTTTATTGGTTGTATGGAATATTTAAAAAAAAAATTATTAACTGTTGTTATTTGTATTAACGTCTGAGGAAGCAGGCAACTGCGAAAGCGCTAACCTAAATATATTTGTTCTGTGTTATATTAAACTATTTTATCCTACTCTCAGCATCTTGACACCTTGTTTTGCTTTCAAATATTTATATTTTTGGGTTTGTCAGGTCCCATTGCAATCTATTTGGTTTATTATATAACTGTACTTTTACAAGACATGAAACATTGCTTTACTGTTACTATTTACTAAAGTAGTTTTTTTCCATAGTTCTTCTGACCTGCTTGATTATTCTTGTAATCCATCTCTGCTGGTTTCAATAGTTTCAATAGTTTGAAAAAAACTATGATTGGGCAAAATGCCAGTCAAAACACAGACTCCATTATACATGTATAAACTTTAATATCCAGGGGTGTAGGTAAGAATACTCAGTGTACTTAGATGAGTACACTTTTTGTTTTCTGAACACCTCTCAGAAAATTTACGTATCAACGAACAGAGAATGTTTAGAATGGTCCACACTAGAGTGTACTGTATATGACTAAAAAAAGTGTGCTTATGTGACTGGAAGAGACCTCTAGAACTAGCTGTTTTATAGTTACAGGTGGCAACAGTCAAAAATAATGTGTCTTTCCGAAGTGTATAGTGGCAGCATTTTGAGGGATGAGTAAATCAAATGTAAATTTCTGACTACACCCCTATTAATATCAACCTAGTTATCAAGATGTTTTTTAATAGATGTAATGATTCAGACGTCCTAATAGAGTTTATTCCGTATGTATACAAATGAATGTGATAGGGACTTTGCTCTAGCAACAGTTCTACATACCCCAATTTTAAATGAATATTTACATCCCCTAGTAATTTAAATAGAATCCTTAAATGTTTAGTAATAATCAGAGCGCCTCGTTCCTTAATACCTGAGAAACCAGACAAAACTTTCCTTGCAAAAACCTTTAACTTATAGAACAAAGACCTAAAACTTCCAATATAGCTTGATATGGAAACTTTTTCGGTTCAGATATTCTCTTTGTAACTTTTATTTATATTCCTTCCAAAATTAATAAATCCTCTTTGGTATATGCACAGAATGTCATATTATATTCAACAATAGGTCAAACATATGCAGTAAATATTTTTTTAAATAATTCTGTATTCCTTGAAACAAAGTTCTCAAAATTAATTCTACATCTTTGAGCATTTTGATTTTACTTACTTGGACATGTGATCTAAATTTAAAATTATTGCAAATTCTTATGCCCAAATCCTTAGATTCTGACAAATTCAATAAAACTGTGGTTCCTAATTTCACCTAGACATCCGAACTAGGTTTGCCAAAGTAAAGGATCCCACATTTATCTTTATTAATATTTAGTCCATTATAATTTAACCAAAAAGCTACTTAACTTGTCCAGATTTAATACCATCAGAGTAGTTTGCCATCCAGCTAGAGAAATGCTTTAGTATCTGAGAAAACACTATATTTAATAACACTGAGCCCAGTAAAGAGCCTTGCAGGACTCCTTTAAGCAAGTCAGCAAGACAGGCATCTGGAGCATTTCTCCCCGGGCCTCCGCTGAAAACAGGCTCTGTGGAACCTAGTCGGACTTTCCCGGTCAACAAATGTTAAATAAAATAAATAAATAAATAGATAATTCTTAATTCTAACTCACTGCTTCTTTCTCTCAGCCAGTTTGAGACCCAACTTGTAATGTATGGATTTAGGTATCTGAGGAAACACTGTATTTAATAACAGTGAGCCCAGTACAGAGCCTTCCAGGACTCCTTTAAGCAAGTCAGCATAGTTAAATAAATAATTCTTAATTCTAACTCACTGCTTCTTCTCTCTCAGCCAGTTTGAGCCCCAACTTGTAATGTATGGATTTATCAGCTTTTCTTCATTGCATCAATTGTTTGTTGTTTGTCTTTCGGCTTTTCCCAGTTAGGGGTCACCACATTGGAACTCCGGTCCGCTAATGATTGGCAGTAGATTTTTACGAAACGCCGAGGTGTCAGCTCGATGCCCAACCTTCAACTAAGGCACGTCCATTTACGCACGCATGTCTTTCTTCATCGCATCAATAATTATACTAAATAGAATACTGTTAAAAGCCTTAGAAAGATCTATATGTACTACAACAATAGATAAACCTTGATCCAAGGCCAAAGTAACAGTGTCATAAAAAGTTGTCAAATTATAAATGTAGCTCTATTAAAGTCAAACCATGTTGAGTCAGATCCAACAGACACTCCTTTAAATCAGTGGTAAAGATGGATAGTAAACATCTCTCAAAAATCTAACACACTGAGGGAGTTAGAGTAATTAGCTTATAATTGGAGATATTATTCACTGAACTACCCTTGGGAATAGGTATAACATTTGCACACTTCCATCTTCAAGGGACATGACCATGAAATAATATTGTATTAAAAAGAATGCGGTAACTGTAGAAATATATTTAGTGTAAGTAGCTCAAAAACGTCCTGGTAAGTTGTCAAGACCCCGAGATTTGTCCTGTCTTATGTGGCCCAACCATTTTCTTACAGTGTCCAAACTAAAAAAAAAAAATGATTATTAAGCTTTTTCTTTGCATCTTTGAATCTGCTATTGGTTGTTGTTGGGTTCTCTTCTTATTTATCACAGCTTTCATATACCTCAAGAGTTCTAAATAAATTCTTCTAGAGTGATTTGCTGATACTAAGCTTGGCACCTATTTTTCTTTTGGGTCGTTTAGATTCAGCTGAAGTACTGTAGTTGGTGGTTTAAAGCTGAGATTATTTAACAAACCTTTCCCCCTTCATGATCAAAATTTTCTTCTTATTTCTTCCCACTTTGCTTAGTTCCATAGCTTGCCCTGGCTCATATCCTCCTTATTCATTTCTAGGTGCATGTCTAATATCGCATGTTATGTCTGCATTAATAAGGTCATACACTCAGAATTCTGTTGTTCTTCCTATAGCATTATGATGTTTAGTGTGGCATTCATTGGAGTATTTATAACCTGATTTATGTGGTTATAATCACTCATGAGATGGTCCGTGCTATCATCTTTGCTTCTAAGTTCATTGCTCCTACCGAACCAGTATCTTGAAGCTAAATTAAGTCTCCAGTTGTACTCATTTTGCCAATAGGAATAAGAAACATTTTTTGAACATTTCTTTCAAAAGCAGGTTGGATAAGATGTGTGTGTGTGTGTGTGTGTGTGTGTGTGTGTGTGTGTGTGTGTGTGTGTGTGTGTGTGTGTCTGTGTGTGTGTGTGTTGTGTGTCTGTGTGTGTGTGTGTGTGTGTGTGTGTGTGTGTGTGTGTGTGTGTGTGTGTGTTGTGTGTGTGTGTGTGTTGTGTCTCTGTGTGTGTTGTGTCTCTGTGTGTGTTGTGTGTCTGTGTGTGTGAGTCTGTGCGTGTGTGTCTGTGTGTGTGTGTGTGTGTGTGTGTGTGTGTGTGTGTGTGTGTGTGTGTGTGTGTGTGTGTGTGTGTGTGTGTAGTATGTGTGTAATGGGCTCTTTTGATGGATGTCCTTACTTTCTCCAACAGATAATCTAATTTGGAGATCATCCTGAATGTGCATTTCCTATCCCTCCTCTTGAGATGTTAGCATGTCTCATTGCTCTTTTCCTCCTCATGTCAAGTCCCAACAGGTGCCTGAGCTGCTAAACAAACGCATGTCATCTGGGTTGAAATAGGGGCTTTATCCATGTTATGTGCCATCAGAATGGAACATTTAAGTATTGTTACTCCAAGAATATACACATTTCAGAATGAGCATGAGAGTCTGTACAGGGATACTCTTTTATAATGGTTATAAATTTATTGTGTAGTATGTGTATGAAGAGAATGAGAGGGATAGAAGGTTGGATGATGTGCGGATAGTGAATCATGAAGTGCAATGGATTAGCAAGGAGGAAGTAAGGATAGCTATGAAGAGGATGAAGAATGGAAAGGCTGCTGGTCCAAATGACATACCTGTGGAAGCATGGAGGTGTTTAGGTGAAATGGCAGTGGAGTTTTTAACCAGATTGTTTGAGGAAATTTTGGAAAGTCAGAGGATGCCTGAGGAAGGGAGAAAGTGTTTTGGTACCGATTTTTAAGAATAAGGGTGATGTGCAGAGCTGTAGTAACTACAGAGGGATTAAATTGATCAGTCACAGCATGAAGTTATGGGAAAGAGTAGTGGAAGCTAGGTTAAGAAGGGACATGATGATTAGTGATCAGCAGTATAGTTTCATGCCGGGAAAGATCACTACAGATGCGATGTTTGCTCTGAGAGTATTGATGGGGAAGTACAGAGAAGGTCAGAAGGAGTTGCATTGTGTTTTTGTAGACTTAGAGAAAGCATATGACAAGGTGCCTAGAGAGGAGTTGTGGTATTGTATGAGGAAGTCGGGAGTGTCAGAAAAGTATGTAAGAGTGGTACAGGATATGTATGAGGGTAGTGTGACTGCGGTGAGGTCTGCGGTGGGAGTGACAGATGCATTTAAGGTGGAGGTGGGATTGCATCAAGTATCAGCTCTGAGCCCTTTCTTATTTGCAATGGTGATGGACAGGTTGACATACGAGATCAGACCGGAGTCCCCATGGACTATGATGTTTGCAGATGACATTGTGATCTGTATTGACAGTAGGGAACAGGTGGAAGAGACCCTGGAGAGATGGAGATATGCTCTAGAGAGAAGAGGAATGAAGGTCAGCAGGACTAAGACAGAATATATGTGTGTAAATGAGAGGGAGGATAGAGGAATGGTGAGGATGCAAGGAGTAGAGGTGGATGAGTTTAAATACTTGGGATCAATAGTTCAGAGTAATGGTGAGTGTGGAAGAGAGGTGAAGAAGAGAGTACAGGCAGGATGGAGTGGGTGGAGAAGAGTGTCAGGAGTACAGGCAGGATAGAGTGGGTGGAGAAGAGTGTCAGAAGTGATTTATGACAGACGAGTACCAGTAAGAGTGAAAGTCTACAAGAGGGTAGTGAGACCAGCTATGTTATATGGGTTGGAAACGGTGCATTGACAAAAAGGCAGGAGTTAGAGCTGGATGTGGCAGAGTTAAAGATGTTAAGATTTGCAATGGGTGTGACGAGGGAGGACAGGATTAGGAATAAGTATATTAGTGGGTCAGCCCAGGTTGGAAGGTTTGGAGACAAAGCCAGAGAGGCAAAGTTACGTTGGTTTGGACATGTGCTGAGGAGGGATGCTGAGTATATTGGGAAAAAGATGCTAAGGATGAAGCTACCAGGTAACAGGAAAAGAGGAAGGCCTAAGATAAGGTTTACAGATGTGGTGAGAGAGGACATGCAGGTGGTTGGTGTGACAGAACAAGAAGCAGAGGACAGGAAGAAATTGAAACAGATGATTCGCTGTGGTGACCCCTAATGGGAACAGCCGAAAGAAGATGATAAATTTATTGTGTGAATAAGTGTGAAAGTATGCTAAAACATATTGTTGCTACATTAGTCATCAGAAATAATGTAGCAGAAAAGTCTACTTGCATTTTCCAGGATTTCACACCTCATTTGAATCCTCTTTAGCATAATAATTTCAGGTGATAAAGCTTGTCATGTGGAGAATCAGAGGCATAAGAGGAATAGATTTGATAATTTAGCAGGGAGTAGCTACTGAATTGGAGAAAAGCCACCTTTGTGATTAAACTGATTTCCAGAAACAAGAGTGTATTGTGTTTTCTGAATGCAAAAGAAAAGTATACCTGTGTACAAACCCCTTACTGTTTTAGAGACAATGATTTTTTTGTTTCGAAAGTGCTGTTTCCAACCTTGTCAGACATAACCATTACTTGATACAGCACCTTTTCAGGACATTGGTAACTCTTTTTTATGGTTTAAAAATTGTTACTTTTTAGGTAAAGACCACGCACAATGTACAGATGGCGAATATCACAGAAGAAAGTAATTTACAAAAGCACTTAAAAGAACAAGAAGAGAAAGCAAAGAAACTGGAGCAGTATGTAAGTGTTGTGAAGAGTTCACTTCTGTCATTGATCACTTGTGCAATTTACAATCCATTGTTCTTGTGTTTCTTATAACTACTTCAGCATTCTGATGCCTGTGTAACTCAATCAGATGAAGGGAAAACAAAATATTCTTCATATTGATAACTACTGCAGTAGCATTACCTATATTTGTTATATATGGGTTATATTCTGCCAAGGATATAATAGCCAGCCAGCTTCCAAACTTTTAGGGCACCTTCCATGTACCCAAACTGTCAAGCAGCTTGAGCTGGGCTGACTAAAAGGTTTGGCTGCAAAGCCCTTTGGGGCTTTCCTGCTGCCAAACAGTATGCCCTCTGAGGAATTTTGGATCGATGGGGAGCTTGTGCTTTTCTTTGCTAAGCAGATAAGTTCCCTTTGGGGAAGAAAGAAGATCAGGGCATCTTCCAACATTTGATTCATTTGTGGGGAATTCCTCAAGCAGACCTCTTTGCCTCCTCTCTGAACAATCAACTGGCAAAATTCTGTTCCAGGACTCTATGCAAGAAGGCCTGGAAGACAGATGCCTTTTCTTTTCTTTAGACATGAATGTTCCTGTATGCCATTGCACCCTTTCCACTAATATCTCTGGTACTTCTGAAGATTCAGAAGAATTCTCCAAGTTCATTGTGGTGACTACCCTCTGGCTCAGGCAACTGTAGTTCCTTCTTTTGGAAATGACCAGGGGCAATTGCCACAAGCTTCCTTACAGATCAAATTGGATCTACTCACACAAGAACAGGGATATTTAAAACACCCCAACATCAATCGTGTTCAGTTGACTGCTGGATGATAGGGTCTGAATTCCTTTTAGACAGC
Organism: Protopterus annectens; assembly: GCF_019279795.1. Classification (NCBI taxonomy): domain Eukaryota; kingdom Metazoa; phylum Chordata; order Ceratodontiformes; family Protopteridae; genus Protopterus; species Protopterus annectens. Next base: position 314,942,001 of record NC_056728.1, read on the forward strand.
TGTTTTCTGAGGATGTGCTGCAGGTACTAATGGAGGCAAGAAAGCCTGCTACTAGAAAATCATATATTATCAAAAGGAAAAGGTCTTCTAGTTGTTGTCAACAGCGTCACAAGCATCCTTTCAGGGCTAGTTCTTTGGTTTTTACAATATTTGTGTGGGTTACTATCCTGTGGCCTTTCTTTTTTTTAAACACCTGCATTCAATTATCACTTGTGACATCTAGGCAAATTTACATTTATATAAAAGTAATCAAACTGTATTAACAAGTTAAAATTAACACACGTTATGGTTCACATGTTTTGCTATATATCATATAACCTAAGCAACATTACATACATTATTCAATTCCTGCTCCCTTTTTAAACAAGAAACATCTTTATTAAACCATCACTTATGACATAAGGACTCATACATTTATATAAATGAAACAAAAACACCTACACAATCCTAGTTGCAAGCATTTTACATCACAAACCATACTGATACACTCCCAGTTGCAAACATAATACATCACTTATAATCTACCCAATCATTTTCAGTCAAACATTACATAGCTCATTTAAGTCCTGCCTTCTTTTAAACTTCATTCCTCCCCTGTTATGTATAGCTCCCACAATTCCCATTTTTTCCTATGTAATTTGCTCCTACCGTTTTCTAAAGATCTCAGTTCCTGTTGTTTTATCTCTGTTACTATATTCACTATTTCTAATATAGTTGGTTTAAATTTTAATTTCCATTTTCAAGTAATTGCTTTTTTGGCAGTCACCATAATTAGAGACAGCAAGGCCTTACCATGTCTATACAATTCAAATTCTGTATCATAGCTCAGAAAAATCATCTCCCTCGTCGCACCAATCTGACCACCTATCATCTCCGACAGTGCATCCCGCAGGGAATCCTTAAAATCCGCCAACTCACTGCACTCCCAGAAAATATGTTTCCAATTACCTCTTTCTTCCCTGTCACACTTCCAATGTTTGCTATCTACCTGAGGAAAAATTATCTGGACTCTACTTGGGGTATAAAAATATCTATGTAAACATTTACAAGCAAAAATCCTAAATCTTCTAGATTTTGTTGTATATTTGGGAGACATACACATATATCCTCTCACTGTTCCTTTGTGAATTGCTTATCCAATCTGTCTTCCCAATCCTTTCTAACCTCCTTTGATTGATTCTTATAGTTATCATGCAATATTTTATATGCTGTACTAATTATTTCTTTTTAATGGCAGCTTCTGTTATATATTCTACTAAAAACTCTACCAGTGCTGGTATTTCATTTAGGACCCCCCCTCATATTTCTTTCTTTCTCTTTGCCTATGCTGTGATATCAATCCTTGATAGGGAAGACAATCTCTAACATGCAGTCCAAATAAATTCTTGGCATCTTCCCATTCTATCATCTTTCCCTCTCTAGTTCTTTGCTCCCACTAATTTGGTTCCTTTGCCAGTTTTCCCAATAAATTTCAGCCCCCTCTTGCCTGTTATCTGTATACCTAATTGCAGTCATCCCTATCAGCAGCATCTCCTTTCTCCATTCCCATGTTGACTTAGTTCTTGGAATACTTTCTGCTACTTTATGGATATAATATTCTTTATGATTATTGTTATTCTCCTTGGTGCAATTGCATCCAAAATCCCAGTCTCTCCTTGTTTCTTGAGCTTCCCATCCCTTTCCACTTTGAATTATAGTTTTTTGCTTGTGCTATGTATATGAGTCTTAACTGTGTAGCTCTGAATTACCCCTTCAAATTGGGTAATCCCAATTTGTCCTGTTCTACTGGAAGAAACAGCTTATCCCACTTGACTCTTGTCGTCTTTCCCTCCCAGATAGTCCTTCACCTCTTTATTAATTGTTATCCACAGCGTCTCCTCAAGTTGATAAAACTATGCCTGACCTATGTATAAGACTAAAGGGACTAAAAACATTCTGATTGCTTGTACCTTACTATTTATCTATATCCATATAACAAAGCATCCATTTTCTCAGTATTGGTATTATATTTTGTTTAGTCTCTTCCCACGTATCTTTAGCTGCCACACCAGAATAATTTTTAATCCATACTCCTAAATACTTAACTTTATCATGTCCCCATAAATAACGATATTGCTGGACCAATTTGTGTGCGAGTACATAATTTACCTCTATTGCCTTTGTTTTTGCTTCATTAATTTTGTATCCAGAAAAGATTTGAAACTGTCTCAAAATGTTCCACAACACTCTAATGTCTCTTTCCGGTTTTGTCAGATATAAAATAATATCATCTGCAAATGGAGCCAGCTTTTCTTGACTACTATACCAATTATATCTTTCAATTTCTGAGTCCTTATTTTCTTAGCCAATGGTTCTAAATATAATGCAAATAATAAAGGGGGAAAAAGACACCCCTGCCTGGTTCCTCTGATCAAGCAGAAATTATCAGAGAGGACCCCACCCACTTTAATTTTTGCCTCCGATCCCTTATATATCCTCCAAATCAACCTTATTTTTTTTTGGAAATGCAAAAGCTTCCATTGCACTGCTCATAAAGTCCCAGCTTACTCTGTCAAATGCTTTCTCTGCATCAAGACCCACCAACAACAATGGTATTTTCTTATATTCTGCTTCCCTCAGGATCATTAATGTTGTGTTAATGTTGTCACATGTTTGCCTCCCCTCCATAAAACCATATTGATCCGTATCTATCAATTTTGGCACTACTTTTGCCATTCTTTTAGCCATTATAGAGATGAACACTTTATAATCATGGTTTAGTATTAGAATGGGCCTGTATGAAGTTGGCTCTGATAGATCTTTACCCTCTTTATGTATTACAGTTACCACTGCTTTCTTCTAGGATTTTAGCACTTCTCCTCATCTTAAAATACTGTTAAAAAAAACCTTCCAGATCTTTATCAGTTTTTCCCCTCCTAGCTTCCAAACTTCCACAGGAATGCCACCTATTCCTGGGGACTTTCCTGTAGATTGGTTATACATCACTATTTTTATCTCATCTCCTCCTATCCTAGCCATTCGTAATTTAACCTCATCTACCTCTAACTTTGGCATATTTAATTCTTCCATAAACATTTCCATTTGTATCTTTTCTTGATTTCCATATTACTTTGCTTTATACAGACTTTCATAGAATTTCTGAAATATTTCTAATACCTCTGCAGGATCCCTTTGTACCTTCTTTGTTATAGGCTTCTTAAGCTTGGTGACAGCCCTTTCTACTTTCTGTTGCCTGAGTCATTGTGCTAAATGTTTTTGTGCTGTAGTGTTATCATCAAAAAACAATTGCTTAACAACAGTCTTTCTAAACTTGTGCATATTATTGAGCTAATCCCTTATTTTCTGCTTAACATTCTGCAGTTGAGCCCCTTCATGTTCTGTGAGATTCCCCCTGTTCTGCAGTACTTTAACATTTGTCATTCCCTCTAAATAATTCTTGTTACTTCTCAACCATAGCTCCCTTTCTTTTATTTGCACCCTATTTTTAAACCCCACCTTAATTTTATCCCACTCTCTCGCTATATTTTCAGAAGAAATTTCTGTCCTCTGTAATAGCTCCTGAATAATCTCCACTACCCATTCCTTAAACTCTTCTCTTTTGAACAGATATGGGGAAAGTGCCAGTGTCTCATTTTTATTTCATTATCCTGTAGTTTTATTTTAGTTATTATTGGCGCATGATCTGAAATAGTTATTGGGTGTGTATCAAGACCTTCAATTAAATGCACATGTTCTTATGAAATATAAATTCTGTCTAGCCTATTCCAGTTTTTATATCTTGAGGAATAATATGTAAATTCACTCCGAACTCCTATTATTAAATTCACATCTTCCATGCCAAATATTTTTATAGATTTCTTCAAAAATCTACCCTCCTTTGTTATACTTTCCCTTCTGGGCCCCCCAGATACATCTTCACTGCTGCAAGTCACATTCCAGTCCCCACATGTAAGCAATATTTCTTGCTGAAAACTAATTATCTCTCCAAGAATTTTCTTAAGCTCCATTATAGCAGTTTTAGGTGGAATATAAATACATATGACTGTAATCCTCCTCCCTTACCAATAGCCCCTTAGCATTACAAATTTGCCATTTCTTTTTTATCCTCTTCTATCACTATTGGAGCTCTTCCTGCAATTGATAGAAGTATTTCTTCTTTTCCTTTATCCCAGGTATTCCATTGAATAACCATCCTGAAAACCTTTCTTTATCAAATTCGCATGTTCAGTTCTTTCTAAGTGTTAATCACAAAAAGTACAAATAGAAGGACAACACCAGCTTTGGTTTAAGAGGCTTTTATATTTAAACAAACCACCGCAAAACACACTTACATTAAAAGCATTAACTTATCACCGCATTTTTCGTCTAGAAACAGACTTCATCAGATGCAAAATCTCAATTACACAAGTTTCTTTTATCCCTCAAACAATTACAAAAGACCAATTAAAATCTTTATACAATAATTTAGACCAACCAAACCAAACACTTTATTCAAAACATTTCATTTAAAACACTAAATTAAAACTTAGTTGTTTAGGAAACATAAAAATAAATAAAAAAAAAACTAAGTAGAAATAGTGACTATGCAGCATGTATATTTTACTATTTTTAATGTTCATTAAAACCAAATTAAATCATTAGGCTGTGACTTTACATATACATGTACTGTGTATTTAATACATAGGAAAGAGATTTCATATAATTTCCTATAGCACCCTCTAGTGGATTGAATAAATTATAACAATCATATTCTCTAAATAAAACTTGTCAAAGTCTGGCTGCTCTTAGTTTCAGTACAGGGGCTAGGGAAACGGCTTCATTTAGGCCAGGTGATCTATTTTCCTCCAAAACTATTTGCCAGTATAACTCTCTGTACTCTATTTTAGTTTCCCACATACCACCCCTTATATCTTTAGATATTTCTTCCAATATATAAAAAAATGGAATTTGGCCAGTTTACATTCTACACTGTGTTTGAACAAGGCATTATTTTTGTTTTTATTCCGAATTGCATTAGTGTACTCGTATACCCTTTTCTTTAATTTTCTCTCCATGTTCTCTATGTAAAATGATCCATAAACTACACAGATTGCAGTGTAAACCACCCCACTACTGTCACAATTATTGTATGTTTTGGTTGTTAAATATTTGTCCCTTGACTCGAGATATATACTTTCTACATTACTTACATAAGGGCAATGCGGGCACATGCCACACTTAAATGTACCCTTCCTTTTTCTACCATGAATATTCCTAACAGTATTGTTACATTCCAACAAATCCTTGATATGTTTACCCTTTTTGAAAATGCACTTAAATGGGTTCTTAAAAAAGCACTCTAAGTTCTGAAAAGTCAGCAAACTTTGCCCATTCCTTTTCCATTATATTCCTTATAGTGCCTGAATCCCTCTAAAGTCAGTTATAAAAGCTCCTTTGTAAACATCGTTTTCCTCATGTTCATTAACAAATGGGCCTTGGGGTTCGAGTGGGGTCATATTATCCACTCCTAAAATTGGTGCAGACCTATCCTTTCTACCACTGGAAACTTCCTGACAAACTTCAAGAATTAAATCCATAGGGTAGTCCCTGTCCACAAATATTTGTGTTAGGAATTCACTCTCTTTCACAAATTCACTATCATCAGATGTCATCCTACAAATTCTGACAAATTGTCCTTTGATTATATTCCTTTTTTGGTATAAGGGATGGGCACTATTTTAGTGGAGGTATAAATTGGAGTAGGTTTTCTTTTTATAAACATTTGATCCATACCTACCCTGTTCTTTATAAACTGTAACATCCAGATAATTCACTTCATTGAATACACTATCATAGGTGAATTTCAAAAACCCTGTAGATTCAGTAATATATTGAAGAAATTCTCTAAATCTCACTAATGTGTTGGTCAAAAGAATACAGATGTCATCTAAAAACATTTGTAAAGTATCCGGGAATTTTTATATTAACTGTTGAGAACATATTTGTCCTCCTAAACTGGTAGAATTAAATTAACGTAAGTGGAGGCACATCTTGCCCCCATAGCTATGCCACTAACTTGCTGGAAAAATTCACCTTGAAAATAAATAAACTTATTCTTTAAAAACATTTCAGTGAGTTGTGAGCATATATAAATGTCATTCTTGTTTATGACCCTTCCCTGCCTAAGGGCTTCTTCAAACCATATAAACCCTTGTTCATGAGGTATTCATCCAAACAGATCAACTATATCATTTGTAATGAACAAAACATTGTCCCTATAAGTGTCTTGTTTAACATTCCTAAGGAAATCCCATAAATACTTTAAAAAGGTAGTCTCCTTCGTGGCTAACCCCATTAGTTTCACATCCAAAAATCTGGCCAAAAGGGTTGTAACTGAACCCTCTGCTGTCACAGTGGGTCGAAGGTGTGGATCTGTCAGGTTCTTGTGTACTTTCAGGATTTCAAATATGGTAGTGACCCTTGAGTAGTTATTGTGCAAACATTCAAAGATTTCTCTGCTTATTGGACCTTCTATTAACAAGTCATATAGGGTAATGTAGATCTTTCTGTATGCTATCTGGATCTCATTCATTGATATCCTAACATATTTCCTCTCATCCTGTAATAGTTCCAACATCTTTGCCTCATAAGTAATACTATTCATTAATACTATTCCTCCCCCTTTATCAGGTTTCATTACTCTTAAATATTTGTTTTTTGTTAACTCATCTATTAGTTCCCTTTCCTCTTTGTTCAAATTGGGAGGGAACCTATTATTTTGTACACCCTTCCTTAGTTCTATTTCTACCATGTATTCAAAATTCTTTAGTTGGGGGTGTAGGAAACTAAAATAGACAACAGAGAGTTATATTGGCAAATAGTTTTGGAGGCAAATAGATTGCATGGCCTGAATGAAGTAGTTTCCCTAGCCCCTGTACTGAAACTAAGAGCAGCCAGACTTTGACAGGTTTTAGTTAGAGAATATGAATGTTATAATTTATTCAATCCACTAGAGGATGCTATAGGACATTATACGAAATATCTTATCTATGTATTATATACACAGTGCATGTATATGTAAAGTCACAACCTAATGATTTAATTTGGTTTTAATGAACATTAAAAGTAGTAAAAAATATGTGCTACATAGTCACTATTTCTTTTTAGTTTTTTAATTTTTATGCTTCCTAAACAAGTACGTTTTTAATTTAGTGCTTTAAATTAAATGTTTTAAAGTGTTTGATTGGTTGGTTTAAATTATTGTATAAAGATTTTAATTTTTTTTTTTGTAATTGTTTGAGGGATAAAAGGAACTTGTGTAACTGAGATTTTGCATCTGATGAAGTCTGTTTCCAGCCGAAAAACGCAGTGATAAGCGAATGCGTTTAATGTAAGTGTGTTTTGCAGTGGTTTGTTTAAATATAAAAGCCTCTTAAACAGAAGCTGGTGTGGTCCTTCCATTTGTGCTTTTGTGATTACCTGTTTTATTTTGGCACAGCATCTCCGGTTTTGTGGATTTCTTTTTAAGTGTGTCTACTGTAACTTAACTATTTGCCCTCTACATTTTCTAATATAATTCACTACTCTTTCTTTTTTGTATTTATCTGTGAGACCATTGACATTTAAAGACATTGCAGAAACCATCATTGCTTTAAAAAGTTATATTCCTGCCTTTTATGTATAACACCTTTTTTGTTAAATGTTTAGTGCCAGCTTTTGTGTTATATGCATACACTGTTTGGCAGGTTGAACTTTTATACAGTTGTTTCTTGTCATATCCATATGAGCCTGTGCATTTTAGAAAACTTTTTGTTTTATTGAAAGTCCTCAAACAAAAAATAAACACACCCCTGATACCACCTAAAACTAATTAATTTGATGCTAACAGAAAACTGTGTATATCTTCAAATATTGAAGTTTTACCCTCCTAATAGGAAAAAAAAGTCCTAAACTGACAACCACACTCATAGGCTTGAGTTAACCTAAAAGAAAGGATCTGATGTCAGTCTTCATTCTTTCCTCACAAATGGGTTTGGATCTGATCCGTCTGATCCGATTCGGCCGATGCTACAGCTCCAAGCCACCAGATTCTCGAGCTTCTCCCTTACAATGCACCTTGCCAAATACCTTAGATCTCGTTTGCTGCTTCTAACTAATAGACATGGCCTACCAGTCTCTCTTGAGCCTATAAGATAAGTACATTTTTTTTCTTAAAACTCTTATCGATAGTTTTTCTCTATAGTTTTACATTATACCTTCTTAATCCTAACTGTTTTTACTGTTTGTACTTTCCAACTTCAAGTTTCTGTTTTTCTCCCTTGTCCTTGTGACTTAGTTGTATTTTCAGCATACCTTTGTTGGTAATTCTTTGCTTCTTCATCTTCTCTGTTGAACTTGAGAGTTGTAATCTTTTTGTTTATTTTTTTCACTCTACCTCTTTCTTATGACCTGTTCGTAGTTCTGGTTACCACTGGTGGTATTCCTTTTCTTCAGCTTGTTAACAAAAAAAAAAAAAAAGTTACTTACTTATTTCTTTCTTGCCTAAAAAAAGTGTTTCTTTAGTCACTGTAGAAAAGATGAGTGACAAACTTGCAAGATTAAAAAAAAAAATGTTCCAAATGTGGACATAAGTTGCCTATCTTGCATGCATGTACTCCCTTTGTGTATACTACCTGTGTTTATTACATCTCCAGGAGAATTTCTCGATTTGTCACTGATTCAATCCGCGAGCATTAACGGAATGAAAAAAAAAAAATAATATTAAAAGGTCTCCTTCCTTCTTCCTTTGGAGAGCCACATCCCAGTCTCCAAAGTCAAAGTCATCCACTTTGCCAAAATCCTCCTATGACTCCTCATGGAAATGGACTGCTAAACATCTTGTCTCGGCCATGCATCAGAAACATAAAAAACTTTCAGATCCGACTGTTACTTCAGATCCTACAACCTCAAAAAAAAATTCAACTGCTCTGGCTCTATCAAAGTCAGATCAGACACAACCACTGGATCAGACACAACTGTCTGAGATTCTCTATTGTCCTCACACTAGATAATCTCTGTCAGTTGACCCAGTAGCAGGCAGGCTTCCATCTCCTTTTCTGCGGAGACCAGCATCCCCCTCCATTTATTCTGCTCATTCTTCTGGAAATCTCACAGAAAAAGATGTGGAGAAAGTGGTGAGGAAGATTGTCTTGGCTCAGGGGCAGATCGGTCTTCCCTCGGTGCCTATCCCTTTAGGTCAGTGTCCGACCTTCCACCACATTACCTCTGCAAGTTCCTCCTCTAACTCCATTTGCTGTCTTAGATTTCCAGGATCCCAGTCATCCAGATCTATCAGTCTCAGATCTGAGGATCTCCATGTCATCAGATCAGACATCTTCTCTGAGACCTCCTATCTTTTCAGATCAGGAGAGCTCTTGGAGACAAACCTGCCTGCTGGGTCTGGGGTGCAGTAGTCAACTCAAAACTTTTCAGAGCCATCTCTGTTCCTCGGTGCCTCGGTACTGAACAGTTCGGCTCCAGCTTCCTCCTTGGGGATGGTGCTGATGGATCGGGGATTAGTGATAATTCAGAAACCCAGTTTCTTGGATCAGAGCTTCTCTCTGGGTCCTTTGAGCTCTGCCTTTGAGGCTGCAAAGAGAGTGTTTCCCTGCCTCGACAGCCCTGATGGAGGCCTCCCACTTGGATCCTACCCATTCCATGATGCCTCAGTATCTAGAGCCTCAACTAGTCTCTACACAGAGGAATCTTGTACCGAAACCTCAGGTTTCCTCCGAGGAATTGTGAATTCCTCTTCCAAGATTTCCCCAGATCATCCCACTGATGAAGTACCCAGGAAAAGGATGAGCAAAAGGAAGCACCTAGACTCCCCACAAGAATCCGTCACCGAAGACACAGATTTTGATGAAGGCAAAGGGTCCCCACAGTCACCTTCTGAAGATGTCCCCTTTGGGGACATACTACGAGATCCTGAAACAGAGAGGTAGCTGGGCATCCTCCAACTCTATGCCTTTAAAATCTGTTCTGCTAGAGGCTTTCAGTACAGGACCCTCTACTTCCTTGGTGACTCCTCCCACTGACAAGCTCATAGACATGATCTCTAAGTGAGCATGGAAAGTGCCTGACTCCATAGAGCCAATATCTCAGAGATTGGACAAAATAATTGCACCATCTGGAGACAGTTTTGGGTGAAAGAGGTTCCAGTTGATGCTGTGGTCATTGCAGAGGCCATAAAGAAGGAACTAGCTGATGAGAGTTCCATTGTCTATCCCCTCAATAGGGAGTTGTGGGCAATGGACAGACCGGGGAAGTGTGTCTTAGGTTCAGGGACTTTTGCATTACAATTGTTGAACTATCTGGCACATTTTGTTAGACTTCCGAGTAATTTGACCAAAGAGTTATCAAATACTAACTTAGGAACCATATCTGCAGAAGTTAAGGAGTCCATAACTTCTCAGTTGGCAACCCTACAGTCTATTTCCAATAGCTCCATGAGTTTAATTTCCATCCAGGGGCAGCTCATGCTGTTGGGCTGCAGGACTGCAGCTCCCCAGCTGTAAAACAAAAAAGAAAAAAAAAAAAAGAAAAACAAAAACGAGTCGTGGAACATTGCGCATGCACAGCATTTCCCGATATCCAGACTCCAGTCTAGAGCATGCACACAGAATCCAGACTGTTTCATCAGCAGGCTCAGAGTGTGTGTGTGTGTGTGTGTGTGTGTGTGTGTGTGTGTGTGTGTGTGTGTGTGTGTGAGTGTGTGTGTGTCATTGCACATGCACAGCATTTCCTGATATCCAGACTCCAGTCTGGAGCATGTGCACAGAATATCCAGACTGTCTCACCAGCAGGCTCAGAGTGTTTGTGTGTGTGTGTGTGTGTGTGTGTGTGTGTGTGTGTGTGTGTGTGTGTGTGTGTGTGTGTCATTGCACATGCATGACATTTCCTGATATCCAGACTCCAGTCTGAAGCATGTGCACAGAATCCGGACTGTCTCACCAACAGGCTCAGAGTTTTTGTGTGTGTGTCTGTGTGTGTGTGTGTGTGTGTGTGTGTGTGTGTGTGTGTGTGTGTGTGTGTGTGTGTGTGCAGGCTTGAACCCTGTACCTTGGGCCCAGGTGGCAAGAGCCTGAATTCCCTACCCACCACCATTTGTACAAAATTTGCAGATTTTTGCCTCATATTTGTTCTGTTCCTCATAAAATCAGTGGTTTCTGTATTTATGTGTCTTTACACCGTCAGTAGTACAGTGCTGCAGCGGTAGCATTGTTGCCTGACAGCTACAGGTTCTCTGGTTTGATTCTTGGCTGGGGTTCCTTCTGTGTGGAGTCTGCATGCCCTCCCTGTATTTGTGTGGGTTTCCTCTGGGTGCTCTGGTGTCCTCCCATCTTACAAAGACATGTGTCTGGAGTGTTTCTCCCTGGGCCTGTGCTGAAAATTGGCTTTTGTTGCAAGTCAGACTTTCCTGGTTAACAAATGTTAAATTAATAAAAATGACAAGCGTTTGAATTTCAGACTTCATATTCTTCAGAAAGTACATGGTAACACAAAACATTTTATTCTAGCAATTTTCTAAGTTTATAAGATGGATATTTGAAATTTGTCCCTATTTTTGGGACTGTATTACCCCATTATTGGCTTCGTCCAGGTTTTTTGTGCTAAGGTTGAGAGCTATAGTAAGAACTAAATTCACTGAATATGCTTGGGGGCTATATTCCCCCATTACTGGCTTTGTCCAGGTGTTTTTTGCAAAGAGGTTGAGAGCTATGGTGAGAACTAAATTCACTGAATATGTTTGGGGGCTGTATTCCCCATTATTGGCTTTGTTCAGGTGTTTTGAGCTAAGAGATTGACAGCTATGGTGAGAACTGAATTCACTAAATGGTAGCCATTTAAGTTTCAGTCTTCCTGTCTTTCACAAAGCAATTGATTTGGCATAGTGGTATGTTGCTCTGACTGTTTTAACAGTGTCCTAGGTTCAAGACTTGGCAGTGAAATGTATGGTGATAACACAGCATTTTATTGTAGCAACTTTCCAACATTATACAAGCAATGTTTAAAATGTGTCCCTGCTTTTTGGGCTTTTGTCCCCCCCCCCCAATACATTTTGGCTTTTTCCAGATTTCTTGTGCTGCAAAGTTCAGAGATACAGCTGAGTGTTGAGTAGATTTTAAAAGGAGCTGAGAGCTGCAGGGGAGCAAATGGTTAGTGCTGCTTATGCTGAGTCTGCTTGCATTGTTAATAACACAAGAGGTAGTGTGCTTGCTTTTGATGCAGAAGGCTGTGGGTTCTATTCCCACAGTAAGTAGATGCATTGCTGATACTGTACTGTGTTGCAAAGGGGGTGGATGCTGCAGTCCTTTTTGGCGAAGATACCTAATAACTATGAACCTGTTATCAGTTTCCCATCCATTCCCTATTCCAATATTACTAGTTTATAATTTTTTTAGTGTAACATAGGCAATTAATTCCTCAAGGGCAACAGGCATTTTATTTGTAGATGAAACAATGAAATATAAAGTTGTTTGCTAGCAGCAACCTCTTCATTAGTTATAGATCTCTTTAATGTGAAATTAAGATGGCTTTTACTTCTTCAGAGATTGTGCATATTTACTGATACTGATGGACTGTAGAAGTTTGAGTAGACTTTTATGATGGAAATGTTCTGAATTGGGCAGTTTTGTCATTATTGGTGCATGCATTTTGTTTCATTGTTTACTGGAAAAATGTTCAAAACAATAAATTTAAAATGCCGTCTAAAACTGTACTATATTGTACAAGGAATATAATTTAATATAATCAGGAAGGTGTATCAAAGAGCATGTGTATGTTTCTTGTGCAAGGGGCCTGTGATTTGAAAACAGCCCAAAGTTAATCTTTATCTGCCACTGGCAAAATGTATTTTCTTTCAATGTGGGTTTCAATGAAAGTGAGTTTCAAGGGCAAAGACGTTTTAATGCTAAGTCTGTTTTCATTGTGAGACTGCATTGCTTTGTTTAGCAGATATCTATTAGTGTTTGTGCTGTAAATTGCAAAATAAAACTTTCAAATGAAGTCCAATTCATTGCAGAAGTAAAGCAGTATGCACATTAGTGTTTATGGTAAATGGGGAGAAATAGCCAAGTAATGGTTCATTGGAATGGCTGCAGGGGGGAGGCTCCATTCTACCATGATTGTGTGAGGGGGGAAGGGTGGCAAACTCAAAGACAGCCCTGGCTGAACTTTACCTCTCAACTGTCCAGATTTTTGCAGAACAAATAGATTTTTGCCTCTTATTTTTGGTTTGTTCCTCATAAAATTTGTGGTTTTCTGGCAAATCATTTAGGAATTAAATAATGACAGACACTGAGTTTCAGACTTCATAATCTTCAGAAAAATGCATGCTAAAGCAAGACCTGTTATTCTATCAACTGTCTCAGTTTATACAAGAGCAATTTTTAGTACTGTTTATATGTTCCCCCAATATATTTGGCCTTGTCCAGATTTCTTGCATTAACAGGTTGAGAGGTACGTGCAAATAAATTGCTTTATAGAATTAGGCGCATCCAAACCTCTCAACTGTCCCTAATTTTGGCTCAAAATGTTGATCTTCCCCTAATAATCCCGCCGCAAAATTTTGGAAGAAAACGTGGAGGGTTTACAATTAATAAATAACTGTAATAATCCGAGTTATAGATTACTTTTATTTCAAAAATGCATGTAGATTCTTTTATTTTGTCAGCTGCTCAAGTTAGTAGTAATAATATTAAAAAAGTGTCCCTTCTTTGACAGGTTCCCAGCTGTATTGTGTGGCTGTTTTATATTTTTGCATCACATTTTGGTCCGTTTTTCATAAAATTGTGTTTTTTTGGCAAATTAGTGGCAAATCATTAAAGACTGAAGTTAGAAAATAATGACAGACATTTGAGTTTCAGATTTCATTTCCTTCAGAAAATTCACATTAATGCAAGACCTACTATTCTATTATCTTTCTAAGTTTATAAGAGCAATAGTTAAAAATTGTCCTTATTTTGGGGCCTTTGTCCCACTTCTATGTATGGCTTTGTCCAGATTTCTTGCTCTAAGGTTGAGAGGTATGACAAATGTGTCAGGGCCATCACAGTCAGCCAGAGACATTTCAAATTGTGGCATACTTGTTGCATCCCACTCCCCATGTAGTGACTCTGGATGTGTCCAAGTAAGGCAAGGAGCAGTTATGCAGTGTAAATGTACAGAGTATCCACCCATCCAAGGTAGACATAAGTACTACAGTGGCTTTTCATCTGTCCTTGATTTTGCAGAATGTTCTGGTTTCTGTCATATTTTATACTGTTGATTTATGCTTATTATTATTCAGAAAGTACCTGTTGCTCTGTGTTTAGGTAGCAATGCTTTAATGACCATCAGGTAAGCTTGTCTGAGATTGTAAGATGCAAGTAAGCTTTAATAAGCATACTGTTAAAGAATTGCCAACATTGAAAGCCTTTCTGTTGTTGCCATGCAGAGAATACTTACATAACTAGATAACGTATAAGCCTTGGGTATTGAAATGCATATGACAGTATTTGTAATATGACAGTATTTGTAATAAAGGGCAGGATTACATTATTTTAAGAAGTTCATTACATTTGTTGGAGACTTGCCATCATCTTTGCAGGCTTTACCTATAAACTAAACAGAATGCCAAGCTATTGTGTGTGGTCCATAACCTGTGCATTAATCCTTTAAGCAATGTATCTTGAGCTTGTTTCTTGTTTGCTTTTCATTTTTTACTTTGATCATGTTTTCCCCATGAAACAAGTAGATAGTTGTCAGGCAGCAGGTCTTTTTTGGATAAGAAACATTTTTACAAGTGGGGGTATCACAGAGATTGCTACTTTCAGCATGTTATTTGTTACTTTAATAAAGCTGAATATAAATTATAATTAGAACTGCAGTTCAAGGAGAAGTGGTTTGAGTTAAGTGCTGTTTGTTTTTCTTGTACTTGATTTTGACTGGCATTCCAGTAATGTATTTAAAAAGTAATTTATTTTTTCATGCCTCACAACCTTTTTGTTTTCATCTAGATATTAAGTAAGCTGTCATGCAGCCAATGCATTGAAATATTTTTTTTCTTCTACGCTTCATTTTGTCTTGATTGGAATCTCATAATGACGGTTTGGCACCTAGGGCAGCGTATTTAATTAAAGTTACAGTTTTTGTGGTTTTTGAGCATAGCCCCTCCCCCTTTCTAATTGGCCACACCCCTTTACATTGATCCCCACCCATTCAACTGTCTTCTGCAGCCCCCCCTTTGATTTGAAGTCACCAGCCACCACTGTTTCTATCATAATGGAAACAACCTCAAGAGCGGTGGGTTCAGGTGTTTCCATGAGGAGGCATGCCTGGATACGCTTATGTGGCTTTGTGGAGCCATTTGGGTCCAATTTCATCAATACACCTGTTGACAAAAATACCCTTTTTGGCCCTAAAGTGAAAGAAATGCTCTCCAGGTGTGAGAAAGATAGTAAGACCTTCTCTGACATGGGCATATGTTTTTCACCCCCCCGAGACCCTTCTCCAGGAATCAACAGAGTGGCTGGAAAATGTGGTTTGAAAATCCCAAAGTCCATTCCATGACACCCGACGAGGGGGGGGTTACTTCAATGGACATTGTTACCCTCATGGCAGAGGTGGCCTTCAAAACTAGGGTTCGCCAGAATCTTTTGTCGATAAACCCTACCAATGCTCCTGAATGGAGGCCTGACTGTCCACCTCTGGAGACAGTTGGGGGAAGATTGTCCCTGCACAAGAGAGCCTGGCTAGAATTAACAAATGATACTTGGGTGCAAAGGATTATATCCAGAGGTTATATAATACAATTTTCCCTTCCACCCCAAGTTCCCAGAAAAATCTCTGATGTTCCAACCAGTCAGAGAGGGATCAAGCAGCAGTTCAAATTCAAAAGCTGCTAGGAAAAAAAAGAGTAATCCAGGAGTTACCACCAGACCAGATAGGATCAGTAACTTACTCAAGGTTCTTTTTAGTGCTAAAAAAGATGGGACTGGTAACCAGTCTTGGATCTGACAAATCTAAACAAATCTGTGTGTTGAACCAAGTTCTAGATGGTCATAGTTCAGTCCATTCTCCCTTTTCTGGGCAAGGATGACTGGATGTACTCGATAGATCTCTAGGACACATACTATCACTTAAAGTTGAACAGGTGGTCCAGAAAGTACCTACAATTCCATCTGGGAGCCAGTCATTATCGATTCAGAGCACTGCCCTTTGGATTCACCACAGCCCCCAGGGTGTTCACCAAATACCTGGCAGTAGTAGCAGCACACCTCTGACTGCAGGGATTCTGGATGTTTCTCTATCTGACCACTGGCTCATTTCTGCTCCGACCAGACATGAACTCATACAGTCAAGTGATCAGGTTCTCCACACCTGTGTTCTAGGAATAACCATAAGCTACAACAAATCACAACTTCAGCCAACTCAGACATTAGAATTTATTGGAGCACTGCTCAACTCAAAGCCAGACATTGCTTCCCTTTTACCACACCGAGTTCTAACTATAAGTTCACAGGTCAAGAAGGTTGTAGGCAATACATCAGTTTCAGCTTGTACAGTCCTGTGAACTCTGGGTCTATTGGCTGAAGCAATAACATTATTTTTGTTGGCCAGGTTTTACATGTAGATCCTATAGTGGATGCTGGCTGCTCAATGGTCAATCTTCCATTAGTCAATGTTGTACCAAATAAAAATTACCAGCACTTGCAAAAAAGATCTCTGTTGGTGGATCCAGTCTGATCAATTGATCCATGGCTGTCCATTCATTCCTCAGCAGCTCAAGGCCATAGTGACCATGGATGCTTCCCAGATAAGGTAGGGGGAATTATCTGGGGAAGACGGTCCAGGGTACTTGGTCCCATGAAGAGGCCAATTTGGATAGAAATGTCCTAGAGATGAGAGCAGTGCTCTTGGTGTTGCAAGCATTTCAAGATGTTCTTCCCTCTGGGATGATTGCAATTCAGACAGACAGCATGTCAGTCATCTGGTGTATCAACAAACGGGGAGAACCAGATCCTGCGCATTGTGTTGAGAAGCACTCAGGGTCTGGCATTGGGTGATCTCTTCAGACTTTCTTTTAGTGATGCACATTCCGGGAAGATCCAACATGACTGCAGGTGAGCTGAGCAGATGCATCCTACTTCCATGAGTGGTCCTTCAACAAGAAGGTGGCAGATGAGATTTTCCATCAATGGGAGCAGCCATGCTGTGATTTTTTTTTGCCTCTCTCCTAAACAAGTGCAGCAACTATTTTGCCCTGATTCCCCCATGGGGACGGTCACAGAGGAATGCTCTACTTCATGACTGGCCTCCTGATCTCTTTTATTCATTCCCACCAACCCATTTGATTCCAAAATTTCTGCAGAAAGCTGCCAGGTTACAGAGTACAGTGATCTTCATTGCTCCCTAATGGCCTCAACCAATTTGGTTTCCCCTTCTATGGCCTCACCTGATTCAACCACCATGGAACCAAGATTCGACTCCAGACCTTCTGTCTCACCTGAAGGGTATGTTACACCAGGATATTTCAAACCTCAAGCTAACTGCTTGGCTTCTCCACTTTTTTTAGCAGAAAGATGGTCTATGCTGTCATCTCCTGTCCAAAATATACTTCAGTCTTCCCATAAACCCTCAACAAAGAAAACATATTCAAGTAAATGGAAAAGATTTGCTCTTTGGGCTCAGCAACATAAACTTGACCCCTTTTCAGCATCTAATTATCACAGCTTAGATTTCCTTGTTCACCTTTCAGAATGGTGCTAGTACCTCAACCATTAGAGTACAGTTAGCAGCAATTTCAAATTACCATACAGGGTTGAATGGCACACCCACTGCTTCTCACAAATTGAACAAGGCCTTTTTAAAAGGGACACTCCTTCTAAAGCCTCCTTTTAAAGAACCTACTCCTCCATGGACCTTAATTTGATGCTGCACAATCTAACACAACCTCCCTTTGAACCAGCAGCTACATGTAACCTTAACTATCTTTTATGGAAAACCTATCTTCCTGGTTGTCATCACTTCCGCAGAAGAATTTCTGAGATCTAAGCATTATCTTCTAAACTTCCATACTTGGTTTTCCTTAAAGACAAGTGACCTTATGTACCAACCTGTCCTTTCTTCCAAAGATGGTGTCAGAATCCAACATAAATGGTTCTATAAATCTGCCAGTATGTTTTCCTAATTTTACCAACAAAGGAGAATATATTTTGCATTTACTGGATGTTCACAGACAGTTGCATTTCTATTTGCATAGAACAGAAAAAAAATCAGGAAAGCAGAACAACTGTTTGTTTTCTTTTCTGGACCAAAATTGGGAAAATCATTTTCTAAGATTTCTCTATCAAAGTGGTTGACAAATTGCATCTTCTTCATCTGTAATAAATTGGGCATTCCTCTCACACATCCCTTAAAAGCACACCCCACTAGATCTGTGGCTACTTCCACAGTTTTCCAATCTAGGATGTCTATGGATGATATTTGTGCAGCAGCAACTTGGGCTACTCCTGATACCTTTATTATTCATTACAAATTGGATCTGGTCTCCAGAGGTAGGGTGTCATTTGGTTCTGTGATACTCAGGAATATCCTTCCTTGAGTCCATCTTGGATTCAAATAGCTGGGGACACTGTCCCATTTGTGAGGATAGAATGAAGATTGATAACATCAGGCAAATAAATTATGTACTTACTTTAACATTCCTTCTGTATTGTCGAGCTTCATTCTTTCTTCACATCCATGCCCACCTACCCCCGTCCTTAACTTCTGGAAGAATGAGCAGTTACATGGTCTCTGAATGGATACAGCTATATGTTTACATGACTTTGGATACAGCTTCCCATATTTCTCTCTGTCCTTTTGCACCTTATAGCAGCAAACATGATCTGAGGTATTTGGCATGGTGCATTGTGGGCAAGGGAGAAGCTCAAGAGATCTGGTGGATGCGAATTGTAGCATCAGCTGAGTTGGAGCTGAAGGATTGGATCTGAACCTATTTCTGAGGAAAGAATGAAGATCAACAATACAGATGGAATGTTATGGTAAGTACATAACTTCTGATGTTAAGTTGTCTATCTCGCCTTCATTCTTGCTGGATGGGTTCGGAGCCGACCTCGGCCCACTGCCACTCTAAAAGCTCGAGAGTTGGTTCCACCGGCTCGAGGCTCCCCTTATATCCCACAATGCTAGGCGAGAGTTACCTCAGATCTCGTTTGCCGCTACAGCTTCGAGGTTGGTTGTTTCTACCGGTTCCTGGTGAGTACTATTTTCTTGTGAAATTAGTCTTAAAAACCCCTTTAGTTTAATATTTTTCCTTAGTTTAGAGTAGGTTAGAAAACTTTTATTCCCTACCCAAAAAAAAATGTCCGTTTCTTTTCCCCAAGAACCTTTGGTTCTTCCCTTGGGCCTATAGGCCTTTCCTTCCCTAGTGGAGTGTGTGTGTTTTATTGTAGTTTAAATTACTAGAAAAAAATACTACTATTACTTTTATTGTATTAACCTGACAGGGTATATCTAGTGTGTTTGTGTGCGTGTTTGTGTACACCTGTTCAGACAAAAATGTCTAAAGAAGCAAAGGTCTCCGGATTCAAGAAGTGTGATGCGTGCTGTCAGAAAATGTCTCTGACAGACGCTCACACTTCTTGTGTCTATTGTCTGGGGCCTTTGCACCTGCAGGACTCCTGTGCTGTGTGCCATGGCTTCAGCCCCAGGGTCCTGCAGGAAAGAAAGAATAAATTAATTCTTAGAGGCTTACTTAAGCCAGAGGATTCCCTGTCTGTTTCAACAGGGAAGCCCTCTAAGGCATCTAGGTCTTCGGCTCCGGCAACTGAGCCGAGACCTAAGGTTTCTCAACCTTTGCCTTCATCGGCTCCGGCTGGAGCCGATAAGTCTCAGTCCACAGTTTCTGTGGCCCCTCGGCTCCGGCTGGAGCCGAGGTAATAGAGTTCCCGTGTCGGCTCCGACCAGACCTTCGGAGCCGACAACTAGGAAGAGGTCCAGGTCACCTTCCCTTGGCTCCGTTCATTTGGCTCCAGGATCTCCCCTGCTGTCTGAACGGAGCCAAAGGTCTCACTCCTCTAGGTCATCGAGGCTGTCGGATCATGACCTTCAGAGGGTAGTGAGTCGACTACTTAAGTCCGAGGCACTGGCCCAGATGCTTCAGAGCCCGACTCATCAGTCGATGCCTGCCCCGGTCCATCAACATATTCCTCCTTCGACTCTCTTGAGCTCGGAGCCGGGTCGTGTCGGAACCGAGACTGTGATTACGTCGGAGCCGATACAATTGTCTTCGGCTCCGTCGTCGGCTCCGTTTTCTTCCTTGGAAGAATCTCGGCGCCGGACTTCCCTCGGGCTCCGAGGGGGTGAGTGGCATCGGACCCTTGTCCGACCCCCCCTCTCCCTCTCGGGGCTTCGGCGCTGGTGAGTTCGGCTCCGACATCGGCCTCGGAGCCATCACTGTCGGTGCCAAGGGGGGTTCTTAGCTTCTCGGAGCGGGGACCTCTGGCTCTGCCTGACAGGGGTGCATTCGAGGTCATGCGGAGTGTGTTAGAGCCTGGCTCTACTCCACAGTCGGCTCCGTCCGCCCCTCCCTCTATGGTGCCTCAGGCTAAGTCGACTCACTCCCTCATCCCGGACCGCAGAGAGCCAGCTCCTCAGGAGCCCCCTGTGGGGATTTCATCCTCTTCCGAGGCCTCTCCTGATTTGGCAGAAGAGCCCCCTCGGAAGAGGAAGTGTAAGAGGAAACACATTGACTCACCTGAGTCTATCACGTCAGACACAGATTTGGATGACTCTGAGGGTTCCCCCCGTTCCCCTTCTGAAGATGTCTCATTTGCAGACATTCTGGCGATCCTGAAACAGAGGGGAAATTGGCCAGCCCTCAACCCTTCGGAGGACGAATCTGTGTATCTTGAGGCGTTTGGCTCTCGTCCTTCCACCTCCTGGGTGTCCCCCCCCCTTCGACCCCCTCATGCAGGTGGTTGCTAAGAAGGCATGGACGGCTCCTGATTCAGTGGACCCCACTCCCAGGAGACCCTCTAAGTTCATAACAGCTCCAGCAGACAAACAATTTTTAACAAAAGGAGTTTCTGTGGATGCTATGGTGGTAGCTGCTGCCACAAAGAAGGAACTAGCTGATCCTTCAGTACCTGTCCATCCACCTAACAAGGAATCTAGGTCCATGGATAGGTACGGGAAGCGGATGTTCTCCTCAGCGACATTTACCATGCGTTCGCTGAACTACCTGTGCCATTTTACTCGTCTTCAAAGGGACTTGATCAAGGAAGCGAGTGAAATGTTAAAGGATCCTACAGCTGCGGGTTTCCAAGACAAGATGAACACGCAGCTGGCTACCGCTAATTCCATAACCAACTCCTCCATGCGCCTTCTTTCTTACGCGGCTGATGGAGCGAGCAGAGCCGCAGGGACAGGTGTAGCCTTACGTAGGCACACCTGGATGCGGCTATGCAATTTTGCGGACCCTTTCAAGACGTCTTTCACGAACTCCCCTTTTGATGGATCATCCCTCTTTGGTCCTCAAGTGAAAGAAACCCTGACTAGGTGCGAGACTGATGGCAAGACCCTTTCTGCCGTCGGAGTCCGTTTTTCTACTCCTTCCAGGCCTTACCCCAAAGGCCAGAAGGGTGGAAAGATGTGGTTCCGTAAACAATCTCAAGGGACTTCGCCTGACGCACAGAGTCATTTTCCCACCAGAGGCAGAGGTGGGAATAACAATGGTAGACGTCGCCCTAGGGGCAGGGGGGGCCGCAGAACCAGGGCAATCGGGAAGCCTTCCCTGACAAGCCCTTTCAGCATCCCTGAGGTGTTGCCTGACTGCCCATCTTCGGAGGCAGTCGGGGGAAGATTGTCACTGTACCCAGAAGCCTGGCTATCCCTGACTCAAGACAAATGGGTACAGTCCATCATTTCCGAAGGCTATTCTATCCCCTTTCTTCGCTTTCCAAATCAGTCAAAAAAATCCCTTCCAGATGTTCCACCCGCTCAAAGGGATCTAGCAGCTTTGGAAATTTCAAAACTGCTTGCAAAAGAGCAATTCAGCCAGTGGCAGCAGACCAACAAGGAACCGGAATCTCCTCAAGGTTTTTTTAGTTCCAAAGAAAACAGGGGACTGGAGACCGATATTGGATCTCAGTGTCTTGAACAAATCAGTCAAGAAAACAAGATTTCGGATGGTCACGCTGCAATCCATCCTTCCCTTTTGGGCAAAGGAAACTGGATGTGCTCTATAGACCTTCGGGATGCGTACTATCACATAAAAATGAACAGACGCTCCAGAAGATTCCTCCGCTTCAGGCTGGGAACCAGTCATTTTCAGTTCAGGGCCCTGCCCTTTGGTCTCACCACTGCCCCCCCGGGTGTTTACCAAATGCATGGCAGTGGTAGCTTCTCACCTGAGACGACAAGGATTCCAGGTGTTTCCATATTTGGACGACTGGCTCCTCACAGCTCCCACCAAGCATCTCCTGCTGATGGCCAGAGATTACACTTTTCGCGTTTGTCAAAAGCTGGGTATTTCAATAAATTGTGAAAAGTCTGTTTTGTCGCCTTGTCGTACTATTACCTACATAGGCGCAAATCTAGATACGACAAACATGTCTGCAAGGCTAACACATCAAAGGATATCAGACATTCACAAATTGGTATCACTCCTTCTCAACAACAACAGAATCAAAGCCAGGTTAGTTCTAAAGGTGTTGGGAATTATGGCAGCGGCCATACCTCTCCTTCCATTAGCCAGATACCACATGCGGATCCTTCAGTGGATGCTTTTTACTCAATGGTCATACCAGGAACTTCCAATGTCTCACACCATTGTGATCACGCAGGCGTGCAAAAAGCATCTCATGTGGTGGATGTCTTCCCCCCATCTCCTGTCGGGAAGACCTTTTGTTCCACCTCCTCCGGTTGCTACACTGACAACGGATGCCTCCCTGATCGGGTGGGGGGGGCATTATCAGGGCAGGACAGTCCAGGGCACATGGCAACCAAACGAATGCCACTTGCACATAAATGTTCTGGAGATGAGAGCAGTGCTTTTAGCGTTGCAAGCCCTTCAAGACTCTCTTCCCTTGGGAACAATTGCAATCCAGACAGACAATATGTCTGTAGTGTGGTACATCAACAAACAAGGCGGAACCAGATCATACCCCCTGTGTCGAGAAGCACTCAGACTGTGGCAATGGGCGATTTCTTGTCAGCGTTTTCTGATAGCAACGCACATCCCCGGGAAGTCCAATCATATTGCGGACAAGTTGAGCAGAGCTATTCTCATGCCTCACGAGTGGTCTCTGAAAGACTCTGTAGTGAGAGAAATTTTTCTCAAGTGGGGTCAGCCTTGCTGCGATCTTTTTGCTACTCCCCAAAACAGCAAGTGCAGAGAATATTTCACTCTATTCCCTTTACCAGGCCAACCCAGCAGAGACGCTCTAGTCCAAGTTTGGCCCGGGACTTCTGTATGCATTTCCTCCTTTCCCACTGATCTCTCAAGTAATTCAGAAAGCTATCGCTCAGAAGGCCTCTTTGATCCTCATTGCTCCTTACTGGCCTCGACAAGTGTGGTTCCCCTTTCTACATCGTTTTCTCTTGAGCGACCGTGGAATCTGGACCTAGTTCCAGATCTTTTGATCCATCAGTCGGGTCAGTTTCATCGCTCCCTCCCCTCTCTGAACCTCACTGCTTGGTTCCTCCAGTTCCAACCTTAGCCAGGCTTCCTCAATTATCTCACTCTGTTAGAGATATATTGATAGCTTCCCATAAATCTTCCACTCGAAAGATTTATTTGAGTAAGTGGAAACGCTTCTCATATTGGGCACAAGGAAAGGACATAGATCCTTTCACCGCTTCCATCCAACTAGTCCTTGATTTTCTAGCTGAACTCTTCCATGCAGGTTCATCTCCCTCTACACTTAAAGTTCAATTGGCAGCTATTTCTAACTTTCATGTAGGTATTTCTGAATCTGCCCTAATGTCCCACAAACTCTGCAAAGCCTTTTTGAAAGGAGTTTTTCTTCTCAGACCTCCTATAAGAAATCCTCCTTCTCCTTGGGACCTAAATTTAGTTCTTGCTTCTTTGATTCTTCCCCCTTTCGAACCTGCAGCCTCCTGTTCCTTAAAATTGTTATCATGGAAAACTCTTTTTCTGGTAGCTATTACATCAGCTAGAAGAGTTTCAGAGCTTCAAGCACTCAGTTGTCGTCCTCCTTATCTTTTGTTTCATAAGGACAGAGTATCCCTACGAACTAACCCGTCCTTTTTGCCTAAGGTGGTCTCGACATCAAATCTAAACCAAAGCATTGACCTCCCTGTCTTTTTTCCAGAGTATTCCAATAGGTCTGAACAAAAATTACATTGCCTGGATGTTCATCGTCAATTGAGGTACTACTTGGATAGAACAAAACAATTCAGAAAATCTGATCAGCTGTTTGTCTCCTATGCGGAAAGCAGAAAGGGACTTTCAGTTTCAAAGGTATCATTATCCAGATGGCTAACATCTTTGATTTCCCTGGTATATGAAATTAGACAACAAAAATTGCCTAATAAACCTAAAGCCCATTCCACCAGAGCTTTGGCTACTTCTTTAGCCTTCCAAGACAGACTGCCTATTGACACCATTTGTGCAGGCTACTTGGGCTACTCCTCACACTTTTATTTCTCATTATAAGTTGGATTTAGCTTCTAGGCATAGAGCTAATTTTGGTTCCACTGTTCTCAGGAGTCTGTTCCGTTAGGCCACCCGGGATAAGGTGCTAGGGACGCGGTCCCATCCAGCAAGAATGAAGGCGAGATAGACAACTTAACATATAGAAGTTATGTTCTTACCATAACGTTCCATGTTAGTTGTCTTCTTCTCGCCTTCTTCTTGCGTCCCACCCTCCTTCCCCCTGGCCTGGACAGACCTAGAGGAGTTGTGATCGTGACCTCTCTTTCTACCACCTCTTTCTTAGGCATATGCTGTTGTGCATATTTCCTAGATCAGGATGTAGGTCACCCTTCTTTCTTCCTGTTGTTAGAGGTGGACTCTGTTTAGAGTTATTCTGTTACTATTATAAGCTGGGGTTAGCTTACAAACGAGATCTGAGGTAACTCTCGCCTAGCATTGTGGGATATAAGGGGAGCCTCGAGCCGGTGGAACCAACTCTCGAGCTTTTAGAGTGGCCGAGTCGGAGCCGAGGTCGGCTCCGAACCCATCCAGCAAGAAGAAGGCGAGAAGAAGACAACTAACATGGAACGTTATGGTAAGAACATAACTTCTATTTTATGCATGCTAAAGTGCATGGGTGCAGCCTGTTCTTCTACTAAGTGCTAATTTGTTTTTTCTTAGATTTATAGCTCTCCCAACTGGGAAAACCCCAACCCCCTGAATGCTTTTGGAGAACATTTTGTCCTAGCCAATTTCTCTTTTCTTTTTTTTCCCTCAGCCAGTCACACTCCACCAGACTGTAGCCAGTTTATCTGCAGCAGATTGTTTCTGTGGAAGCATGAAGACCAGCTGCAGAATTGCTACTAAGCAAACATGTATTTGCTAGAAAAAAAGCATCATAATATTCAATATTCTTTTTCATCAACTTGCTCTTTCTTAAAACATGTTACCAAATCAATCTAAGGTCCTTAATCCAGCCATTCTCCTATGCAAGAATGAGAAAAAGCACATACATTTTCTGTTGTCATGCTTTTTTAACCAGGCTTTTCTTTTACATTGTGGTGCCTACATTTCCTAAAACTAAACAAGAAGAAAGAGAGAAGGGGGGGAGAAAAGAAAAAAAAGGACAGCAGCACCTGTTCACAATCCCCATTACAGTTACAAATAACTAAGAAAACGTTACTTTATAGCACATAAAGAAATCCATACACACACCATAAAATAGTACTATTTAAGAAAAAAATCTTTACTTACAGGGAACTTTCTTCCTCCTCTTCTCCTCCCTAAAGTACTTTTCCAAACATTAATGACATAAAGTAGGGCATATGCTTTAGAGTCCCCCACAAGTCCAGCAAATTCTGAAAAAGTCCAATATTTCCAGATTTCCTTTGTCATATTTCACAAATATAATTTTTGTTGTAAACGCATATGCTAGTAATAATGCCCCTTTTGGGTGCCCAGACAATATTAGATCTGATAAAGGCAGGAATAAAGTGAACCCTAAGGAAATTTATTTTGTTACTACTTTTAATGTTATTAGTGACAAGATTGTGAATACTGTTCAGCAGTTCTGGCCTATGTTGCTTAGGGATAAGGAATTTAATTTATTATTGCCTAAAAAATCTTCAGGTGTCATAGGTTCATAGGTTCATACTAGGCTATCTGCCCTAGGGCATTTATAAGCCTAGCCAGAGTGTGTTTGGCTTTTGCCACCCATTTTAAAATAATTTTGCTATGCCCTTTTTTGAGGTTAGTATACCGTGCCTCTGTCTAACAGTGACACAGAAGTGATACCCGGGGTAAACCTACGATCTCCCATCCACTCATCAAGATTCCTCTTGAAGAGAGTCAATGAGGGACTCTGCCTAACCTGGACTGGGATTTTATTAAGAGGGCCAGAAATTTAGGGGATATGGTAGTACATAACCAGTTTGAACTTCCTATTGTGGGATTAATACAGAAATTTCATCCCTTAAAGGAACTGTACCTTGCAATAAATGCTCTGTATGCGAAAGTGTAGTTAATTGTTTTAAATATATTAATGGGCATTATTTTTCTGTAAGGTGTAACTTTAGTTGTAGTACCTGTGGGGTTATACATGCTTTAAAGTGCAGCTGTAATAAGTTTTACATTGGAGAAACTATTAGAAGCTTCAAAGTACGCCTCCAAGAATATCTGAGAGATATCAAAAAGCTAAAATAGATAGTCCTTTAGGTAGTCATTTTCTTGAGTTTCATAACTCTAATCCTGATCAATTTGTGGATGTGTTCTGGAGAAAGTGGAGGTATCTTTGGATGAACTTGCTAGCTTAAATAGTAAGCTTTGAAGGAAGGAAACTTTGTATAGTTTAAAATTCAATACTCTGGAACCATCAGGGTTAAATAAAGAATGTGACTGGAAATAAGTAATTTAATTAGCAGTGGGTGTGACTTGTTAATTTTATGTGCATTTAAGTGTGTTGCTTGTTATTGCTTTTTACTCTTTGAAGGCTGAATAGCCGAGGCACTAAGCATAATAAATTATTTTGGTTTACTTGTAGTATGTCCATTGCCTTAGTGGTATTTCTTTCTATTTCTGCCTTGTGGTATTGTTACTTCCAGCTTCTCTGGTGTAGCTGAAAATCTCTTGTTTTCCCTATATGCTCTGTCCTCTAATTCTATTATTTTTTAAAACATCTCTTCCTGAGCAGTCTCATATTCAACAAGTCTTTTCTTCATTTTGCCCTCTGAGTTTTGCAGCTTTATCACCTCATTTGAATATCGGTTTAAAGCTTCTCCCATTTTTCAAGCCTTTTGTTGTTTGTGTTGATATATTCCATCAGTGTTTCATTTATTTTAACCAGGTCTGTGTGCATTTGTCTTATATCTTCCTGTAGGTTACTGGAATTCATGTCTGGAGATTGTATTGCTTTTTGCTAAACAGCTGCAGAACTTTACCAGTCAGTGTTTTATCCTCACTTTTTGAAGCTAATTTTTTTCCAGATCCTCTGTTTCTCTTTTCCTGGCATCTGGGCAGTACACTTGCAGGCCAGTTACTGAAATTTAACCATAAATCAAGTCTACTGGCCTTCTCTGTTGAGTTTCTGTTTTCACATTGGGAGAGCTAGAATTAAGCTGTTACTCAATGTGCAGACATCTTGGAAACCTCAAACCATGGCTTTTATTATTCCTCTATCAAGGTTCATTTATTGGCCATTCCAGCATGTCTGCGTATGGATCCTTCTCTTTTATTGCAGTCTCATGTCAAAATGGTCTTGAAAGGAGTTTTGCATAAGAGGCCTCCTAGAAAATTGGTGGCCCCTCCTTAGGATCTTAATTTTGTGTTTGATAAGTTAACACTTGCTCCATTGGCGCCAGCTAATATGGTGACTTGAGATTCTTAACCTAAAAACAGTTTTACTGATTGATCTGATCTCTGCAAGAGGAGTGTCTGAGTTGCAAGCTGTTATGGGGAGTCAACCCTATCTCACTTTCTACAGTGAAAGGGTTTCTTTGAAAAGTAATCCTTCTTTTCTGCCTAAAGTGATATCCGAGTTTACTTTAAGCCAAACTATCCATCTCCCCATTTTCTTTCCTTTCTCCTTAATATTTAGATTCAGGAAACTCCATACCTTGGATATCCACAGACAGCTCAGGTTCTGTCTTGCCAGAACTAAATCTTTCAGATCTTCAGATCGATTTGTTAATTTCTTGTGAAGGTAAGAAGGGACAATCTGTGTCAAAACATAGTATTTTCAAATGGTTGTTTAAAGCTCTTACATTTTGTTATACTCACCATGACAAATCTATTTTAAGTCGGGTCAAAGTGAACTCTACCAGTGCCTTAACTTCATCTATGGATTTTTCGAAAGGGCTGGATTCTAAAGGTATTCTATAAGCTGTTATTTTGTCCTCTTGTACATACTTTTCCAAAGCAGCATAAGCATGATTATTCTGTAGGTCTAGATCAAGCTTTCTCCACGGGTTCTTGGACCCTTCTCCTTCCACCACCAAAATATAGTTAGCTATGGTATTGCAAAGATGGTCAGTATGAAGAACATAGTACACTAATACACTTAGTATCAACTATGGAATGCAGACTAAAAAGAAAGTACAGTTGTGTAAGCTGAATTAAGATGAATAACAGCAGATGTTCGAATGATCACTGATGCTGTAGCCTCTCCCACCATCCACTCGCCTTGTTTTTTGTTGTGTTTTTTTATGCCAGGGTGTGGACATTTGTGTGTGTGTGTGTGTGTGTGTGTTCCTAGCATTGTCCCTTCAGGTCTTAGCTTCCCTCTGTCTGCTGGCAGGAAAGCTCTGAAGGGCTTTGCATCCTAACTTGTCTTTTAGTCAGCTCAGCTTAAGCTGCTTGACAGTTTGGGTGCATAGAAGGTGCCCTGAAGCTTTGGAAGCTAGCCGGCTGTTATATCCTTGGCAACATATAACTCATATAGCTAAGGCTACTGCAGCAGTGATAATTTGAACATCTATTGCTATGGTAACTTCATCTTATACAACTATACAACTATACTTTTTTTCTGGTCTGGATTCAAAAATTGATACTAAGTAGCAAAAATAGAAGTATGGCATGGATGTATATTATAATACAACTGGACAAACATCATTAATGAACTGTTACCAGAAAGGCTCATCCAGACTCTGCTACACTTTGCTGTGAAGAAAAGGTTAGTTTGCTTTTATTTTTTGTATTTTGTATATTTTAAATACTGTAGTTTGTTTTCTTTACCTTGTGTTTTACCTGCATTCTGCTTTAACAGCATATTAAAACTTCAAAAGAGACCACAGCTCTCTCTCTCTTCTGAGTCAGGCAGAATTTTTTTCCCGCCCTCCCATCCAGTCATAGTTGTCTTGTTAAATACCACTGTCTTTCTAGTTGCCTGCCTCTTATGGTAATCTGACCATATATCTCATTTCCTCTCTACTTTCAGTGGCTTGTGTGAGTAATCACTAAATCAAAAACCCCTCCCCTTCAACTATTTAAATTTATTGGCCATCCTACTCTATTCCATAGTACCAGAATACAAAAGTAACCACCCCTTTCAACCCATCTTGCTGTTTTAAAAATAGTAACTGTCCACTAAACCTTAACTTTTTAAACAGGTAAAACTTAAGTTACCTACTTTCACGTCTACCTTCTGTAGTGCACACTGCAGTGTGCATTTTTTTCATCTTACTTTTAAGCATCCCTTTGACTAGCACTTTCTTTAATACCTGCTGGAAAGCACTAGGAAGCCTTAAACTGATACAAGCACTCAACT
Organism: Protopterus annectens; assembly: GCF_019279795.1. Classification (NCBI taxonomy): domain Eukaryota; kingdom Metazoa; phylum Chordata; order Ceratodontiformes; family Protopteridae; genus Protopterus; species Protopterus annectens. The sequence continues at coordinate 314,971,925 of NC_056728.1, forward strand.
CTCCTTGTTAATAAGGAGAAATTAATAGTAGGCACTAAACAGCCTATAATTGCAAAGTACCTTGCTAAGGTAAGGGAAAACAGCTCCTGTACTTTACAAAAAAAAAGCATCAAACCAGGCATGTCCAAGGGTCAGCTTCCGGTGATTTCTCCTGTCCACCTGGTGAATCTGGGCATACTGGGGCAATGCAGCAATTGCCTCATGTACACAGACAACCCTCTCCTCCTACCACCCAACACTATAACCTGTGAGAGATGCACTTACATAGCCAAAATGGAAGCAAAGCTCTCTCCACCCAAGATTGTGCTAGACAGTCAAGAGGAGAAGGTTAACACCCACACTACACCTCAAGCAACACATAGCCCTTCTAAACCCACACCACCAACACCCACATATAGCAACACTAAATCCACATATGCAGAGGCCCTTAACTGTAACCTGCCCAAGCAACAAGGACCTCTGAAGCTGAAACGCAAACAAACACCAATCACAACCAAAGTGTCACATAGTTCAAAACACCTGTGTGCCACCCAGCAACAGCCCCTAAGGCAAGACAATGTACCTAACACTTTAGTCATAGGTGACTCTATAGTCTGGCACACTGATGTCCCTCTCACCAGGTTGAACAAGGAGAAAATTGCAGTCAGCTGCCTGTCGGGTGCCAGGATCTGCCACATAACGCATGCACTCAAGTCACTCCACAACAAGTACAAATATGACTCTGTCATTGTCCATGTCGGAGTGAATGACTTGAGACGTACCTCCCTGGACTACATGAAAAGAGACATGGAAGAGCTCTCGGATCATGTGGCCCAGGCAGGTATGACCCTAGCCCTGAGTAGCATCCTGCCTTCGCCCAGAATGATACCACAATATAAGGACAAAATGATTGACTTCATAAATTGGCTAAGCTTCTGGTGTCATTCAAAGGGGATCCAGTATCTGTCTGCCTGGGACGACATGATTGACAGACCACGATGCTTTGCCAGAGATGGTCTGCACCTGTCGCCTCTGGGATTCAGGTTACTGGCTAAGGTTCTTGCCACCCCTATAGTGCCGTTTTTAGGCAAAGTTCAAAGAACAAAACCACCACCGTAACAGGTACAAGCATGCAAAATCTGAAGGTAATGCTACTCAATGCTAGAAGTCTAAACCTCAAAATGCACTCTCTCGAGGCACTCCTAAAAATGGAGAACATCGATATCTGTGCAGTAACTGAGACCTGGTTCAAGGCTCCAGAGAGCACCCCTGCAATACCAGGCTACAACTCTTACCACACTTTTCGGCCACCAAAGCAGGACCGAAACACTAAAGGTGGAGGAGTGTCAATATTCACCAAGGATATTCACACCACCAGGCTAGTTGCCCAACACAATGCATCTGAAATTCTCCAGGTGCAACTAACACTAGGTAAGACTGCAATCCAAATTGTAGCTTGCTACAGATCCCCCTCCATATCCCAAGATTCTCACTACACCTTTCTAAACATACTGGGAAATATTAAGATACAACCAAACACCCTAATACTGGGTGATTTTAACTACCCTACCATTAACTGGGAAAGCTACTCATGTACCAACACCTTTGCCCAAGGTTCTTGGAATTCATAAATTCCAACGCCCTGGATTAACTAATCCATAGTCCCACCAGGGGCTCAATATCCTAGACCTGGTCATTACCAACATGGGAAATCGATGCTCCACACCTATGGTCACCGCCTCGTTAGTCACGTCTGACCATAAGCTAATCACCCTTAACATCCACATCCCACCCCCACCCCCCAGTAAGGAAACTTCCATAAAAAACTTCTCCAAAGCCAACTTCATGCTACTCAAGTCCGAAGTGACAAACATCATGACACACATGTAGACGGGAGCTGAAAGTTCAACTGCTGAATCCTTCACTAAGGCACTGTACTAGCACATCCACTCATGCATAAATCGTGCCATCCCAAATAGAACCAAGATGCTCTCATCCAAAAAAAAGAAGCCAATCTGGTGGTTCCCTGCCATAAACAAACTTTACAACAAAAGGAAGAAACTGTTGCAGAAAAGAGGAAAATCCTAGGATGCAAAAAACTTCCTTACCAGCCTCAGTAAGAAACTGAGATCCCTCATAAAATCCTCCAAAGCTAGTTACGAAAATAAAATTGCCAAAGATTCCAAAGACAACAAGGCATTCTATAACTATGTCAAGAATCCAAATGGCAATGCTCAGATCTGCTCTGAGCTAAAACAGAATGGCATTAAATATACTGATCCCAAGGATATTGCCAATATCCTGGCAGATCGATTCAGTGCCAACTTCACCCCCTCTCACCCCCTAAATGGCCCATCTCAATACCGGAAGATTGCCAAATTCCGGTAATAATGGCCACACAGGTAAAAAATGCACTCTCCAAAGCTAAGAATACAGCATCCATGGGACCAGATGACATCCCAGGCTGTGTACTGCATGAACTACAATATGAACTGGCACCTCACCTAAGTGTCATGTTTAATCATAGCCTCACCTCAGGTTTCATGCCCACTGAGTGGCGCACAGCTACAGTTATCCCACTCCACAAGGGGGGATCCACCTTGGATCCCGGAAACTACCATCCCATCAGTCTGACGAGCCTTATCTGCAAGGCCATGGAGCGTATTATCATGGAACTTATAAACAAAGACATTGGCAACCTTCAAACACAGGACCCCACCTAGTTTGGGTTTGTGAAGGGCCGATCATGTCTCCTAAACTTGATTGACTTCTTTGAATCAGTCTCCTGAGCCATGGACAAGGGTAAAGTGGTCCACACAGCCTATCTAGACCTTGCCAAAGCCTTTGACACCATCCCCCACTCTGGAATCATAGATAAACTTACTAAGCTGGGCATTAATCCCTACGTCACCCAATGGGTTGCAAACTGGCTTACTGATAGAACCCACACTGTAAAAGTAGCCGACTCCAAATCCAGCTCCAGACAAGTGACAAGTGGAGTACCTCAGGGTTCAGTCCTGGGACCGCTCTTGTTTGGCATCTACTTCTCTGAAGTACAGGCCAACACTAAGGGACTCTGGATAACAAAGTTTGCAGATGACTGCAAACTGGGAGCCATTATTGAATCCCCAAATGATGTAGATACTCTACAAAAGGGCCTTACAGAAACAGATGCTTGGTACCAGAGCCATTGGCTCAAGCTCAATGCCAAGAAATGTATAGTTATCCCCTTTGGGAAAAACATGTATCCATGAATTACCATATAGGTGGCAGTACACTAAACACCGAAAGTTTGATAAGAGATTTAGGGACACAGGTGGACAGTGGTCTCACCTTCGATAACCACATCGCCACAACAGTCAGGAAATCCTTCTATGTGGCACACCTCATCACTAAGGGCTTTTCATCCAGAAAAAAGGAGGTCATTGTCCCACTGTACTCATCCCTCATTAGACCCATTATAGAATACAATGCCCCATTTGGTATGTACCTCTCAAGACATCTGCAACAACTGGAAAGGCCACAGAAATACCTCACTAAAAGAATCACAGGCCTAAAGCAGATGCCCTACGCTGACCGCCTTAAAAAACTCCAGCTATACTCTGTTGCATATTGTCTACTCAGAGGCGATCTTTGCTTAACATACAAGGCCATGTCAAACCCAGAGCTGTTGGACATGCTACACTTAAAGAAATCCCAATCCCTCAGAGCCACACGCTCCAGGGATCTAAACCTTGTCATCACAATAAACAAAACATGCTGGAGGGATAGGTTCCTGACCCAGAGACTCCCCAGACTCTGGAATAGATTACCCATACATGTCAAGCAGAGTGCCTCTTTGGTCCTCTTCAAAAGGAGCCTTGACGATTGGATGGGAGAAAGGAAATTCACCCCGGGGATCACGTCAGTCGCCCTGCTAGACAGGGGTCCAGGGAAGTAAATAGTGTGGGAAGAAATAGCCAGGGAATTGTTATGGCTAGGCTTGTATAGGCCCTAGGGCTGATAGCCTAGTACCAACCTATGAACCTATGAATTGACTTTAGAACATAATTCACAGTGGTCTGCAAACGAATGGTACACTGCATTTTCTTTTATTTTAGGAAATTTAGAAGTACCAGACAGCACTGAAAGTTTTATTTACATGAAGTTAGCAGAAAAGAAGTACCACATTGTCCTATACATTGCACATCTTCTATACATTGCACAACTGAGATGGAACAGATGAATAACTGTTGCTGAAGCAGAGAGAACAGGCACCCCCATTAATATTCTCTGTCAGGATTTATGGTGATAAACCAAAAACGTGAGCAGTACAGGTGCTGTGGCAATGGTCCACAAAGAATGGAAAACAAGTTTCCCCATGCATGTTTTACTATACACTCTTGTGTAGATGGACAAAGGATTCAGCAGGCCAGGTTAGGATGTTCCAGGTTACTACAGTCTCTAGTTGGTATGTGTTGATGTGCACATGTGTTTTGCATGTAACTGGAAGTTCCCCACCCACTCCCAGCACACAGTCTTTGCACACATTTTTTTTTTTTTACCTCACTAAAGGCAATTAATGTGTTTTTCCCTTTTGGTTGTATACCAAAATGTTGTACTTATTCTGTACTGATGAAGGCCACTTACACTGCAGTATATATTATGTCATAGATTAAGGGAAATGGAGACATATATTTTATTCCACATTTCATTACTTTGTTCCATCGCATGTTGTGATAAATTGTCTGTCTTTCAAACTGTAGTGAATCATGCAACATACCTCACAAAAATGAAGTTTATCAAACATGAAAAAAAAAATAACTAGATGACATCAAGTGTAGCACCCATTAAATGAACCCGAAACATTTTAGATCTGATGCAAGATCTACTAATTTCATTTGTTCTTCGATAACTAATTTGTAGTCTATGGAGCCATGGTGATTACACTCCATTATTTGGAAAAAGACAAATCAGTTAAGTGCTACTGCAGTGTGAGAAATTATCTCAGCAAATGTTAAGCACACACACCCCCCACTTAATTCTTGTTAAGGTTGGATCTTGTGCTAGGCAGTCATATCTGCCAACACCGACCAGCAAAGACAGTGACAGAATAAAAAAACAGATTTGTTTCTGCTTGCTGTTTATAAATGTAATGTGTCCTTGAGTTCCTGTTACAAACTAAGAAAGTAGCTGGAATAACAGGATGCATGTTTGCCTGTGTTTTCTGAAGAATACAAAGTCTGAAACTCAAATGTAAATCATTATTTAGTGACTTCAATCCTTAGAGGTTTGTTTGAAAAACAAAGATTTTATGGGTAACAGACCAAACATACAAGGCAAAAATTTGGACTTGCTGCAAAAATCTGGACAGTTGAAAGGTATGGCAAGGTGAGTGTAAAAACAAGAAACTGTGTTACGCCATCTTCCTGACAGTGCTTGCTAGTTGCTTTATGGCTTTGAAAGCGAGCAAAACACTTAGCTCTTTTTTCCCCTGAAACTAGTAGTACGTGGAGCAGATAAAGCACCACGCACTACAAAGAATTATGATTGGGTCTGCGATTATAAACTTTAATTATGTGTTCTCAATATGGATGCCAGGATTCACCCTTTGAGCTTCACTTGTGAGGTGAATTTCTTGGCTTCCATGTCTTCAATACATAATAAGCAGGTTATGATTGTAGCTTTGAACATAATTCTTTGTAGTGCATGCAGCTTTATCTGCTGTATATTCCATTTCTGAGTCACATCAGAGCTAGACCTTATCCCAGCATACAGAGGAAACAAAGCACACCATGCCATTGCAAGATATGCATTTAAAGAGAGAAACACACATATGTTCACACACACACACACACACACACACACACACACACACACACACACACACACACACACACACACACACACACACACACACACACACTCCTATGGGTGTTTGGGATGCAAGATGAAAATTAGCATAAATTAATATGTGTTAATATACTATCAATGAATATATCAAATATTAAAAATGCAAACATTTAACAAATGCAGTAAGCCTGCAACAAAATGCAAACTGTATCATCAAATGTGGTGAAAAAAGACATTGCAAATATATAGGAAGGTTTAGTAGTACAGAGGATTGAAAATATGTGTTTTAATGCTGAACAGAGGAGGTAGTAAGTCTGTTTGTATCATAGTACAGATTCATAGGTTTATAGGAGACTATAAAAGCACTACACCCTCACAAACTCCCCTTGAGTAACTTGTTCCCCATTGGCCCTTTTTTTCAATTATAAAGGAATTCCCAATACTATTCTAGCATGTCCAAAGGTCAGTTGTCAATCTCCTCTCCGGTCCAGCTGGTGAACCTGGGAATCTTGAGGCAATGTTACAACTGCCTAATGTACACAGACAACCCTCTCCTCCTTCCAACAAATTCCAACACATGTGAGAGATGCAACCATATAGCCAAACTGGAGGCTAAGCTCTCTCAACTCAGTACTGGCGTAACCAGTCAGGAGGAGAAGGAAACCACACTCACTACAATTCCAGTCTCACATAGACCTACCACGACAGCAAACCAAACACATAAACACACAAAAACATACTTGGAGGCTCTAAATAAAAATCTGCCTAAGCAGCAAAGACCTCCAAAGCAGACACCCAAGCAACCGCTACCCCAAAACAAAACACATGCAACACATAGCTCACAAAGCCAGTGTGCCGAACAGTTACAGCCCTTAAGGCAAAACAACACACCTGATACACTTGTAATAGGTGACTCTATCATCAGGCACACTGACGTCCCGCTCACCAGGCTGAACAAGGAGAAGGTCACGGTGAGCTGCCTATCGGGTGCTAGGATCCGCCACATAACACAAGCACTCAGGTCACTCCAAGGCAAGTACAAATATGACTCAGTCATTGTCCATGCTGGTGTGAATGACCTGAGACGTACCTCCCTGCATTACATGAAAAGAGACATAGAGGAGCTCTCTGGGCATGTAGCCCAGGCCGGTATGACCCTGACCTTGAGTAGCATCTTACCCTCACCAAGAATGATGCCACAGTATGAAGACAAGATTATCAATTTCAACAATTGGCTTAAGTATTGGTGTCATTCAAAGGGGATCCAATGCCTGTCAGCCTGGGATGACATGCTCGACAAGCCACGATGCTTCGCTAGGGACGGCTTGCACCTGTCACCCCTGGGCTTTCGGATATTGGCAAAGGCTCTTGCTACCCCCATAGTGCCTTTTTAGGCAAGGCTCAAAAGACAAACCCACCTCCATAGGTATCACAAGGGATAAGAAACTAAGAGTAATGCTACTCAACGCCAGAAGTCTAAACCTCAAGATGCACACACTCGAAACTCTCCTTAGCATGGAGAACATCGATATCTGTGCAGTAACAGAAACCTGGTTCAAGGCTCTCGAGAGCACCCCAGCACTACCAGGTTATACCTCATACCATGCTTTTCGGCCCCAAAACTTGGACCGAACCACAAAAGGAGGGGGAGTATCAATATTCGTCAAAGTTACCCACACCTCCAGGTTGGTGGCACAGCACGAAGCATCAGAGACTATCCATGTGCAACTAACAGTGGGTAAAACTGCCTTCCAGTTTATAGCCTGCTACAGACCACCCTCCCAAACCCAGGAGCCCCATTCGGCCTTCCTGAGAACACTGGAAAATATGAAGGTCTCTCCAAACACCATTATATTGGGTGACTTCAACTACCCAACCATAGACTGGGAGCATTACTCTAGCTCCAACACCCTAGCCCAAAGGTTCCTAGAATTTATAAACTCAAATGCTATGGAACAACTTGTTACCACTCCCACAAGAGGGGAAAACATACTGGACCTGATCATCACCAACATGGGGACTCTATGCTCCAGACCAGAAGTGTATCCCTCACTGGTAAGATCAGACCATAAACTAATCTCGCTGGATATTCACATCCCGACCCCACCCCATGCCCAGAAAACCACAGTGAAAAACTTCTCTAAAGCAAATTTCACACACCTCAAAACCGAGGTGGAATCCTTCCAAGACCCGGGCCTCTGGATAATACGGCCCAGACCACAAAATCCTTTATAAACGCATTCTATGAACACCTTCAGGAATGCATGGATCATGCAATCCCAAATAAAACCAAGACCCAATCCTCCAAAGGCAGACGTCCTGTCTGGTGGACCCCAGCCATAAACAAACTATACAATAGAAGGAGGAAGCTACTACATGACAGAGCAAAATCCCAAAAAGGAAGGCATCTCTGATCAGTATTAGCAAAAAACTACGGGCACTCATAAAATCGTCTAAGGCCAGCTTCGAGAGAAAAATTGCACAGGACACTAAGGATAATCACAAAGCTTTCTTTAGTTATGTTAGGAACCTGGGTGGGAATTCCCAGATATGCTCAGAATTAGTCCAAAATGACAAAAATACACCGAACCCACAGACATTGCCAACATCCTAGCTGACAGGTTCAGCGCAAACTTCTCCCCCCCCCTCCCCACCAAAAGGGCTAATATCTATCCCAGCAGAGTGCTGCTCCCCTGACATCTCAGATGCTCAGGTAAGAGCTGCCCTCTCCAAAGCAAGAAACACAGCATCAATGGGACCAGACGGTGTCCCGGGCTGCGTCCTACATGAACTCCAAGAAGAGCTAAACCCAAACCTAAAACTACTGTTCAATCTGAGCCTTACTACAGGATATGTACCCAAAGAGTGGCGTACAGCAACAGTGGTCCCTCTCCACAAAGGTGGTGCCTCAACGGATCCTGGAAACTATCGCCCCATAAGTCTCACTAGCTTGGTCTGCAAAGCTATGGAAAGGATCATCATGGACCTTATAAATAAAGATATTGGGGACCTACAGACACTGGATCCTACCCAGTTCGGCTTTGTTAAGGGCAGATCCTGCCTCTTAAACCTGGTCAATTTCTTTGAAACAGTCACCAAGGCCATTGACAAGGGAAGGTGGTCCACACAGCCTACCTGGACCTCGCAAAAGCCTTCGATACAATACCCCACTCGGGCATTATAGATAAGCTCACCAGCTTAAATATAAACCCCTATGTCACTAGATGGGTTGCAAACTGGCTCAAGGACAGAACCCACATGGTTAGAATAGCTGGAGCCATGTCAGACTCCAAACCAGTTACAAGTGGTGTCCCACAAGGCTCAGTCTTGGGACCTCTCTTGTTCGGTATATATTTCTCGGCGGTACAGGCCAACATGGAAGGACTGTGGCTGACCAAGTTCGCAGATGACTGCAAACTGGGCACCATAATAGACTCTCCAGCTGACACAAGCATCCTCCAAAAGGGCCTCATAGAAACAGACAACTGGTGCCAGAGCCATGGCCTCAAGCTAAATGCCAAAAAGTGTATAGTCATCCCCTTTGGCAAAAACAAAGTGCCCACAAATTACCACATAGGTGGTAATCCATTAAGTACAGAAGAAGTAATTAGGGACCTGGGGACCCAAGTTGATAGCAATCTCTCATTTGACAACCACGTGGCCAAAGTGGTTAGAAAAACATTTTATATAGCCCACCTAATCATGAAGGGATTCACATCTAGATCAGGGGAGGTCATCGTGCCTCTTTACTCATCCCTCATCAGGTCCATAATTGAGTACAATGCCCCTTTTGGGATGTACCTTACCAGACACCTGCAACAACTGGAAAGACCCCAAAAGTACCTCACCAAGAGGATCAAGGGGCTCAAACAGATGCCGTATGCTGCCCGGTTAAAGAAACTCCAGCTCTACTCAGTGGCATACCGCCTGCTCAGAGGCGATCTGTGCCTGACTTATAAAGCCATGTCCAACCCGGAATTAATGGACATGCTGCACCTCAGAAAATCCAAATCCCATCGAGCTACGCGCTCGAGGGACTTAAACCTCAGCACTGAAATAAATAGGACATGCTGGAGGGACAGATTCATAACCCAGAGGCTCCCTTCACTCTGGAATAAAATCCCAGTCCAGGTTAGGCAGAGTCCCTCATTGACTCTCTTCAAGAGGAATCTTGATGAGTGGATGGGAGATCGTAGGTTTACCCCGGGTATCACTTCTGTGTCACTGTTAGACAGAAGCGCAGTATACTAACCTCGAAAAAGGGCATAGCAAAATTAATTTAAAATGGGTGGCGAAAGCCATACACACTCTGGCTAGGCTTATAAATGCCCTAGGGCAGATAGCCTAGTATGAACCTATGAACCTATCAACCAAGGTAACGGTTCAAGAGTCCAATATGTGTTTGGCAGGATGCTCAGTGATTCAAGCAGCAGATTATGTCTGTTTGGTCCACCTTAAACTATCCTTTTCCTTTTCTGCTGGATAAGTTCAGATAATCAGTACTGGATTCCTATACTGTCTGGATCTTTTGGGTTAGAGATAGTAAATTTAGAAGAGAAGGCTATGTCAGTGAAAGATGTGGATGTAGATGATTATTACACATTTAAAATTTAACTAAGCTCAAGGCTTAAATTAGTGTACCACTTTTTAAGATTTTTTTTACTGCTAAAAATTCTAAAATGTTTTAGATGTACTTATTTTTTCACCTTAATGGTAGTAATGATCTTTATAATAACCAGTCAGTATAACCCTTGTCTTCATCTTAGTTTTAATAAATTATGGCAAGAAAATATTGGCAAATAGTTTAAGCAATAGATTCAAACAGGTAATTTCTTCCATAGTCTGTTTCACTCTAAATTATTTCATGTTATACAGACAGTGAACCATTAGCTAGCACTACAATCTTTGCTAATACTTAATCAGCGTTTCAGTAATTCTTTTTTTTATTTTTAGTAGATTCATGTAAAGTTTTTGATGGAGTTGGGCATTTTTTTTACTTAGTTATTGCGAGATTCAGTTTTCTGTCTTTATTAATTTAGTTCAAACTCACTGTAGTAAGTCTTCTATTTTTCTATACATTAATACGCTGTTTTCTACTGCATATATTTAATGACACAAGACACATCTGTGCTCCTTTCCCTTATCATTTTAATCTTTATACTGAGCCTTTTTAAATATTTCATCTAGTACATCTTTATTTACTTATCCAAAATTATTCAACTTTTATGTTGGAGGAACTGCTTTGCAGACAGCATGATTATTTATACTGCTGCACATATACTGGCTTTTTCTGGAATTTTTCAACCTATTGAAAATCTCTCTAATGTCTCTGGTTATAGAATTTGGCCTGGATTCATAAACAAATAATGCAATACATAAAACAAAATTTCATAATGAGTGGCAGTGCCCAGGGCTGGGCTGATTCAAAGACATAAGTAGCAAGGTCACTCAAGAATGCAAAATATTATAGTATGCATTCTATACACAAGAAAGTGAGGAGCATTATGATAATGAGACTAATAGTGAATGCAAATGAGGATAAATAACATGGCCCAGCAAGTTAAAAATGTATAAAAATGCACAGTGTGATGCTATTCTAGCTGCTAATGTACATAATTTCCTGGTGAACAGTGACAGAGACTATACTACACTATAGTAAACTATTAAAGACAGCAGGAAGATTAACTGAAATATACAGATTAGAGGCTGTCACCACAGCCAGTAGCCATGATGGTATGTGTTGTGTTGCTGCCCTCTGTGTCACTGAAAGCTGTAACTGCACTTACTTGTGCCATCACCTGCACAACAGGGACGTAGTAGACTGCTGCCATGTGGACAGAGACACCATACAGAAGCTGTGACACATGTACTGCCCTCATATTTAGGCCTGCAATATGTATGGAATACTGATGGTCTGTATAGCATTGGCAATCATTGCTAGAGAGACTTTCCAGTGGCCAACTGGGGGCATAATTGGTATGTTCCAGGCATCTACCTCATGGATACTGCATCAGTTCCTTGATGCCATGCTGCTACATGTAGAGGAGCATATGTGGTTTCCCCATACTGCAGAAGGGAGAGACAACACTATGCAGACATTCACTGAAACACCCCATTTCTCTGAGGTACTTGGTACCATCAATTGCAAATACATTGCCATAAAGACTCCACGTGGGACAGAGGGTCAGTAGTATATCAGCTGTGAGGGGTTCCACTCCATCAACTTTCAGTTGGTTTGCAATGCATAGAGTATAATATATGGTGTCTTAGTGTGTCATCCATGTAGTGCCTGAAATTCCCACTTCTGGGACATATGCAACTTATGCTAGCTATTTGTATAGGGTTATTTACCTCAAGGAAATTTCTTTGACAATGATAGATATGCCCTGAAGCCATGGCTTTTGAAATTGATATGTAACCCAGAGACTATGGCAGAGAATGCTTACAACTCTGTACTGCCACCATTCACACCATCATTGAACATGTGTTAGAGTGATGAGGGTCACACTGCTTAGATGCCACTGGTGGCATGGTGCTGCACAACATGTTGGTACACAGACAGATAAGCAGGCTACTGCCATCATAGGACTGGTTATGCTGAGGTACCAGTAGAGCAGTGGCCTGGTGAGAAAAGTCAGTGGAGGACCTGGCTGTAGGGGATAACTGTTTGAGGTGGAGACAGGTGTAGTACACTGTGGCATACCCTTAGAGGCAGTATCAGGTTCACAACTATGTGCCAGCTTTGACATAACAAACATTAACAGTGATGCAACCATGCTATGCTGTGTAGTGCGTGGACTGGCCACACAGTGCATCAAATTCAGGCTACCATGGTAGTACAGCATTGTGGGCAGGGCACATTTATTATCATATACACAGTTGGGGAGGGCCACAATGACAGGGGATGGCAAACAGTACAGTGTGCATTGCAGGCTAATGATGTGGATGCACATGTGTGTCATGACATAGTGATGATGGTGAACTTGGAAGACTGTGCAAGGAGGGGGTGGTGCTTCCTTTGTAGAGATGCTGTATGGAAATGGGAGATCTTTGATCAGAGTGTGTGTGTGTTTTGGTGGACAAATCTCTGCAGATGTTGCTGCGTTGTGCACGTGTCTTTGGAAGCTTTAAAGGGCCACTAGTACGTAATAACACTGACCATGGATTTTCTTGTCCACATGGATATACCTTCAGAGGAATGTCACTGGCATGGAGATTGGCTAAACCAAAAGGTTGTGAGCTTTGAGAACGTGAACAGCAGGGCATGTCATGGTGATGGTCAACATATACATCTCATCTGTAGGAGTAACAAAGGTAAGCTGCTCTACTTTTAACACTGTTAGGACATGTGGTGGATGTTTTTGCTCTGTGATTGTGACCATGACCTACTTGTCATATGGTGTGCCTCCTTACTGAAGCTGGATGGAGGATGGCTATGTGAAGGGCATTGGTCTTGGCATGCTGCAGCAGATGTCCCCTTTGTGGAAGCAAACTTCCCAGCACACTGCCACTATGATATCTTTGTATGGTAAGCCCCGTCTGAGGTTGTCGCACAACCCATTCACCAAGCAATCAGCTCTGCTGTGGTTGCTGTGGCATTGGCCTGTGCTTGGCTGACTGCCCTGCATGCCCATTGTTTAACAGCCACTGAGACACTCAACTCAGACATAGAACAAGACTCATGGCATTGTCAGGTACCAGCACACCACATCCTACTGCTGTCCCCACACTCACTGGAGCTACCAGCCACCACTGTTGGGTAGGGACCTGAGAATGAGGATGTGCTCCGTGCTGCTGTGTTCTAATTCTTGTCTTTCACTGGTCAACTGGGACTCATGGGTGAGTTTATTATTTTATTTATTTTAGTTTGTTTACTGAAGTATACTGATCACAATACTTGCAGGAATAGTGTGGGTGAAGAAATTCACAAAAAAATTAAAACAGATCTAAACACAAACATGGAGTAATCCCAGAAGGCAGAGTCTCCTGCAGGCAATTGAAACAATGAGCACATATTAACAAAACAGAACAACAAATGTGGATTGATTTAAGTACTAAATATGGGAGATAGGAAGCAGCTCAGAGCAGAGGCTTAAAGTAGAAATAATGTAAGTGAAAGGGGAGTTAAGTGATATGTCCAGTGAAAAGCATTTGCAGTCAGATTTTTGATGGAGGTGTATTTTAAGTTGTGCTCTGAAATTGGGGAAAGAGAAGATTTATTTTAATTGATGAGGAAAGATTGCCAAAGTTTGGATGGAAGACTAGAGAAGGAGTGGTCAGTACAATGCATTTTAGTTTGGGGCTGTGGAGTGAGGGAGTTAGTTGGGAGAGGTTGCAGGGACTGTAGGGGGTGGTTTTATTTTGGAGTTTTGCATCAAGAGATGGGAAAGCACCTGGATGAGTAGCTAAATTCAGTAGGGGACTGGGAACCATCTTTGGGTGGTGCCATTGTGCTCCGGGTGTGGGGGGGGGGGGTTGGAAATGAATTGACAGATTTTGTTTTTGGTGGGCTATAGAGTACATATTTTTTTACAGGCTGTACCTTTAATGAGGAGCCAGTATTCAAGTTGAGCAAGGAGGGCTCCTTTGCCTATTGTAGCTCTAGCTGGCATGTAGAGAAGGGGATATATTTTCTAGGACCAGAATAAAAGAGAATTGATATTTTTCATGATGAATTCATTTTGGATATGGAAAGTAAGTCATTGGTCCAACCATAAACCTAGGTATTTAAAGGATGTGATTGTATATATGGGACTACTGAGATCTGTAATATACTGAGAATTTTAAGAGTTTTTTCAGCTTTTAGGAGGTTCAAAATACCATACTTTTTATTTTGGATGGATTTAGGTGTAAAGAGAATGCAGGTCTGATTGATGCTGGGATTGAATAGTTGAATGTGAGGAACTAGACTGAAGGACAACCATGACATCTGCATAAAAAGTGATAGAAAGGTTAGGGAGGTTAGATGGTAGATTTTCATAATGACTGAAAACAACAGTGGGGGGGTATTAAGGGGCGCTGGTGGTGATTGGAATGAGCCAGCTTTGACTGAAATACCTCTTTGTTAAAAAATTCTGGAATCAGGCAACAGTGCTAGAACTAAATCCAATTCCTTGGAGGGAATGAAGGCACAGGAGATAAGATCAAAAGCTTTGGTAACATCAATGAAGAGTGCTGCAAAAAGTTTCTGGATTGCACAGGCAACGGAGTTGTGTCTGTGTGCAAGAAATAGGTAATATGTCCACCACAGCAGGCTGAGACAGTTCCTCAACATCAGGGATCCCCACATCCATGATGGAGAACCCACACATCAAATCACCTGTGAAAGTTGACAGAAACAACATTGTGTATCATTGCTGCTTAGTGACAACCCCAGTTTGCAATGCTACAAAAGCAGTACAATAAGTACAGCATGCATAAAATGTAAGCTCACTTACCTTGAGAAGAATGATGTAGCCACTGGACCCCTGAAGTGTCTGTAGAGATCATACAGGTGTACTCAACATATGAGGCCTCAAGTCTGTGGGGTGTTGCACTACATTATACATATATAAGGGCATACTGGCCTGGGACATTGTCTACTGACAGGTGTGGTGGTGGGTGACGTTCTGCACCAATGTCCAGTCCTCCTACTGGGACAGACAGAACAGAATATGAAGACTGCCTGGGACCACATGAGTGAGGCAACATGAATAGGAAAGGCCATCCTTTTGTGTGGCAAATGGCTTGATGGCAGCTACACATAGTTCAGCAAGTGGGACAGTCACAAGGCCACATGCAAGAGTGGTCAACATGTAACTCAGATACACTTCCTCCTAGTAAGGAAAGGGCACTTTGGTAGAATCCGAGATTAAAAGTTATCCCCAGTGAAACAGTTGACCCACAGCATATACTACTGGTGACCAAAATCAGCTGCAAGCAGTAGTCAGAGAAGGCTCTAAGGTTAAGAAAGTCTAAGCCAGTGACTTAAAAGTTGACTGGAATGAAAGCATGAGAGTTTGAGGAGACAGGGCTGTAGCACCTCAGGAGGGAGAGAAAATAGGTGGAATCAAGAATGGCTGCATAAGAGATCATATCCCAAAATGAATTGAAGCTCTAATATTCTTAATGCAGCAAAACAAATTGCGTCAGAATCTCTTATCCAAATTATATAGGGTTGTGAGGAGAGAAACTAAAAGTTTCAATAGCAATTATTGGCACTATTTTAACCAAATTAATAATAGACCTCTGAGTGAAGAAGATAAAAAATTAATTCTAGTATCTTGTAAACATACATCTTCATCTCTTAAATGGAATCTCTTTACTTGGAAATTTTTGCATACATCTTTCTTCATACCACATAAAATTTAATTAATGCTCAAGCAGAAACAAGTTTGTTGGAGATGTAAACAAGAACTTAAAGCAGATTGTGAACACATGTTTTTTGACTGTACTGTCTTAACGCCTTATTGGAATAACATTAATCTCTTTTTACAAGCTTTGTTTGGAAATTAATTTGTTTTATCTAAATCACTAATCCTTTTAACACTCCTGTTCCTATATGTGTTAAAAAAATGAAGTATTGCATTTTGTGGTCTATACTATCTGTAGTGAGAAAGGTTATAACTCAGAATTGGAAGAGTGACTCTACACCCTCTTTCAAAGAACTGATAAATATTGCAATTGAAGTCTGTTACCTGGAAATAATTACAATTAAGTCAAGAAAAAAAAACAGGATTACCTCCTGCTACAATGCAGGATTACCTCCTGCTACAATGCATGGACAAAACTGAGAGAACTGCTTGACAAGCAAAAATAACTGCATTTTACATTTAATGTAATAAATATATAATAACTTGAATGACGATGATTAATGGACATTCCTGTAAATAGTTGTTTTTTTCTTTTGTGTATGAGGTTTAGTTGAAATTTTTTCATTTATTATGTTCACAGATCTCTGACTGTAAATATTCTTGTAATTATGTTGTTGTGTCTTTCGGCTTTTCCTGGTTAGGGGTCGCCACAGCAGAACTCCGGTCCGCTAATGATTGGTAGTTGATTTTTACGTGCCGAGTTACCAGCCCTGACACACAACCTTCAACGAAGGTACGCCCATTCATGCATGTCTCCACGCAGAAGACGCTCTAGCTGAGACTAGAACCAGACAGCGTCTTACTGTGAGGCGACAATGCTACCGCAGCACCACCACCGCGGGATATTCTTGTAATTATGTTACAAACTGAAAATCCAATAAAAACATAAAAAAAAGAATGGCTGAAGCTAGAAAACAGCATGTATGAAGACTATAGAATAGATATGTGGCTGGGCCAGGTATGGAAATGTGGTACATAAGATAAGCTGGTGGTAGAATGTAGAAGTCCAGTAAGCTGTCAAAAGAAAGAAGGAGTTTTGGAAAAAGTGTAAGAGAGAGAAAAGACAGACCAGGTTAAGAAGGAATACTGGTTGGCTAGCACAGAGACTGAGAGAGTAGTCACACCAGCAAAAAACAAGGCATCAGAGGCATTCTACCAGTTTCTAGAAAGTCAGTCAGAAGATGACACAAAGAAACTCTAGTTTTCTGTCCTTGCCTTGTAACCTAATAAAGAAGGTGATCATCAGACAACATTCATATGAGATAACAACCTGCTCACCAGTCCCGAGGACTTCAAAGACAGATGGAAGGAGTACTTCCAGCAGCTTCTGAATGAAGAAAATCCCAAAGAAGCTGTACAACCCCATACAGCCTATAATGAAAGAGAAAATCCTAGAAGAAGTAAGAACAGCACTAGGTTTAGATGAGGTCACAGCAAACATGATGAAAATATTGGGTGAATTAGGGGAGAAATGGGTCCTGAGGGTACTCATAGCAGTTTGAACAAAAAGGCATATCCCAAATGAGTGGAGAATAAGCACCCTTTTTTCAGTGTATAAGAACAAAGGGAACATTCACAACTGTGTATACTATAGAGGTAACACACTCCTGTCACACTGCATGAAAGTGTTGGAGAGGGTGATTGATATACAAATGTGTAGTATAGTAGAAATTAGGATGGGAGATGCTCAATTAGGATTCAGATCAGGATATTGCACAACCAACCCAATGTTTGTAGTGAGTCAGATACTGGAGAAGAAGCTAGATATGAAGAGAGAGTCCAAATGGGCACTCCTAGACTTGGAGAAAGCATATGATAAAGTGCCAAGAAAGTTGATTTGGGAAGTCCTGCAATGGTTCTAAGTCATGAAGACAATGCTAAAATTAGTGCAGCTATGTACAAGAACCCAGTGTACAAGGACCCAGTGACACAAGTGCAAACAGTGTCTGGACTCACGGAGGGGTTGCCAGTGAGAATAGGGGTGCATCAGGGTTCATACTAGTGATGGACTACATTAGCAGACAGGTTGTTGGAGGGGACAGATCAACAAAGCTGCTGCATGTAGACAATGTTGCATTGCAAGCAGACTCTGAACAGGAACTTCAGCATATGACAGGGGAATGGAATGCAAAACTGAATGCACATGGGATGCAACTGAGTACAGTCAAGATAGCTGTCAGAGCAGTAGACAAGGGGAATCAGGAAAAGGTGATAATTAAGAAAGAAGGGAAAGTAGTAAAACAGGTCAATAGCTTCAAGTATCTGGGAAGGGGTGGTTGAGGAGAAGGGAAATCTGAATGAGGAGGATAAAGCCAGAAAAAGGGGCTGCAGTCATCTGGCACAGAATGTTAAGGGTAGTGTGTAACAGAAGAATGGCAAAGAAGATGAAAAGTAAGATGTGCAAAACAGTGATGGGATCAACACTCCTTTGTGGTGCAACAACAATGTGATCAGTGAAGGCACAACAGCTGGGGAAGCTAGAGGTGATGGTACACTGTGGGGCAGTTAAAGAAATGATGACACCAGGCAGGCAGAGGCTAAAGTAACTCCTGTTGCATAGAAGGTCAAAGACAATAGATTATAATGTTTCAGGCATGTGTACAGGAAACCAGATGATGATTTAGTAAAATAGATTTAGGAGAAACAGGGAGAATGTAGGAGAAAATGAGAACATCCAGAAAAGTGATGGATGGATTGCATGAGAGAAGACTTGGAACAGTCAGGCATGACAGTTGAAGATGGGAGTGTGCCACTGATTCAAGAGAGTAGGTGGCAGTGTACTCAAAACCTTGACCTCAAGTAGAAAATGGGATAAAAGGAGGTTGATTATGATGCTGTCCAGTCCTCGATTGGCTATGAGAGAGCAGTCTATCACCTTAGGCAGAGATGCAAGGAGAACTACTCCATGTCCATGAGAGTGGTCTGAGTAGCCAGACCCACACCCATGGCCATTATCTCCTGTTCAAGGGCAGTTACCATGTTGTTCATGGTGGATCATATTGATGACCCTATGGTGCACTTACAGTGCAGATCTGTTATGACCATCAAATGTACTAACATCATCAACATGGTCCCACCAAACACTGTCACTGATGGCCTCATCATTTTGTCAATTGGGAGGATCTATCAGCTGCATACTTGGAAGGCTTGCAACAAGATATCTTTCTCAGCCTGCGAGAGCTTCTCCAGATATTTGCACTCCTTAGCAGCCTTCTCATACTGTAAATGTGAATGTACAGTTATGGTCAGAGACTGGGCTCTGATATGTACTACAACCGTGCTATGATCCTCCATGTCTGAAGTGAGCACAGATGGTGCTACATCTGATCCACCACAATGGCACAAATCAACCACACAGTTGTGCCTCTAGAACACCATACTGACCAGTATGCACTAGATATGCCTGCTTCCACAGTGTGTGTGTGTTTGTGTGTCTATACCATTGCATCAGTACATGTAGTCTGTGTACCACTCCCCAACACCATTTTACCTTTGGCCTCTGCCATACATGTGTATGACTACTTCTGTCTGCACCTGTACTCTGTCTGTTTCCCTATGGCACTGCTACACATCATGCCATACCTATTCACCTGGCACCATATTTCTGTTTCCCCCTACTAAAAAAATGTATTTCAAGCACAGTAAACTTACGATAACACCATTGCCACTGTACAGTGTTGTGTGCATCCCTACCTTAGTAGATCTATAAAACCACAGGCTAATGAGGACCACAGCAAGTTTTTCCCTGAATTTGTTAGGTACAACCCTTACGTTACTCTTCAGATAATTGGTTACAGCTTAATGTTCTTAAAAGACATCCTACCACCAGCAAGGCAAATATGTATGTATGCAAACACCACAGTACAAATAATTTGCATATATGCCTCTACAACAAATGTTGCATCTGCCTCTGTATTCCACAAAAATCCCACTGATTGCTAATCATATAGCACAACAAGCACCTCAGTGGTGATAGTTGTTTCTGTTGTGCAGTTTTGGGGCTCTTAACATTTCAGTTATGCTTATGAGGTAGTTGACATTAATTGTCTTTGTATCGCATATTTTATGTATGGCAGAACAAAGCTATCCAGTCCTTCAGATCACCAACTATCCACCCACTGTGTGTGTGTGTGTTTCTCTTGTGTCCTCCCCTTCGTGCGTATCTGTATCCCCCGCTGGTCTTTGTCTATTTGATATGTCTGCCTGCACCTGATACCATCCCTGTGCCCTCTTTCCTGCTTACTCTTTCTCTGTGCTACTTTCCCCCATACCTTTCTTGGTGAAAAGGAAAAAAAGACATCGGTCCCACAAAAAAGATAAATAAATAAACCATTTTATCCTCACAGCTATCCTAGTCTTTCATTTCCCTTATCCTTTTGTGTATACTTCCCTCTTTCTCAATGTCATATCTACCCATTTCCTTCCCATTTATAACATTAAACTATTAGGGAGTTTACTCTACAGCCTTTATCAGGGCTCTTGGCTGTATACTTAATGTGCAGGTTATTGAGCATTGTTGCATGCAAGGTAGTGGAATGATATGATGTCATTTATGGGACAGTTATTTAAAATTTCAGGATGTTTCTCTTGATGATTTATCCTTTGTTTTTAAAAATACTTAGATAAAAAATGGATATCCATACTGTAATGAAAATGTCTGAAGGCTGCATTCTATTTACTTCTTTCTATCTTAGATTAGTTGAAAGTAGCTACATTAGATCAGTCTACAATATTTAACTTTAGTATCATTTTAATAATGTTATACAGTTTTCACATTTTCCATTATTGAATTCTGTTAAAACAGTAGAAGGCTCATCATACCGATAACTGCTGGAGTACCCTTAGCTATATGGGTTGTATCCTTCCAAGAGTATAACGGTCAGCTAGCTTCCAAAGCTTCATGTCACATTCCACATGCTCAAACTGTTGGACAGCTCCAGCTAAACTGCCCAAAAACACAGGCTTGAATTGTTAAGCTCTACTGAGTTTTCCTGCTGCTGAGGAGAGTGCTCCTCTGCTGACTTTAAAGAATGGACTGTCAGCTTGTGCTGTTCCATTGTTGGACAGTTAAGTTCCCTTTGGGGAAAACTGTCCATATTTCAAACGTATTCTTTAAATGTAGTTTCCTGATTAGGAAAGTTGTTTGTTATCTAGGAGTTTGTGTTTAATGGAGTGTCGTGAGACTCAACTGTACTTGTGAACTGGGAGAGCACTTTTTTTACTGATCGGTGCTGGTAAAGTATGTTAAAGTGCTTCTTACTGTGTTTTTCTCAGAAAAAAGTGACTTTTTACAACTTTTCATTTTTGCTGGCTTGTGTTGCTTGTTTTCCCTGGGGAAAGAGGCACCATTTTTGGCTGGATCATGGAACAGACTACCGGTCCCACAGTCAGTCTTCCTTCTAGCCACAAAAAGAAAAAGTTAACCAAACAGGCTTTGCCACCACAGCAGGTTATCAGTTTGCCTCATCTGCAGATGAGTGACTGTGCTGTGGCCAAAGATGTTTCCTCAGACCACTTATCTTTTATCCCTCTGATGTAGCACCTACAGCCACTGTGGACCAGGGCAAGGGAGAAATTATAGGTCCTGAGAGAGGGAACAGGGAAGCCTTCCCTGCTCAGTTAGAATGTTGTGCCCATCCCTGATAAAGCTGCTGATGCCCTCAACAATCCTGTTTCCCCATTTTTCATGTCAAAAGGAAACAGAAAACTAAACATGCATCTCATTCTGCTCGAATTTCTCTGGACAGAAGTAGCTTACTAGATCTGGCTCAGGATCTAATTCAGGCTATTGATCTTTTAATAAGGTGGCTTTTGGTAAAATATAAATGGAGGTCTCTTTTCCTGAAGAGACTCAAGATTGTGAATCTGGACAGGAAGATGAAGGGATAGATACAGGATTTTTTCCTCACATTTCTGATTCAGTCTCATGTTAGAGCACAGTATCTGATTCTTCCTGTGGGGGTTCTGTTTCTCTGAGAATATTGCTACACTGTACCAGTATTTTCATTTGAACACTGAGGTTTCTCAGCCCCTCAGAAAATGTTATGAGTTATTACAAGTGGAATTTTGAGCACCTTTACCAATTCCTCTAGTGCTGTCAGCACTGGAGGGTGTGTGTGTGTCACTCTTGCAATTTTCCTGATAGCCAGCTTGCTACCCCTACATTGGTTCAGAGATTCATTGGTGTTTTCTTGGCTAATGACCACAAGGATCTTTTTAAGCCTGGCCATGCATCCCACATCTCTGACAAGTTCTGGTACCCTTGATAAGTGTAAGCAGGAGCTTAGGAGATGAAACATTTTCAAGTAGGGTCCTGGAAGATGAACCATTTATAGGTTGCCTGTGTCCATTAGAGACATAGATGTCAAACCAGGGATGAAGTTCCTATTTACCATCCAATTGTCCAAGTTACACTTCAATTTGGTTAAGAGCAACTCTGTTTCACATGGATGGGGAGCCTGTTCCAGAGACTGGGTAGTCTCTGGGATACATGCTGTACCTGTCTCTCCAGCAGGTCCTATTTATATCACAGGCAAGGTTTAATTCTTTAGAATGTAATTCTAGTGCTGCTTGTTTTGTGAATATGCAGGAGGTCCATCAGAGTGGGGTCTGACAGTGCCCTTTATGCCAGGCATAGATCTGCCCTCAACAGCCTGTAGGAGCCAGAATACAGGGATAGAGCATTGAGGCAGTCAGCATAGGACATGTTACTTATGCCCTATATTCTTTTAGTGAGGAACCTCTGCGGACGTTCAGTTGTTGGAGATGCCTGGTTAGATATACACCAAAGGGTGGGATTGCACTCAATGATAGGTCTGATGAATGCTGAATACAATGGAACAATGACTTCCCTGGAACTAGATGTCATGCCTTTGTTTATAGGTTGTGCAACATAGAATGATTTCCTCACTACTGTAGGCAAAAAGGCAAAAAGATTGTATAGAGTTTCACAGTCTTTTAAGTTTCTATATACTCATCATAAACCTGACCCAGCAACTATGGCTTTATTTGATCCTCCTACTGCTAAACATTTAGTTCATTCCATTCCTACAATTTCTGACAAGGATGGGAAAATAATTGATAAGTATGGTAAAAGTGTATGCTTCTACAACTTTGATTTTCAGAATTTTGAATTATCAGGCTCATGTGTTTATGTTTGTTCTGACTAATTGTGAAATTATGAGGAATGTTTTTTTTTCTTCAGTTTCTTCTTTTGAGGAATAATCTGCTTTAAATGATTCAGTTTCTTCCATTCTAAAGGTCACAACTCATTGTTTAAAGTGTGTGTATATGATGCTTGATACTTCTTCTAGGACTATGGCCACTAGTACTAGTGTTTTGAGGAGGTCTACCTGGCTATATTGTCCAAGCCTTCCAGAAGATGTGAAAAATGAGATTTATAATTCTTATTTGGATAGAGATTTAGTTTATGGTCCTTCTACTGCAGGGGTTATCAAAATGTATGATGACAGAGGTAAACTGATCCATGGAATCTCTAAGATTTTTTCAAAAACAGACATTTAAGAAACAATGGCAAGGGGGTTCCAAAAAGAATGCAGGAACTTCCCAAAGCAAAGGACAGTCCAGCAAGTCAGAATGACTATTCAAGGGACCATGTCCCTCATCCCATCCTGGGAGTCCGAAAGAATGACTATTTAATGGACCATGCCCCCCCACCCCCACCCCCACCACCACCACCACCATGGCAGTCCCCCTTCCCTTTCTGGAAGTCTGAATCTGACTAATTGTTACTTGTCTCTCTGGCATCAGATGGTTTCAGACAAATGGTTTCTGAAGAACTTTATCAAGGTTACCGATGGCAGTGGTAGGAAATTTCTCCTTTCCAGGGGGTAATTCCTCATCCACCAGACCAGACCAGACCAGACCAGACTCCTGTATTTCCTCCAGTCCTTCAACATGTGTTGTCTCAGGGAGTAATATAGCCAATTCCCCCTTCCCAGTTTGAGAAGGGTTTTTATACAAGGAAGTTTTTGGTGCTAAAGAAACAAAATGCTTGGAAACTAGTTCCAGATGTTTCTTTTCTAAACCAGTTTATGATAGTGTCCAAGTTCAAAATGCTATCACTTCACAACCTGTTACCTCTTCTTCCTCATTTAAATTTCCTGGTAACACTAGATAAAAAAATGCTTATCATTGCATCACTATTCATCCAGATTTCACCTGTTTCTTAAAGTTTTTGTATGTCTGGATCACATTATCAGTTCTCTGCCTTACCGTTTTTTGAACAGTCTTGGTGCAGTGGATAGTTCAAAGTGTCTAGCTCTAGTTATAGCTCATTACAGGCTGCAGGGTATCCACATCTCCCTTATTTAGTCAACTTGCTTATCTTTGTAGAGTCTTTTTCAAAGTTTCAGGAATCTTTCACTTGGGTAAGAGATCTCCTACACAAGCTGGGATTCCAAAAGAATATTCAAATGGCTGTTTTGACTCCATCACACAGGATTGTGTTCCTGGTGTATCTGCTAGACACCTCAGTACAAAGAGTTTTTTTTTCACAGGAAAAAAAAAGACATTGTATATCTAGATCTTTTTCTAGGGTATTCTACTTAGTCTTTGGTCACTGCAAGGGAATACCTTAAGATTTTGGGGTCTCATGGCATCTATGATTCTCATGATACCCCTGGCAAGGCTCGAAGGATATCATGAAAATAATGGTATCTGAAGTCCATTTGTTCCCAGCACCAACACCCATTATTTTTTCAAATCAAAGTTCTAGGAATTGTCAGAATAGAAATTACTTGATGGGAGACAGCAAATATCCCAAAATCCAGGGCTCCTTATCCCCGCCCTCTGCTCCAAAGCAGTCAGTTACCACAGACACTTCGGACTTTGCTTGGAGAACAGTTTCAAGAGGATAAAAGTTCAAGGTGTTTGGGATGCCAAGAACAGATGCAAGCACATAAATATGGAGAGATGTTTGCTATATTCAAGGAACTCAACTCTCTGAAACATCTTTCTTCCCCTGGACCTCTTCAAGTTATTACAGACAAAACCATAGTCAACGTGGAACCAGGTCTTAACCCCTTTGCAGACTAGCCATGTTAGTTTGGAATATAGTTTCTCAGTAGAATGTCACTCTACAAGCATCCTAAATCCCATCATAACAAAACTGTGTGGAACACAAGCTTAGTAGGACAAAGGTAGACCCTCACAAACAGAAACAAGATTAGGGGGGTCTTCCAAGATTTGATCCATTTGTGGGAAGTTCTTCAAGTATACCTCTTTGCCACCTCTCTGAACAATCAGTGTAGTCCTGAAGATTCCAAAGGAATCATCAAAGATCATTGTGTTGACTGCCTTATGGCCCAAGCAACAGTGGTTCTCCATTCTTCTGGAAATGGCCAGTGGCAGTTACTACATGCTTCCTTACAGAATAGATCTACTTACATAAGAACAGGGGTGTTTGATACACCCCTACAACAATCAACTTCAACTGACTGCCTGGATGACAGGGTCTTAATTCACTTTAGATCCCTATTTACTGAGGATGTGTAGCAGGTACAATGGATGCAAGAAAACCTGCTACTAGAAAATCATATATTAGCAAATGGAATAGGTTTTCCAGGAGGTGCCAACAACATAACCAGCACCCATTCAGGGCTAGTGTTTCTCTGGTTTTATAATATTTGTGTGAGTTGCTATCCTTTGGCTTTTCTTACTTCAACATCAGTGTTCATTTATTGGCCATTTAAGCATGTTTACCCATGGATCTACCTCTTACAATGCATTTTCATTTGAAAATCTTTTTGAAAGGAGTTTTGCATAAGAGACATCCAAGAAAATTGGTGGCTCCTCCTTGGGGGTCTTAATTTTGTGTTACAGAAGCTAACAACTGCTCTGTTTGAACCACCTCATCTGGCTGACTTAAGTTGTTCTTATATCCAAAAAGACTGAGGCACAGGTGTACTGGTAAAACTTCACAAACAAACAAAGCACATCAACAGGAAAAGGAGAAATGATTGCAGAACCAAGTCGTGTTGTAAATAAAGTATTTATTGCACCAGAGTACCCATAAAATCTATTTAAGCATAAATTGTTGTAAACACAGCTTTTCATCCTCAATACAAACCTTACTGGGACTTCTTCAGAACTAAAAGAACATCACACAAAACAGTGTTATGTAAACTGTTAAAATATCACATGATCAATTAACTCCTTAAAGGCACATCCTTTTAAAGTCATCACATTTGTGAAAATTCCCAAAAAGGAATGATAAGTAAAAACAAAGTATAATAAAATCTCAATAAGAAGTAATGTATGTTTGCATAAAAAACTTAAAATATTTTAGTACTTTTTGATATAAAGGTGAATTAATATAAAAATAGGAATCAAAGCTTAGCAGCTATTTGTTTAAGTACTGGAAGCTAGAACACATAGAGTTTCAGTCCAGGAGGATGCATGGCATCTAGTTTAAGTTGCCATAGTAATTCTTTGTACTCAGTTGTGTCCTCCCATGAACCACCCCTAGGGTTAGATAAAACTCTTTCTAAAATAATAAATGAAAACTGCTTAAAGGAAACACACTTTACTGAGTGTCTGAACAAACCATTATTTACCCATGTAAAATGCAGAGCACTCTTAACAAACTGCTGAGTATACCACTCCTTTGGTATTACAATTCTTTGCATCAAGAAAGACAGTAGAGTTTAATGTATTGTTAAGAGTTAAAGATTCCGCCTGCAAAATTAATCTACATGGGTTACAAGCCCCACACTGTTACCTTTCTTTCTATTATTTTTTCTAACATGTTTTTAATATTTCTTACCAACGTGGATATAAAACCCAGTTCATTACCCAGGATACATCCAGTTTTTGTCACCCCTAAGAATATTCCAGTTTTTGCTGACAATACCTTTGATAACTGCAGCCCCCTGAGTTGTATTCTAAAATAAGAGCTCAATTAAAGAATACAGCATCTAACCTATCTCTGTCTGTACTAAATGCTACACCTTCATTACTGAGTGTAGTAGCTGGATTTTACAGGGGGTGTATTTGGTGTGGCTTCTTCACTAAGCCAGCACCCAAAAGAGGAGTGTGTTTTGTACCCCATCCTGAGATAATTTCATCACAAATTTGCTTTACCAACCCACTAGAATATTCTCTATCCAAAAACATCAGTTCTAAATATTTCCTCTCAATATCAAATACATGCCTGTCATAAATTATCCTGGGAAGTCTTACAAATTGGCCTTTAGCTAAACTTTTTTTCTGGAACACTGGGTGGTGGCTATGGAAGAGGAGAAAAGCATTAGAAAATGTGGGCTTTCTATATTTAGTAGATGCAAAACACCCTGTTTCCTGGGTGATGATAGTATACAAGCAGTTAATATGCTTTACTTGTAATTAAGTGAATTTTAAAAAGGATGTTGAAGAATTAATATAAATTGTAAATGTATTAACTTCTTCACCATCACCGTTTCATAATATAAATATGTCATCCAAAAATCTCATATGCAATTTAATATTGTTGAAAAACTCTGAATCAAATATAAACATCCTTTCCCAAGAAAGCATAACCAAGTTCACAAGGATGGGCTCACAGGCCACCCCCATGGCAGCACCTCTAACCTGTCTGAAAACCTCACACTCAAAATAAATGTAATTATTGAGTAAAATAACTTCCATCAGGTCAACTAACTAAACATAACTAAGGCATCACAAAGCAGTTCCAGACCAGTCCCCTGTGGTATACATGAAAATAAATCCACAACATCAACGGTTAAAAAAGAGACACCCTTCTCCCATAATTCAGGTTTTAATCTGCCTAGGAAATCCCACAAATCTTTCAACATGTGTGTATCTATCATTTGAACTGGTTTTAATAGGTTATCTACCAACTTTGCAAGTGATTAGGTTTTTGACCCATGTTCATAGGTTCATAGGTTCATAGGTTTATACTAGGCTATCTGCCCTAAGGCATTTATAAGCCTAGCCCAAATTATTGTGGCTTACGCCACCCCTTATATGAAAAAATACTGTGCCCATTAGTTTGTTGTGCCTCTGTCCAGCAGTGACCCAGAGATGATTCCCGGGGTAAACCTACGATCTCCCATCCACAGGTCTAGATTTCTCTTGAACAGAGTCAGCGAGGTGCTCTGCCTCACATGGACCGGGATTTTATTCCACAGCATAGGGAGTCTCTGAGTGATAAATCTATCCCTCCAGCACGTCCTATTTATATCCGTGCTAAGGTTTAAGTCGCTTGCTCTAGTGGTTTTGGTGGATTTGGATTTTTGAGGTGGAGCATGTCCATTAATTCCGGGTTGGACATGGCCTTGTATGTCAGGCACATGTCACCTCTGAGCAGACGGTATGCGACTGAATAGAGCTGGAGTTTCTTCAATCTGGCAGCATATGACAGATTTTGGAGTCCCTTTATCCTTTTGGTGAGGAACTTTTGGGGTCTCTCCAATTGCTGCAGATGTCGGGTGAGATACATCCCAAATGGGGCATTGTACTCGATCATTGGTCTGATAAGTGAAGAGTACAGGGGAACAATGACCTCACTAGATCTGGATGTGAATCCTTCATGATCAGGTGGGCAATGTAGAAGGTCTTTCTAACCACTTTAGCAATGTGAGTGTCAAAAGAAAGGCCACTGTCAACCTGGGTCCCCAGGTCCCTGATAACCTCTTCTGTGCTTAGTGGATTGCCACCTATATGGTAGCTTGGGGTTACCTTGTTTTTCCCGAAGGGTATGACTATACATTTTTGGCGTTTAACTTCAGGCCATGGCTCTGGCACCAGCTATCTGTTTCCGTGAGTCCCTTCTGAAGGATATCAGTGTCCGATGCACTTTCCACTATGGCCCAGTTTGCAGTCATCTGCAAACTTTGTCAGCCAAAGTCCTCCCATGTTGGCCTGTACTTCTGAGAAGTAGATGCCAAACAATAGGGGCCAAGGACCGAGCCCTGTGGGACACCACTTGTGACCGGCTTGGAGTCTGACACAGCGCCAGCAACTCTAACCCTGTGGGTTCTGTCCTTAAGCCAGTTTGCAACCCATCTTGTGACATATGGGTTTACATTTAAGCTGGTAAGTTTTTCTACAATACCCGAGTGGGGTATTGTGTCGAAAGCCTTTGCAAGGTCAAGGTAGGCTGTATGGACTGCCTTTCCCTCATCAATGGCCTTGGTGACTATTTCGAAGAAGTCGACCAAGTTCAAAAGGCATGATCTTCCCTTGACAAAGCCAAACTGGGTCGGGTCCAATGTCTGCAAGTCCCCTATATCTTTGTTTATGAGCTCCATTATGATCCTCTCCATAGCTTTGCAGACTAGACTTGTTAAGCTTATGGGGCGGTAATTACCAGGGTCCGTAGAGGCGCCACCTTTGTGGAGTGGGACCACAGTTGCCGTACGCCACTCCTTGGGCACGTATCCTGTGGTAAGGCTGAGATTAAACAGCTGCCTTATGTGCGGGTTTAATTCCTCATTTAGCTCGTGTAGCACACAGCCGGGGACACTATCCGGTCCCATTGATGCTGTGTTTTTAGCTTTAGAGAGAGCAGCTTTCACCTGCGCATTTGAGATGTCCGGGAGGCTACACTCGGCTGGGATAGTTATCTCTCCTTTAGGGGAGAGGGGTGAAGTTTGCACTGAACCTGTCTGCCAGTATGTTGGCAATGTCTGTGGGTTCAGTGATTTTTGTATCATTTTGGACTAATTCTGAGCATATCTGTGAGTTTCCACCCAGGTTCCTAACATAGCTGAAAAAGGCCTTATGATTGTCCTTTGAATCCATGGCAATTTTTCTCTCAAAATTGGCCTTAGTTGATTTTATGAGTGCTCGTAATTTTTACTAATAATGATCAGGGGTGACTTCCCTTTTATGGATTTTGTTCTATCATGTAATAGCTTTCTCCTCTTATTGTAAAGTTTGTTAATGGCTGGGGTCCACCAGACTGGACGTTTGCCCTTTGTGGAAAGAGTCTTGGTTTTATTTGGGATTGCCTGATCCATGCAGTCCTGGAGGTGTTCATAGAAGGCATTTGTAAGGGCTTCCGCAGCTTGGGTTGTGGTTTCCTCTGACTCAGGGGCCTTGAAGGATACCACACCAGTCTTGAGTAGTGTGAAGTTTGCTTTAGAGAAGTTCTTCACTATGGTCTTTTTTGTTTGGGGTGGGGGCGGGATGTGGATTTCCAGTGAGATTAGTTTATGATCAGATCTCACCAATGAGGGATATACTTCCGGTGTGGAGCATTTTGTCCCCATGTTTGTGACAATGAGATCTAGTATATTTTCTCCTCTCGTGGGAACAGTGACTAGCTGTTCCATGGCATTTGAATTTATGAACTCCAGGAACCGTTGTACCACAACTATTGGTCTGAAAGGAGTTTTTTTTTTCCAAAATGTTTTTATTCATTTTATAACATAATAACTTAACGGTATAGTAACAAGAAAAAGCAAATAAACTATATACAATGTCCATAACAACTAAAAGAACAATATACATAGGAGAACACTTAATATTTCTCTAACATATTAGACAGTTTTGTCCAAGCAATTAAATGATGGGTTGTTTTGTTAGTCCTTGCTTTTATAGTAGCAATCTCATTCTTACAAATGTATTTCACAAGATGAATAAACTCAGCTTTAAAGACAGGAGTAGATTGGGATTTTCAATTTTTAGTAACAATTTTCCTTGCTACAGAGAGGATAGACCATAGTAAAAATGTCTTTTTTTAGGAATGATTTCAGGAAAAGGAACGTTGAAAAGGATAAGGTAGTCAGAAATTGTACAGTTGTCATTTCATAGAGCTTTACAAAGATATTTAAAGTCTAACCAAAATGGGGAAATTAATTTGCAATTATCAACCATACGTATCCAGTCAGCATCGGGGTGTCCACATCTTCAGCATTTCATTTAATCTTTCTTGTACATTATTGTTAGTCTATGTGGAGTGAAAAAACATCTATGTAAAAATGTCCATGTATATACACGTCAGAACAGAGAAGATGTGCATTCCTTTACCAACTGTAAACAACGTTTTTTTATCTTTTTTTCTGAGAATACT
This sequence comes from Protopterus annectens, assembly GCF_019279795.1. NCBI lineage: Eukaryota > Metazoa > Chordata > Ceratodontiformes > Protopteridae > Protopterus > Protopterus annectens. The sequence continues at coordinate 315,003,125 of NC_056728.1, forward strand.
TGTCTATTGACTTGATTAATTCCAAAAAGAAACGTGGGTTTTGCTAAAAAGCATTTCTGAGAATTTTATAAATAACAGATATGCATGAAGTATTCTTGGGTGAGTATTAATAATTGTTGAGATAAAATCCAAGATTTTTAAGTTACTCTTATTGTATGCCTCTAATGAGGATACAAGCTTAGTATGTATAAAGTCTTACAAGTTTGGATGTCTAGCCAATTGCAATTTTGCAAACTATATCTGCTGATCAAATAGTCTGCAGAACTTATTTTATTAGCTGGGAGAAATTGATTCCAATATA